>NW_025999990.1:45435576-45670514 GCF_001458135.2 Marmota marmota marmota | reverse complement strand
CCCCCCCCCCCCATTTACCCATCAAAGTTCCTCCATTCTCCCCATTCCCTCCCCCAGTATGAACCATCACCCACTTATCAGAGAGAACATTTGGCCTTTGGTTTTTTGGAATTGGCTTGCTTCGCTTAGCATGATATTCTCCAACTCCATCCATTTACCTGCAAATGCCATAATTGCATTCTCTTTTTAATGCTGAGTAATATTCCATTGTGTATATATAATATAGTTTCTTTACCCATTCATCTATTGAAGGGCAATTTTTGTTTCCACAATTTGGCTATTGCAAATTGAGCTGCTATAAATATTGATGTGGCTGCATTACTATAATATGCTAATTTTAAGTCCTTTGGGTATAGATTGAGGAGTGGGATAGCTGGGTCAAATGGTTGTTCCATTCCCAGTATTCCAAGGATTCTCTATACAGCTTTCCATGTTAGTTGAACCAATTTGCACTCCCACCAGCAATGTATGAGTGTGACTCTTCCTCCACAGCTTCGCCAACATTTATTGTTATTTGTACTCTGTATAACTGCCCTTCTGACTGGTGTGAGATGCAATCTTAGAGTAGTTTTGATTTGAATTTCTCTAATTACTAGAGATGTTGAACGTTTTCTAATACATTTGTTGATCAATTGTTCTTCTGAGAAGTGTTTGTTGAGTTCCTTGAACCATTTATTGATTGGGTTATTTTTATTATTTATTTATTTATTTGTGTGTGTGTGTGTGTGTGTGTTTAGATTTTTTAGATCTTTATATATCCTGGAAATTAGAGCTCTATCTGATGTGTGTGTGGCAAAAATGTACTCTCAAATTGTAGGCTGTCTTGTCACCTCATTGATTGTTTCTTTTGCTGAGAAGATGATTTTTAGTTTGAATCCATCCTATTTATTTATAAGAGTTTGTCTCTGTGTCTTCTATTTTGTTCTATTGGTCTGTGTGTCTATTTTGTTGCCAATACTATGCCATTTTTGTTACTCTAGCTTTGTAGTTTAGTTTAAGGTCTGATATTGTGATGCCACCTGCTTGACTCTTCTTACTAAGAATTGCTTTGGCTACTGTAGGTCTCTTATTTTTCCAAATGAATTTCCTGACTGCTTTTTCTATTTCTATAAGGAATGGCATTGGGGTTTTAATTGAAATTGCATTGAATCTGTGTAGTGCTTTGGGTAGTATGGCCATTCTGACAATATTAATTTTGTCTATCTAAGAGCATGCTCTTTTTTTCTCTAGTGTTATATAGTTTTCATTCTAGAGGTCTTTCACCTCTTTTGTTATATTGATTCCTAAGTATTTTATTATTTTGAATGGGGTAGTTTTCCTAATTTCTCTTTCAGAGGATTCATCACTGATGAATAGAAATGCCTTTGAAACTCTAGCCAGAGCAATTAGACAGAAGAAATCAAAGTGATATGAATAGGAAAAGAAGAACTCAAACTATCATTATTTTCTGATGACATGATTCTATACTTAGAAGATCCAAAAAACTTCACCAGAAAACTTCTAGAATTAATAAATGAATTCAGTGAAGTAGCAGTATATAAAATCAATAGCCGTAAATCAAATGCATTTCTGTATTTGTTTATGTAGCTCTCTGTCAAAATGATCTTTTGCTGCCTGTATTTGCTCTCTTATATCATCCTTTAATTTGCAGGACACTTTGTAATGTATATCCTGAACTTCTTCTCTGTCATTTCTTCTGCTCTGCTTGCCATGGATTCTAATAATGTGGTATCTTGGTTTGTTTGGGGCACTTTCTTCCCTTGTCTTTTCATATTGCTTGTGTGTCTTCCCTTCTAGCACTGTAGATGCGAGGCGTTACTGTTTTTACTCTAGAGGCTTATAGTGCCCCTGTAGGGATCCAGTACCTCTCCTTTGAGGTGAAGGACAATGTTAACAGGTCCCAATGTAAATAATATATACCCTAAAAACAAATGTTTGCTATTAAGACGTTTACAGTTTGGTCACAATGTACAAAAATAGTGAATTCAAATATTATCTACAATATACTCAGTAGGTTTGTAAGCAGGTTTACAGATTCTGATGGTGGACAAAGAAGAGGAATAGGATGATGTGCTGGGGAGGTAGGAGGTGAGGATATAGAATTATTATATCTTAGGAAGTGTGAACGAAAAATCTAAAGAGGAAGATTAGTAGTAGGAGAAGGGAGAGGAGGTAATTTTGGGTAGATAAGTAAGTGGGAAGACAGTTGAGTACATAAAACAAACATACATATATATTAAGAAAAATAAAAAATATTAAAATAGTAGGAATTGGTGGGAAAAAAGAAAAAAGAAAAAAAAATACAACACAACTGTAACTTCAGATGTCCCAGTCCTCAAAATCCTAATTCATGTAAAGTACTTGTTTTCACATATGTTGGATATGTGAGGGTAGGAGAATAGAGAGGGAGAGGAAAGAAAAAAAAATCTTGAAGGAAGAAACAGAGATTGTTTTGGTTGGAGATCAGTATCTTTCCTGCCTCCCTTCTCATCCAATAGGTGAGGTCGTCTGTTGTTAGCTGGTATCTTCACCTTCAGGATGGTAAAGGTAACCAGGGTGTCACTGCTAGGTGGGGTAGTGGCTGCTGGGAGAGGGGAGGGTTAGAAACTGGGTACCTGGCCAGCTGGAGTTCCGAACTGGGAGTTGCCTCCACTGAAGATGGTGATGAAGGTGACCCATGATGGAGGCGCCTGCTTTAAACGAGCTGGGCGATGGCGTTGGATGATGAGTTTAGAGACAAGCTCTGTGGTGTGCAGTGTGTGGCTGTCAGCTGATTTCAGAGCCTGTGTGACATTCCGGGTGCAGGCAGGCTACTGCGCTGTAGGGGACTATGTCTGATGCTGCAGAGTCCCAAGATGGCGGCGACAGGGGGAGCCCCATGTTGGTAGATGGGGGTCCACACCTGCCGGGTGTCCTATATGGGATCGGTGTCCGTGATTTCTGATCTGGTGGGTGGCCGAAAGTTCTTTGCGGGTGCTGCGCCACTGATGGTCTTGCTCAGGTACTTGGTAGTATGGCATGGGCAAGTAGTTGGGAGACTTACTCTGTTGCTGAGGCCTGGAGCCCTGCACAGGCATGGTGATTCCTGCATGGGGGCAGGGATATTGCTTGCAGAGAAGCAATATTCTCACTACTTGAGTCCCAGGTCATGGAGCAACATAGACTGCTGCCTCCCTCTGGCCTGCCATCTTGGACCCCCCACTAATAGTTTTGTTATGGCCAGAGACTGGGGTCAAAGTCAGAAAGAGGTCATTTTCTGAACTTGAACTCAGTAAAATGTTAATATATAAAACCGAAGACTATTCATTGCTATTAACATTCAACTGAATACTAAGAAATAGTATGATATGACTAGAGTTGAAAACAAAAACAATATATTGTAGGAAACATTTATTAAATAATTACACATTCGTTGTAACAAAGTATAAAGGCTATCTGAAGAATAAGAATTTTAATGCATGAGAGGTGAAGTGTCTGATTGGTCCTAGAGAAAACATAAAAGGACTTTCTGATTACTGCTGTGGTTGTTCAGATAAAGTGGTTGCTCAGTATAAAGAGTTTCATAGGTAATATATATAAATACTCTGACAGTGAAAATACGTATCTTCATTATAAATTAAGAGATGGATTTGTTATTATAAATTATATTTTTAGCTTGATTGGTTTAAATGAATTTTGAGAGTCTGGTCATCCCAGGATGAAATGATAATTGAATTTCTGAACTTGTAATGCTAGAGGCCAGTCTCTGTACTGGGTATTGTTTGTCTCATCAACTACCCAGCTTCTTTCCTTATCAATTTTAGTTTTCACAGTATTTAATGACACTGTGCTGGTATAGTGGTATATACCTGTAATTCCAGCTATTCAGGAATCTGAGACAGGAAGATTGGAAGTTCAGGGTCAGCCTGGGCCATTTAGCAAGATCCTTTCTCAAAATAAAATAAAAAGGACTGGGAATGTAGTTCAGCAGTAGAGTGTCCTGCTGCATTTAATCCTCAGAACAAAACCAAAACAATGTTATATAAATGAATTTTTAAAAATCCCTTGTAGTCTTCAGTTTGGTAGCCATTACCACATGTGGCTCTTTAGCACTTGAAATGTGGCTACCTCGGTGAAATGTAAAATATGCATCAGACTTTAAATACCTAATATGAAAGAAAGAATGTAGCATATCTCAGCCTATAGTGATGATAAAAAATAATTCCTTTTTTGTTGACTCCTTTCTACCAGATCACCAGTTCAGGAGAGTTTGTGTTCCCTTTAGATTCTCCACACAAAAAGCCTTATGAAGGTCTTATACTGGGAAGAATTGGAGAACAAACTGCTTTACCATTAAGGTAAGAAAGGTGATGTATCAAAATTGTATACATGTGGGGTTGGGATATAGTTCAATTGGTAGAGTGCTTGCCTTGCATACATAAGGCCATGGGTTCAATCCCCAGCACCACCAAAAAAAGAGAAAAAATTGTATACGTGTATTTTTAGGGTTGTAAGAATTAGTAACACAATGATCTTTGATTTTTCTTAATTTTTATTATTTTTGAAAATCTAGAAATCACCTAGAGCAGAAAAGTATGAATTGTATGGCACATGAAATTTTATATTACCTTTTGTTTTATCTAGTGTGTAATTGATTATAAAAAATAGAAAATGAAATTTTAGGAAATATCTCAATTCTTAAATTATTGATTTCCTTCATTGATTCTATTCTAAAATTTGTTTTAAAATCAGATACTATTTTAAAGGGGAAAAAAGAATCAATGCAACTGTGATATAGAATTTTAAAAATGTTCCTTAAAATATAGTTAACTATCTTGTTCTATTTTAATTAGGAATACAGATACAAAAGTTCTCCCCATTCCAGATCACAAATTAATTGTCAGCGTGCCCTGTATTCTTCATTCTCATAAGCCACCTCTTGCTGGTATGTTTTTATAAAATTGAATTGTGATGATTTTTGAAAAAAAAAACTGAAAAAGGGATTGAACTGAGTAGTTGAATGATTTGGTTTAGAAATTAAATCAGGTAAGTATTGTTGTAATATTCTAAAAATTTATAGCAGAATTTATGCAGTAGAGAATAGATTAGACTTACTTACTACCTTGGCTTTTCCTGTTGTACCATTTTTTTTTTAATCTTTATTTTATTTTTATGTGGTGCTGAGGATCGAACCCAGTGCCTCACACATGGTAGGTGAGCGCTCACCTCTGAGCCATGACCCCCCAAACACCCAGTTTTACCATTTTTCATGTTCCCCTTACTATTGGTTGCTCCCCCATCATTGGCCTTGACAGAATGAAGGCTTGAGAAGGCATCTGAGGATGTAGTTCATCTGGGGACTTTTATTTTACCACCAGGTTTTAGTATAGGATGCTGGTTTCAGAATACTCAAATCTCTTGCTTGTTCTAAAACCAGGAACTTGGAATAGTGGTAGTAAGAATGATGGTTAGGGGCTGGTGTTGTGGCTCAGTGACAGAGTGCTTGCCTCTCATATGTGAGGCACTGGGTTTGATCCTCAGCACCACATAAAAATAAATAAACAAAATAAAGATATTGTGCCCATATATAACTAAGAAAATATTTAAAAAAAGAATGATGGTTAGAATTCCCTTGATATTTGGTAGAGACTCTCAGTTTTATGTTTTTAAAGAGGACATGTTGCTTTTCTGAAACATTGGAAAGGTCATTGCTGCAGCCTGAAGTTCTCTCTAGTCTTAATGCTTTAGTGTTGGGTCCATCATTCAGTAAATCCTAGCAGCTAGGACTAGTGAAAAGTATTGGCTTTGGACATGGCTTAATCCTGGCTGTGATACTTGGGAAAGTTACTTGAATCCTCTACCTTATGGTCCTCATTTAAAGAGAGAGTGATGAGCCAGGTGCTGTGGGGCACACCTGTAATCCCAGTGGTTTGGGAGGCTGAGGCAGGAGGATAGTGAGTTCAAAGCCAGCCTCATCAGCTTAGTGAGTCCCTAAGCAAGTTAGCGAGACCCTATCTCAAAATAAAATATAAAAAGGACTGGGGATGTGGCTCAGTGGTTAAGTGCCCCTGGGTTCAATCCTTGGTACCAAAAAAAGAGGAGTGGGGGAGACAGACGGAGAAGCAAGGAGAGACAGACAGATACAAAGAAACAAAGAAATGATATTTATTATTTCAGAGCTGTAAGGATTGGTTATAATATATTTAAAATTCTGTAGCACATAGTTCAGTAAATGCTAAATTTGTTGGGTGAGAGTTTAAAAATTTAGGCATGTAAATCCTTGAGAGATTCTGAATTTGATAATCAAAATTGGGAACACATTTATTTGATGATTTCTGCTTAAAACCAAAACCAAAATCAAACCAAGCCAAAACAAAAAATACCTAAAACTGTATACAAACTGCCACTCAGGAAAACTATAGGCAACTTATTTTTTGCAGAATTATGGAGTAGTTCCTAAGTTAGGAAACGTAAGAAAGTGAACACAAATTCTCAGGAGAATTATTTTGAAAGCACTCAGGGTTTCTGTTAACTTAAATTACTTCCATAAAGAATCTTTATTGCATTCCTTAACTGGAGAAATATTCAGATGTTTATGTCATGATCTGTTCTTTGACTTGGAGGATTTCTCAGTGAATCATCACCTTCAAACTTTGGACTGTATGAATTCTGCATTAAATTTATGATTCAAGTGAAAAGTGAGATTGTACTGTTCTTTGAGAAAAAAATACCTTTGACATTAGTTATACAAGATGGAGGAAATCTAATATGTATCATTCTTATTTGAATTTCTTGATCATTTGGTAAATACCAAACTTTATTTGGTGTTTATTTTAGGGCTTATATCTTATTTAAAAAAAAAAATCCCCAAACTAAGAACCCAGATCTTTCATTATCAAATTATAGTTAAACTTTTATAAGTTTTTAAAAAGTAGAATAAAGTTATATTTAAATATCATTCTTAAGAGAAAAGATTTAAAAATAGTGAAAAATTAGTACTGAAGCATTTTATTGTAGCCTTTTATCTATGAAATGAAATTCTTCCATACTCCCAGTAGAGAGCAGCAGAAACATATTTTTTGGATTGAGAACATTTAAAAACAAAAATATTTTTTGGGAAAAAAATCTAAGTGACTCACTTGTATATTGGTTAAGTAGTGACAGACAAGGAATATTTGTAATACTTTATTTTTTAGTTCATGCTATTATATACATTTTAGTTACAGATTTGTAAATTAAAGCCATCAGAAAGCAACTTTCAGATTTCTGAGCATATTGTTACTATTTAATTCTGAAGTAATAATTCTGGGGATTTGCATAATACATGTTTTATATATAATGCTTAGAACTTTTACCTAAGCATTCTTAAACCTTTCTGTGCACATTCATAAAATGAAATGTTTCCTCTTTTGCTTCTTAGAAACACCAAGTTTTTGTGAAAAATTTTTTAATTTGTTATTTCTGTTGTAAAATATACCAAAAAAGAGGAAGTCCCACATTGGCAGCATATTCCATTTCAAATAATATATTTATGAAATCTCCTGTTGAAAGATCAACCAATAATAGATGTGGCTTATAACCTACATTACAAATGTATATTCTTTTTTTAAAAAAATATTTATTTATTTATTTTTCGGTGGACACAACATCTTTGTTTTGTATGTGGTGCTGAGGATCGAACCCGGGCCGCACGCATGCCAGGCGAGCGCGCTACCACTTGAGCCACATCCCCAGCCCACAAATGTATATTCTTAAATTGAAGGATTTAAGGTAGGAAAATTATGAAATAAATGTATTTGAGTTACAATTTTGATTTTCATATTTTATATCAGAGAAATTTCCACTTCTTTTTCTGTGTCATGTGCTAATAGTGTCTATCTGAAGAGTGAAACATAGCTGATGAGATTGTATGCACTGATGTTTGGGCCATTTCTTCTCTTCTACCTCATCCTTCTAGAGCAAAAGAGTGATGCTTGGCTATGCATTGTTTGCTTCCTTTCCATTGGTTGGAAGTATGTTTTAACATTTATAAATGTTATGTAATTGTCTATGTATGTCATACTCCTGGTGAAATTGATTTTTTTAAACATTTTTTTTTAGTTGTAGATGGACCTTTATTTTATTTATATGTGGTGCTGAGGATTAAACACAGTGCCTCACATGTACGAGGGCAGTGCTCCACCTCTGAGCCACAACCCCAGCCCCCGAAATTGATTTTTACTTGCATTTATTTTTAAATTGATATTTAAAGTTAGTAGGAATAATATATTTCCATTAATTAGCCTTTCTTTTGCCTTGTTTTGAAATAAAACAAATGTGATTAACAGTAAAACCTCTGATTTTCTATTTTTTTATTTTTTCCCCCAACTAGAAAGAACAATACATGTAAAAATGTATTATATTGAGAAATGATGGTAATAAATGGTTTAGGTTGTATTTTTCCACTTGAAGTACATAGCCATCTTTTTCTGTTAGATTATTAACTTATAAAACATGGGTATTCTTCTTCCTTTGTACTCATTATAATGGGTGCTCAGAATAGTGAACACTTTTGACTGATTGACTTCAGTTTAAAGTTCCAAAATAGGGATACTAACATCTTTGTACCAAAAAACTGAACAATGTAAGCAAAAACAGAATCTTGTTTCATTGTACCTTAGGCCACATTAAATATAAATTGAAGCTGGTAAGACATTAAATTTATGGGTGAGGAAATGAAAAAACGATTTAGGATTATTGTCCTTTAAGACTTGGGAAATCATTCTCTTTCAAGTTTCAAAGCATTTAATTATATGAATGTGAAAGTACTAGAAGTCTTTGTGTCAGCATCTTCTAGAAGCTATCACGGCCCAAATTTGAGTTCAATTGAATTATAGACAATGAAAATTTTTAATTCCTTCTTGATTTTTGATAAACAGAACCAGTACTCTTAGGCAAATAAGCAAGTATTTTGGTCTGAGAGCAATTGAAGAACTTTATGAAACTTAAAGTGTTGATATATTGTCTTTTAAATCTTACCTATATCAATTATTCCTGGGCCTTATCTTTCCTAGAGGGAATTTGATAGGTTTCTTCTAAGCACAACTTTACAAAGCAGTTATGAAATATGTTTTTTACTTGTTTAAATATGTTCCTTTTCTGAATTATTATTTTTATACTCAATTCCGGTTAGGTAGGTAGACTAGCTAACTGGCAACATGATTAAAATTAAATTGGTTTAAATAACTGTCTTCCAACTGAGCATGTGTTAATAAAAAAACCTTCTGTGGTATTCTTTTCTTTCATTTAGTGTAGATCACAGCTGTTTAACGAATGTATATATGAGGTACCTTTCCCCAACAAAATAGGATTTTTAATGTAGTAATTAATGTGGTATAGAACTTTTAATGTAGTATATTAATATGTATTAAATAGGGAATACTTAACTGTGGAAATAATATGGTGAAATTTTGGTAAAGAATGATCTATAGCTGGGCATGGTGGCGCACACCTGTAATCCTAGCAATTTGGGAGGCTTGAGACAGGAGAATCGAAAGTTCAAAGCCAGACTCAGCAACTGTGAGGTGCTAAGCAACTCAGGGAGACCCTGTCTTTAAATAAAATACAAAATAGGGCTGGAGATGTGGCTAAGTAGTGGAGTACCCCCGAGTTCAATCCCTGGGACAGGAAAAAAAAAAAAAAAAGAATGATCTATAATTTGAACACGAGGGAATGCTTTTAGTACTACCAAGTTATAGCTATAGGGGGCTATAGTTATTTATTTGTTGTGAATGTGTCATTTTGTATCCAACTCTTCATTTACTATTTCACTGAAGTATATGCTACAAAGAGACTTTTATTTTATCTTTATTTTTAAAGTTGGTTGTCTCTTATTGTTTTTGTAGACCTCTTTTTCATGCATGGATTACATTTATTGAAAAATAAAGTAAGTTCTCAAAGGATATGTCAGCAGTGTCGGAAAACTGAAAAGTCACCTACGTGGGTGTTAAGATCCTCATTTCTGATCTCTAAATGAAAACCAGTAAATCAGGACTACTGAAAGTTCTGTTGGTATTGTTCCCAGTCTCAAGGACGCTTATTTCAAATGATTTTTTGATTATAAATAGTAAGGCCTGTGATGAAATCTTGACATTAATTTGCTTTTATTTTTTTTAAATGAAATATCCCTTCCTCTCTTACTGGCTAAAAGGAAATTGATTTTTTCCTCAATAGTAATTTTTGTGTTTTCTCTCTCTCTCTCTTTTTTTTTTTTTTTTTTTTTTTGGACAGAGGTTCTAAAAGACTACATCAAGCCAGATGGGAAGTGTTTGGAAATGTTTGCTCGAAATTTACAGCCAGGTTGGACTAGTTGGGGAAATGAAGTTCTCAAATTTCAACATGTGGATTATTTTGTTGCTCTTAAGTCTGGGTGCTGACTCTGACCTTAATTAAAATAGAGCTTTTCCTCAGTGTTTCCTCTCTTCATTCAAACTCATTCATTTCTTTTACTACCAACAAGTATGCTTAGACATGTAAGTAAGATTTGGGCTTCTAGTAAGTGACCAAAATGACTGTCCTTCATGTAATTTTAAGGTGAATTTTATTTTCCTTATTATTACATTCCATATTATTTCACACACTCTGCAATTAAAGAAGTAAGATGTTAGACTGAAGACAAGAGGTGTGTTATTGAATAACTTAAGAAAGCATATACTGTGGGCCACATATGCTTATTTGAATGTGATTGATTTGCCCTATATGATGTTATAAAAATAATGGATCCCTCATTCTAAAAAATTAGAAATTTTACATTGAAGTCGACATTTCTGCTTCTCTTTAATCATCAGAAGCTCTGGGTACGCTAAGGCCTGTGCTCTTTCCTGACATCAACCTGCAGGTCCTGTGCTGCTTACCTATTTACCTGGCCCCTGTCTGACTTGAATTTGTAGCCTCAGGTATAGTCTTACATCTGGGGAAAGCATCCAGTCACTGCCAACTAGTGCATCAGTGGATTGAGTTTATGCAGTGGTTTTGGAAGGTTTTAAATTTAACTCAGGGTTGCTTCTCAAGCACTGCTTAGCTTTGCTTGTTTTTTTAAGAAGAATATTAAAAGATATTTCTCATAAAAATGTCAAAAAATAAACACTTTGATTGTGAAAAATGCACTTATATTATTTACAGATTTTCTACAAATAAATATTTCTCTACTGAGTAAAAAAAATTTTTTTTTTTTTTTTGTTGTTGTTTATTTTCATGGTGCTGGAGATCAAACCCAGGGTCCTGTTTGTGTGAGGCAAATGCTCTACATAGATCAGTGGTAGAGTACTTTCCTGGCCCCTACTGAATGAAATATTTTGACCAAAATGGTTCATTGAAAAGCATGCTGATTGATTATGTATTACCTTTTAAAAAATTGAGATATAGTTTTTATGTAATAAAATTTCCCAGTTTCTAGTATAACTTTAAGTGAGTTTTGAAAACATGCTGTTGTCTGCCTACCACCATGATGTTCTTATGGTACATTGGTACATTCCCTTCACCCCAAACTCTAGTGTCTCTTTACAGTCAATCTCTTCCTCATAGAAAACAGTGATTTGCTGTCATTTAGTTTTACTTTTTAAAAATTTAATTTAAATGGAATCATACAGTGTATTATGTCTGTCATAGCATTTTTAGAGAAGAATATCTACTCTCTACAAATTGCACATATTTATCTACTAAGTAAAATGTTACACTGAAATGACTTTTTGACAAGCTTGTCAGTTTATCAATTTTTTCAAATAAAAATTTGTTGTTTTTAAAGTTTGTTCATTTTTTAAGTATAAGGATGGGACCAGGGGCATAACCTTTTGTTTATGGAAGTGTTTTAACTTGTTATTTAAAAGAAAAAACGTTAAATATAAACCAAATTTCTCATAATCTCATATACAAAATTATTTTCAGCTTATGTTATTTATAGATTTCACAAAGTTGGTGGAAACACTTTATCTTTATCAAGTTTTTGGACTTTAATTATTTTTTAAATGTTATTACTTTTTATACATTTATTTATTTATTTTTATGTAGTGCTGAGGATTGAACCCAGTGCCTCACACATGCTAGGCAAGTGCTCTATCACTGAGCTATAACCGCAGCCCCTAGACTTTAATTTTTGCATCGTGAGTACTAATACTGAAAGAAAAAAAGAATTTTTATTCAATGATTCTAGTATTCAAGTGGCAAGTGTTCCAATCTTAGCTCTATTCCTAGGTTGTACAATCTTTGTAACACCTTTTTAATTATTAGTCTCTTATTGAACAAAGGATGATTCTACAAAGTTTAACATTTACCTCTGAGAACAAAAGTCAAGGTCTATGAGCTTTGACATTGTTACCATTCAATTTTAGCCAATTGATCTGCTAAATTTACATATTAATAAGGTGTTTTTATTCAGAGCTTTTTACATTATCTTTAAACCATAAAATTTTTGTGTTTTTTTTCCCTACTATCATCTTCCTTTTACTGGTTTCAGTCTTTTAAGACTCTTTGTAATACAGCTTGGACAAAGGAATGGAACTAACATTTGTTGAGAAGTGTGTGTTACTCTGTGCTACGGTTTTTACAAATTTTGTTGCACGTGATATTTGTACAACCTGATAGATACTATCTTCATTTAAGTTGAAAAAACTAAAGCCCAGAAGTTGTGGTGAACACATAGTTAAATATTGAAACTATGATTAGCATGCACAGTTCCCTGACTCTAAAGCCCTAGCTATATTCTATATAAGAACATGGAAAACTAAGCAGATGACTAAGTGATATAATTTCTAAAACGATACCACTGTACTCTAGCCTGTCCATTCTAGCTCTAGTTTGGGTTTATTTGTACTTAGAGGCCATGGATTTACAGTGGACATCCAGGGCAACCCATACGGAAAAGTCTCCTACCCATTTTGCTTCCACATGATTAACTAACATCCCTCAAGAAAGTTTGGGGAAATCTTGCCTCTTAACGTCATATCCTAGGAATTCTTGGCCTTTCTTTTGATTCTTTCATCCTCTCACACGGAGTCCATTGGAGTAAAATCACAGAACAGTTAACTACTGGGTAGCATATCCTCTTAATCCTGATTGTCACTCACCTGTCATATCTTCATTTCTTGTTCTTCTTTTGTACCCTCTAGTCAAAGTTTGACCTAGTTTCTTTTAGTTCTCTTCACTACCATAGGCAGTCTTTTTTTTTTTTTTTTTTTTTTGGAGGAAGGCAATTTTAGAATTGCCTTTGCCTTTTATTCCATATAAAAAAGGACTAAAACTATAAGATCTGCATACCTGAATAGAATATAAAGATTTGATATAGAACTTCAAACAGGAACTTTCCTAGTGGCAGAGAAAAATCTAAACAAACTGGGAAAACAGAAACTAACCTAGCTCATTTGGAAATGGGTTTGGCAGCTGACGAAATAGGTGAACTATAATTAAGTAATGCAATAAAGGAGTTAAGCACTTTCATGACAACAAAAACACACAACACACGCTGGTTGGGTAGTACCAAGGTTATTCATAGGCTCTTGCTGTCTTAAATTAGAATATTCAATGAGATACCTAGAACAGACACTTGCATTGTTCAGATGCAATTTACAGGTGGAGGGAAAAAAAAAGGTATAGAGCCATTCTGACCTCTATGTTAATTTCTAACTCTAGGAAGACTGTTGTCTTTCTAATTTTATTCTTTTTCACAGATTCTAAGCAAAGACAGCAAATCCAGAGTATTTATTGAGAATCTTCTACCAAGTTGTTCTTATCTCAGTTTTGGCAGAAACCACAGATCCAGTTTCCACTTATGTTCCTGAGCTTGGATGTGTAAATTCTAACTATGCATAGTATGCATTTCATTAAGTCTTTCAAACCTGAGATAAGGCCTGCCTGTCGAAATAATCATTTAACTGTCACATTCTGCAAAGGTAGAGTTAGTGTGTGAGGGAAATTCACCTCCTTGCCATTCCAGGAAGAATGTGAGACTAGCAACTTTTACTTCCTTATTGAAATATTCATATGCAACTCCAAACTCNGGAGGGGAGGGGGGATAGTAGAGGATAGGAAAGGCAGCAGAACACAACAGACACTAGTATGGCAATATGTAAATCAATGGATGTGTAACTGAAGTGATTCTGCAATCTGTATTTGGGGTAAAAATGGGAGCTCATAACCCACTTGAATCAAAGTGTGAAATATGGTATATCAAGAATTATGTAATGTTTTGAACAACCAACAATAAAAAATTAAAAAAAAAAAAAGAACAATTTGATTTCTAGAAATGGAGAACACGAGGAAATTTTACAGGCTTAATTACTAGTGTGTCAATGGGATGATATTGGATATTGGATAGCTATGGATATAGCTAAGACAAATGAATGGTCATTTATAGTATTAAAATTACTTTTAGGCCTGGGGTTTAGCTCACTAGTAGAATATCTACTTAGCATATACAAGGCCTTGAGTTCAATCCCCAGTGTCCTGTCTCCCCAAATTGTCTTTTTTTTTCCCCCTTTGGTACTAGGAATTGGACCCAGGGGCTCTTGGCCACTGAGCTTCATCCCCAGCCCTATTTTGTATTTTATTTAGAGGCAGGGTCTCACTGAATTGTTTAGCACCTAGCAAAGTTGCTGAGGCTGGCTTTGAACTTGCCATCCCTCCTGCCTCAGCCTCCTGAGCCTCTGGGATTATAGGCATGCACCACCACGCTCGGCCCAAAATTGTTTTAAATCAATATCCTTAAAGAAAATCATAGTGCCTAGACTGCTTTTTAACTGCTTCCTCCAACATTGCCACATGTACCTTGGATGTTAATCAATCTGGACAGTTTGTTGTTAACCTGATTGAGGCCCCTCTTTTGCTCATGGTACTGCCTCTGCTAGGGAAAAACTAGCTAGACTTTGGCATCTGCTGGGTCTACGTATTGAGACTTGGTATTTAGCTTCTGAGTGGCTTTAAACAATTCAACTATGTTATTTTAAATTTCTTTTCTAAGGAATAAGAAACCTTGTAGGATTATTATGAAGATGACGTGAAATGACATAAATGAAGGGGCCTAGCATAGGGCCTGATACCTAGAAGGTATTCAGTATAGGCTTTTTGTTTCCTGGTAACACTTTTTACTTCTTGACCCTCTTTAAAATTTTTTTTTTTTTTTGCATTTTCTGTATTTTTTTATTGGTGCATTATAGTTGTTCATAATGGTGGGATTCATTGTTGCGTATTTGTACATGCATATAATCTAATAATATAACTTGGCCAATGTCATTCCCCAGTATTTTCCCTTTCCCTTCCCTCCTCCCTCACCCTCATCCCTTTTCTATACTGATTTTACTAAGAGCCTACCTCCCACCTTTTCCTTTTTTCTCTCTAGCTTCCACATGTGAGAAAAAACATGACTCTTGACTTTTGAGTTTGACTTATTTTGTTTAACATAATGTTCTCAAGTTCCATCTGTTTTCCTGCAAAAGATATAATTTCATTTTGCTTTATGGCAGAATAAAACTCCATTGTGTATATGTACCACATTTTTTTTTTTATCCATTTCTTTATACCATTGATGTACAACTAGGCTGGTTCCATAGTTTGACTATTATGAATTGTGCTGCTATAAACATGGGTAATGCATGTATCACTTAATTTTTTGGGATAAATACTGAAGTCTTGACACTTTTATTTTTTAATATTTTTTTTTAGTTGTCAATGGACTTCATTTATTTATATGTGGTACTGAGAATTGAACCCAGTGCCTCACATATGCTAGGCAAGCACTCTACCACTGAGCTACAACCCTTGACACTCATAAAAAAAACAACAACTTATTTTGAACTAATTTTAGACTTACAGAAAAGTTGCAAAAACAGTATGGAAAGTTTTCAAATATCTCACCTCTATAACCTCTATAAAACCTACTACTTTATGGTTAGAGAATCATTCCCAGAGTGAGCATTCTGCATGCTTCTTGTAGAACACTTATTAAATTTATATTTTTGATTTACTTTTTTTAAAGAAAGGGGTGGGATTTAGTCTTTATTTATAGGATACTCATGTCTATGAAACTGCACAAGACATTTCACGAGAAACAAGTAGACAAACTTCATACATTATATAAAACAAATAACAGTTTGAAACTGTTTTAGTTTCATTGTAAAAAATGCAATAATAACAAACCACATTTTAAAAGATTTCTTAAAGGGTTAGGCATACAATTCAGTGGTAGAGTGCTTGCTTAGCATGCATAGGCCCTGGGTTTGATCCCTGGTACTACAAAAACAAATAACATAAAAAGGTAGTTCTTAGTAGAGAAACCATAAGAAGAACTTATGTGGAACATAGTACACACTAACTGTGCCTCAGTTATGTAATCTAAAAGTTAAAGGTCCAGGAGTTCTATCTTGAACTTGGAAGGCAGAGCCTTCAGAGATGGTCTCTGGTACAACATTTTGATCTTCCTCTGCT
The DNA here is from genome assembly GCF_001458135.2 of Marmota marmota marmota. Classification (NCBI taxonomy): domain Eukaryota; kingdom Metazoa; phylum Chordata; class Mammalia; order Rodentia; family Sciuridae; genus Marmota; species Marmota marmota. The sequence goes on along the minus strand of NW_025999990.1, from coordinate 45,654,083 downwards.
GATAAGTTAGTCTTGTGATACTCAACTTTCTATCACTATGATGAAATACCTGAGAAAATCAACTTAAGGGAAGAAAGGTTTATTTTGACTCATGGTTTCAGAGGTTTCAGCTTCTGGTCAACTGGCTCCATTGCTTTTAGGCCTGTGGCAAGGCAGAACATCATGACAGAAGATGTTTTGGAGAAAGAGAACAACAGAGAGAGAGAGAGAGAGAGAGAGAGAGCGAGAGAGAGGGAGAGGGAGAGAGGAGGGAGAAGAAGAGGAAGAGGAAGAAAGGGAAGGGAAGGGAAAGGGGACTGGGGACAAGACATACCCTTCAAGGGCATTCCTTCACTCTTCTCCAACTAGGCACCACTCTTACAGGTTTCACCACCTCCCAATAGTCTATTCAGTTATGAACCCATCAATAGATGAATCCACTGATGAGATCAGAGACCTCATTGGTCCAGTCACTTCCCATGTGCCTCATCTATGAAGGTTTTGGGGACCAAGACTTCAACACATTATAAAACTTTGAGGGCCATTCCAGATTAGAACTATGATACTTTCCCACCAAGCTTTAATGAAGCCATGTACATTTGGTCCAAATCTCCACATTCTTCAATCACTATACTAAATTTCTCAGGTATAGTACTAATACATGATTCACAATTTGCTGTATCTGGTCCTGATGGCCAGCTGTGATTTTGACATTGTCCACGTAGCTTCTTTAAGGAAAGTCGAATTGGTCAGGTTCCCTTACTGGATTGTTCAGGAAACATTGATCAAGTTGTCTTATGTAAGTCAGAAACAACAGTGCATGTGAATTCTTATATAACCACATGATATCATATTTGTCATGATCCAGAAGTATTAACAGAAAGCTGCTAAGCTATTTCCTACCTTATGGATGGTCCAAATGAACACACTGAAATGGTTGAGAAGAAGGAGTTGCGGCAACCCAACTTGTGAAACTTCTAAGAGCTTCTAAATTCATGCCAATTAGAACTTCTGAACTAAGAGCCCCAGGGAATATGTTATTGAAACATATAAGCAGACCAGATTATGATAGATACAATAGCACTTGACATTTTTCACAGCCTACTAACTAAACCCATGTATATATGAGACATACATGTTAATAAACTTCCATTTGTTTTTCTATTGTTAATCTCTTTTGTCACAGAGACCCCCGTCAAGATCTTAGAAAGATAAATGGAATGTCTTTGTCAGTTTCTTTGTTGCTATTATTAGAATAAGTGATAGAAAAATTTAGATATTAAATTATAGTAAAATTTCTATTAATACCATAAAGTATTTTTATTACTAAAACATGAATGAATGGATATGCATTATATCATTTTTAAAATTTTTAATTTGTTATACATGACAACAATGCATTACAATTCATATTACATATATAGAGCATGATTTTTCATATCTGGTGAAGAGTAAAGGAAGGATGATGGAGTTGGGGAGGAGTACTAGGGAATGTATTGGAGCAAATGATGTAATATGCATTTATGAATATGTCAAAATGAACCCCATTGGTATGTATAATTACAATGCACTAATAAAATCCATTTTTAAAAAGAGGGGAAAAAAAGAAAAAAGAAAGATAAATGGAAAATTATCTTTTACTCCCTCACATTAACATACTTGGAACTGCTGATATTTAATGAATGAATGAACTGATTTTTGGCTTCCAATTATTTGGATTTAATTGAATAGACATGATTCCTACAAGAAATTATTAGAACATGACAAAACAGAATATGTTCAAAAACTGAGAGCTTTGGAACAGATGGAAAACAATGCAGAAGTTTAGAGATCACTAAACAGGATGAGAAATGGAGAGCAGGAACTGTGTCCTGATTAAATTTTGGTTTATTTCTAACTCTACTGCTGTAATGTAGTTTACCAGACAGTAGTAGGCAGCTGAAATGTGCTGGTTTAGAAAAGTTACAAAGGAATAGTTTTGTTTTCTAGATTGCAAACTTCATGAAATTATTTTCCTAGAAATTTAGAAGATATTAATGCACTCATTTTTATTTTACAGAACTATAAGTTAAATTTACTGATTAATTTTTTAAAATGTATTTCTTCACATTCTCCATATTTTAAGTCACACTTACTTATTTATTTTTGGCAATGGGGATTGAAACCAGGAGCATGGTACCATTGAGTTACATCCCCAATCCTTTTTAAAAGTTTTTTTTTGGGGGGTGGGGGGTGGGGGAGGGTACTGGCAATTGAACTCAGGGGCACTCAACTACTGAGCCACATCCCCAACCCTATTTTGTATTTTATTTAGAGACACGGTTTCACTTAGTTGCTTAGCACCTTGCTTTTGCTGAGGCCGTCTTTGAACTAGTGATTCTCCTGCCTCAGCCTCTAGAGCTGCTGGGATTACAGGCGTGTGCCACTGTGCCCAGCAAAAAATAATTTTTTTAAAAATTTTGAGATAGGGTCTCATTAAGTTGCTGAGGTTGGCCTTAAACTTCTGAACCTCCTGCCTCTGCCTCTCAAGTTGCTCAGATAGCAGATGTGCACTACTGGATGTAGCAAAATTACATATATGTATATTTAAAAAATATTTTTTAAAAGTTGTAAATGGAAACAATACCTTTATTTTATTTATTTTTATGCTGTGCTGAGGATTGAACCCAGTGCTTCACACTTGTTAGGCAAGTGCTCTACCACTGAGCCACAACCCCAGCCCCCAAATTACATATATGTAAAATGTACAAGTTAATGAGTTTTAATTTACTCATGAAATCACATCACAAACAAGGCAAGCACAATTATCATTACCCCTAATTTCTCATGATCCTTTTCTTTTTTTGGTACTGGTGACTGAACTCGGGGGTTGGGGGTGAGGCAGAACATCATGGTAGAAGAGTGTGGCAGAGAGAAGCAGCTCACATGATGATCAGGAAGCAGAGAGAGAGATTGAGAGACTCTACTCTCCAGATAAAAAAATATATATATACCCCATAGCCATGCCCTCAATGAACCACTTCCTCCAGTTACCACCTGTCTGTAGTTATCACTCAGTTAACCCCATCAGGGATTAATCCACTGATTAGGTTAAAGCTATAACCCAATCATTTCTCCTCCAAACCTCTTGCATTGTATCACATGTGAGTTTTGGAGGATACCACATCTAAACCATAACACTTAATAGTCTTTATAGATGCTAGTTGTATTTCTTATTTTTGATTATTGTGATTATTTCAATAGGATTGCAAAAGGAGTTTTCCTTCTTTCTTTTTGCTGTGCTGGAGAGCAAACCCAGGGCCTTCCATGTGCCAGGAAAGTACTCCAACACTGATTCACCCTCCTCTCCCCCTGGAGTTTTCTCTCTATTGATATCATATTGGTATCAATATTCTTCAAATTCTTCATAGCAATCGTTCTACTAAGGTCAATCTTTAAACTCATTTCAACTCATTGAATTTTGGTTTGAGAGATACTCAGGACATTCAGTAGGGAGTTGTTTGTGTTCCTCTTAGTTTACCTAAAATGAAATTAAAAACAAAAGATAAATGGACATAGCAAATATGAATAGGTCTAAATACGTTTTGCATGCAAATTTTAAAAAGACAGTAATTTTAATCTTCTGAATGTTTTCCTCACTTTGACAAATTCAGTATTGAATTTTATAAAAGAAAACACGGTTAAGTTGGTTAAATGGATATTGTAGTGGCTTTTCCTAGACTCTGCATAGTTTAAGGAACTCATGCATGCCCCTCCCTCCTGGAGAAAAGGAACCCAATTTACAATGGAGTCCTGAGGTACACACAACTGGACTGTAGGAAGGTACTTGGCATAAAGGGGAAGGTTTCAAAAAGGAAATATAAGGAGGTTAAAAGTGCTTTTATACCATGTATTTTTTTTTGGGGGGGTTGGTCATTTATTTATTTATTTTGGTACCTGGGATTGAACCCAGGGGCACTTAACCACTGAGCCACATCCCCAGCCCTTTTTATATTTTATTTTGAGATAGGGTCATACTAAGTTGCTTAGGGCCTTTCTAAGTTGTTGAGGCTGGCTTTGGACTTGTGATCCTCCTGCCTCCACTTCCTGAGCTGCTGGAATTACAGGTGTGTACCACAGTATGCAGTTTGGTCATCTGTTTGGATCTCTCCCTCTTCCATTCATTTTCCTTTTCTTTGTTTTCCTTGCCCTCTGTTTGCTCCTCTGCAGTATAAGAAGGACCTAGGGCTACCTCTCCTTTCACTTGGAGGATGACCTTGGGAACTTCATTTTGTGAGAGTGTGTGTGTGTGTGTGTGTGTGTATGTACAGTACATTTTCTTGATCCATTCATCCTAGCAGGCACTAGGGTGGGATCCCTAGGATGCCTGCAGTCTAACTCCAGCCTAGGCAAAGTAATCTTTGTGCTGGGTGTGGTGGTGCACACCTGTAATCTCAGTGACTTGAGAAGCTAAGGCAGGAAGATCCCAAGTTTGGGCCAGCCTCAGCAAGTTTAGGACCTAAGCAACTTAGTGAGACCCTGTTTCAAAATAAAAAAAATATATATATAGTGCTGGAAATGTACCCCAGTGGCAAAGTTTCCCTGGGTTCCAGGTTCCTAGGTACAATTACCAGTACCGGAAAAAAAAAGGTCTTGGCATTTATACCGAATCTCACCACAAAAGGGGAGTTCCTAGGGGCTTAGGACCAGCAACATGCTCTTATGGATCTGTGATGGAGTTAGGCAGTTAATGGAGGAATCATGACCTCATTCTGTTTACTTTTTCATTTGTAAAAAATTAAGAAGTATGTAATTATATCCCATTATGACTTTAAACACATTGATGGGAAGGATGGTTTATTATCTTAGGATGAACTGTTCCATAGAGAGTTCAGTGCTCTGAAAACCTTTTAATTAAAGAAAATACATGTTTACTCTCTTGGGATTCTTGAAATTTAGTAAGTAAAAGAACACAAAGAGAGAAAAATGAGGGGGGAAAAAGCTTAGGTGAAAAGAATGTCACGCGTTTTGATTGTGCTTGTATATAGCATGTCTCAAGGCTGTTCTATTCTGATGTATACAATAGGACAGCTGAGCACATGCCTTCCTCCCTCACTATTCTTTCCTGGATCTTTATCTCCTAGCACAGTTTTTCAACATAATAGGAACTCAATAAGTGCAGGTTAGTGCCTGGATTGGAGAAGTTTGCATTAAAGTTGAAGGTTAATGTGGGGAGGGCAGATCTTTGACAGAATGAGCGGAAATTTTAGCTGTCAAATATAATATTTTAAAGTGTCTATAAAACTTCACAGTTTAAAAAGGACAGTCACATACAATGTATTATCTTTTCCTCACCATTCTATGGGGCAGATACTATTACTTCTTTTTAATAATGAGGCCCAGAGAGGTAAAGTGATCTTTGTCCACTATCTTATCTATAATAACAGGTTTCAAATCCAGTTCTCCTTTCTCCCCAAATGGAAGAAAAGTTTCCCAGAAGGGGGGATTAACAGAGGATTCAGAGCTGCTGAAATATTAAGGAAGAAGATTGCAATAACATTCATAGCTTTCCTAAGGGCCTGAACAGTGGAGTAGAAAGATTGGAAGATGGTTAAAGGTGGAAAGGTTCCTGAAAGTATTAGGACACTCATACTTTCTTCAAGGGGGGAAATCCGTTCTTAGATAATATGATTTTGTTCCACACTTATAAACCAAAGCAAGTTAGTGCTTTTCTTATTGGAGCACTATAATTACACATTGTATTTGGGTTCATTTTGACAGAATTATTCATGCAAGGAGTTTGATTTCAATATCCATTCCCCCCACTTTCCTCCCCTCCCCCTCTCCCTTCTCCCTCTCTAGTAAACATTTTCTTCTCACATAAAGGTGAAATTCCCTTTTGTACCTTTATATATGGGTATATGGATATAACATGGTTTTGCTAAATTCATTCCTTTTATCTTCCCCTTTCCTTTCCTCCCTTTCTCTCATCCTTCTTCTATTCCACTGAACTTCCCTACATCTTTATGGTATCCCATCCCCTCCCCAACTGCCTTCTTTCTCTTATTTTGCTCTAACTTCCACATGTGAGAGAAAGCATTTGACCCTTGATTTTCTGAGTCTGGCTTATTTCACGTGGCACGATTTTCTCCATTTCCATTGATTTACCAGCAAATTCCATTATTTCATTCTTTTTTATGGCTGAGTAAAACTCCATTTTGTGTGTGTGTGTGTGTGTGTGTGAGTGTGTAGTACATTTTCTTGATCCATTCATCTATGATGGGCATCTGGGTTGATTCCATAATTTGGCTATTGTGAACTGGGCTGCTATCAACACTGACGGGGCTGTATTGCTTTAGTATGCTGATTTTAGATCTTTTGGATAAAATAAGTTAGTGATTTTTAAAAATTTTAAATTTGTTCATTTTAGATATACATGAAAGTAGAGTGTTCTCTGGCATACAGTGTTCTCACTTACATACATGGTAAGTGAGTGATTTTTAATAACCTTACAAGCTATTCTATAATAGGTATTCTATAATAACTTGTAAAACATAGTCTCCAAATAAAGTTGATAAAGTGCAGGAATTTATAATATAAATAGAAGATTCCGAGGTTTGGTGGCTCACACTTGTAGTCTCAGTGACTCAGGAGGCTGAGTCAAGAGGATTGCAAGTGCAAGGCCAGCTTCAACAACTTAGTGAGACCTCTCTCAAAATAAAAAATAAAAAGGGCTGGGCTATAGCTCAACAATAAAGCGATTTTCAGTAACAAAACAAAATAAAACTAGGAGAAAATTAGTTAATTCTTTTATATGTAAAAATGGTTATTTCCAAAAATGTTTAGGGGCTACAAACCTTTATAAGTATTTATTTATGCTATTCACAAGTATTTGCTAAAAGGCATGTATTAGTAAGAACTGTTTTATAAAGTGTACTTTAATTCAAGTTTTCATGTCATTTTTTTTCAGTCTGCAGTTTAATGATGGGTTATCTGTGAAAATAAGTAATTTAGAAAACTTTGTTCTGTGAATATAAAGACCTTTCTGTTCAAGACTGTATAACTTCTAATGTTCTGATGGTCATCTATAACCCTTGCCCCTGCCCAAATATAGCACAGAGTGCATTTACATGGTAAACATATAGAGCCCTCAGGGATGAAATGAGTATCTGGAGCATGTTCCCACCTCACTGAAATCTAAGGGACTTCATGTACTGATATGCTTTGTTTTTATCATGTTATTAGTATTCTACCTGTAATTCTGTTTGAGTTCCCTCTAGGTCCTAAATGTATGATATAATTGTTTTGCCCATACCCAAGAAAAATGACCTGAGAATGTGGAAGTTTTCTCTTAACTTTCCTGCACATCTTGATAAAATGGTAGAAATGATAATAAAGTGCTTGGCCCTTGGGGCAACAATCTAATTCATTCCTTAGTTCAATAAATATTGTTTATATGTCTACTTCCAGGCACTGTGCTATGTGCTGGAGTTATAGGGTAGAACAGGATAGACACAGTCCTTGGCCTTCTGGGCTTACCATTCATAACTGCCAGATTGCAGAGACTAGAATAGAAGCAAGCTGATCAAAAACTTATGTGTAAAGATAAACGTAGAACAGGAGTTGTGTGAGTTTGAGTGTAAGGACGGGTAGCAATACCTCACTTAGGTATTTTGCTCTGCTTCATTAAAAGGTCATTAGAATGTTGATTATTCATTCTGATATGGACCTCACCCTCACTTTGCAACCCCAGTCCACTGGAAGGTATCTTTTTGCTGAAGCAGAAAACATTTTCACCCCATATTCTATTCTGTCTGTACTACAGTGCAATGACTGTGATGCTTTCTAGTCAGAACTCTAGGTAGTTGCCTCTCAGCTCTGTCATCATCCACACCCTTGAAATGTCGGTCCCTCAGGCCTGTGCTCTTTACAGTATGGCTGGTGCAGCACAGCTCTGTGCCTAAAAGCCTGTCTTCTTACACTATCCTCTCACTTTTCTTTTTGCCACTGTGCCTTCTGGACTTCCTACATGAAGGAATTCTCCAGATTATCAAGGATGCCCATCATCATGAAGGATATCACAGTTTAAAAATGGAACTTGCTGGTCATGATGGCAAACACCTGTAATCTGAGTTACTTCGGAGGCTGAGGCAGGAGGATTGCAAGTTTAAGGCATGCCTGGGTAACTTAGCAAGACCCTGTCTCAAAATAAAAAAAAATATATATAATAGGGCTGAGTATGTAGCTCAGTGGTAGAGTGCCCCTGGGTTCAATCCTCAGTACTAAACAAATAAAGAACAACAAAACACTGAGCTCATTGGAGTTTGATGTATCAATGATCACAATCAGACATATGTAAATTGCTGCTGGAAGTAAAGCTGAGTTCAATATGTGAGGAACAAGATGCAGGGACAAAAATGATTTTATACAGATAGGGAGAGCCTGGGAAAGCAGATAGGATGACTCTGACCAAGACTGTAACCATGACTTGCTGGGCTGAAGTGAGTAACCATGGCCTTTGGGTCCCTTCTCAGAGGTAGACGATGTAATTGACATGAAAAAACATGGAAAGTCTACTTCTCTCCTGCTAAACATGATAGCATTTTGTAATCACGGCTGCTTGCTTTCTATGCTGTTTTCAGTAGCCCATGTCATTAAGCTAAGATAAAATAACTATTAGAATTGTCATTTCTTGTCGAAAATAAGGGATGGAAACATTATGCTGCGTTTACCCTCCACTCCCTGTCATATGCATAGAGGAGTAATTCTGTCAAGGTCAGGCACCATCCCTCTGTTTCCCTTCCAAGAAACCCATGGCACAGGGGGGTTCACCACCTCTCAAGCCCAGGAGTGTTTAGGTGGTTTAGAATCTTACCTTCAGGCAGAGGGTACAAAATGTGCAAGCAGCGCTTCTGGCCCTGAATTTGAGAAGAAGTGGAGAGTAAAATTTTTGACAAAAATTGTTTATTTTGTTATCGAAGATTGAACTCAGGGGCACTTTACTATTGAGCTTCGTCCCCAGCCCATTTTATTTATAATTTTGAAACAAGGTCTCATTAAGTTGTTGAGACTGGCCTTGAACTTGGGATCCTCCTGCCTTAGCCTCCTGAGTCACTGGAATTACAGGCATGTACCACGATGCCCAGTATTGACAGATTTGATCTTGTATATTTTCTGTCTCATTGAAATCAAAACAACCAACACATAGTCTTGACTAGAGAAAGAAGATATTCTAATTTTAAAAAGCTCTGGGACACCTTGACATTTTCTTAGATACTCTTTCAGTATGCATTTCCATTTTAATTATTGTGTATTCTAATATACAAATATTTAAATTTTTATTTCATCAGGTCACTTTTCTCCTTTGGACTTTCAATTTATGTTTAGAAACTCTGTGGAACTCCTATTACTACAGTTTAGGAGACTTAAAAGAACCACAGACCCTAGCATACAGCACCCTTCCTTTCTCCCCTGAAAGTACTTTCACCTGCAACTAACAGAGTTAGTAGTTGCAAACAACAGAAATCAACTTTAACTAACTTAAACAGGAGACATATTTATTGTAAAACATGCAATAATGGGAAGGCTTGAGAACCAGGATCATAAAATGGGCAGGAACTGAGGCAGGACAGGCATTTGTAGCTGGAGTCTCAGTCCACATCTGGCACAAGGTCAGTTTGCTTTGGGGTCTGCCACTGGGTCACCATCTCTGTCATTGCCATCATTGGACTCTCAGCTATCTGTATTTTCTACTTTTTTTTTTTTTTAGTATTTTTTAGTTGTCAATGGATCTTTATTTTATTTATTTGTATGTGGTGTTGAGGATCGAACCCAGTGCCTCACACATGCTGGCAAGTGCTCTACCACTGAGCTACAGCCCCAGCCCTTTGTTTTCTAATTTAATAATCAAATCTATGTGGAGATTTATACTTTAGAGTTAAAAACATCATGATGTTGTACTGTTTAAAATTATACCAACTAATAGGGGTGGGAGGGAAAGGGAGGGAGAAGGGGAATAGCATGGATGGTGAAAGGAGACCCTCATCATTATACAAAATACATGTATGAAGATGTGAATTTGGTGTCAACATACCTTATATATAATCAGAGATATGATAAATTATGGTATAATGGTGTATTAAGAATTGTAATGCAAAAATAAATAAATAAATTTAAAAAAAGAAAAAAAAATTATACCAACTGATGTTTTCATTTTGATATCCTCCTTTTCTACCTGCCCCCCAAATTATCAAATTAGAGCAGACAAGAAGACTCTTTGAAAGCGACAGGAAATGGTGCCTTTAGGGATTGCGTGTTAGGACTCCTTCCTACCCTGTTGATGGTTAGATGATATCAGAGGGGATACTTAATATTACTTGTGCCATGAAGAATCTTTCCAGTTCGCTGTATCCTTATATCACTGCCTCTGGGTCCAGAATGGGACAGGGAGTTGGCTGAACCTGGACCACCTGTTAGTACTTTCTTTTCAAGGTATGGGGGAGGGGAGTCTGCTCCTTTTTTGGCTTCCATAGGCTCCCAAGGGTTAACCCCGGCTGGGCCCCATTTATACTATGATTTTCCCAACACTAGAAAGGATGTTGGAGAGTCAAAATGGAAGAAAATGTCAGTAGAGCCCTAGCTCTACTGATACCTGTGCCCTAGCTATTACCTGGCTTTCTGTCAAAGTCCCCATCTGCTTCTCATCCTGGCCAAGTGACTAATGCTTCTTCTTCAGTTGCTGCAAATCAGATATGTGAAGTTGTGAAGTCAGCATTCAGTTTGTTTTCACCACCACCTCAAAACTTTTGTCCCCCCTTTATGTTAAGCCTCTCTGGGGCTCATGACATCTAGGTAGAACACCCATGACACCGTTCTCTTTGGGGTTATTTACTAACGTGCCTATCCTTCACATGTGTGGGAAATGCCATCTAGCTCACCATCCCACTTCTACTTTGTCCCAAGTAGTGTATCTGTTTATGAGTCATCTAACAATGTGATTTTACTATTAAGTTGATCTTAGAGTTGGCTTTACAGTGTGAACTGGTCTCCATTTTCATCCTACAGATAACTCTAATTTAATACGTTAAACCGAATTTATAATCTGTCCCTTCCCAACCTGCCTCTATTTCCAAATTCTCCCAGTTAACAGCATCACTATCCTCCAAGCTTCCCACGCCGGAAATCAGCGACCTGTCCTGAAATGTTTCCCTTTTTGGGCATTCCATACCCAGTCCAGTTACAGTACATAAAAGCCTTCTTAAATTCCCTTGGATCCAGTTCATGTCTCTATTTGTCTTACCATTGCCTTAGTACAAGTTTAGATTTCTTTTCATCTGGATAACTGAAATCTCCTTCTAAATGGTTTCTACTTTTTAAGTATATCCTTTTCAATCTCCCCACATACTAAAGTAATCTTCTTTGTTTTCTTTTTCTTTTTGTACTGGAGTTTGAACTCAGGAGTGCTTAACCCCTGAACTACACTCCCAGCCCTTTTTATTTTTAATTTTATTGCATAGTCTCACTAAGTTGCTTAGGACCTTGCTAAGTTGCTAAGGCTGGCCTCAAACTTGTGATCCTCCTGATACAGCCTTCTGGGTTGCTAGAATTATAGGTGTGCACCACTGTGTCTGGCCTAAAGTAATCTTCCTAAACAAATGTAATCATCTTGTTCCTGTGCTGATATCCTTTTGTGTCCCTGTTAGTTCTCAGATTACAAATCAAACTCTTACCTTTAAGCAAAAGTTTGTCCTTGGTATGGCTTTTGATCATCTGGAACTTATAATTTAATTGGATTCTGTTCATTGAATCACTGTATCTGCTATCAGGTAAAATTTTTCTCCAGACAGAGTTTTTCAAATTGTTCTTCTACTCTCTCTTCTTCTTCCCCGTGTTTATTCCTGTTAATGTTTTAAAACTCAATTTGATTGTTGAGTGATTTATTTATAGATAGGTGATATTTTGAGATTTTGTTTTTGGAAGCAGCTCATGATCCAATTAGAGTGGTTATCTTGGACTTTTCTAATGAGGTGATAGAAAAGACCAATTGTTGCCTTTCAGGTCAGGATGATCTTAAGTGATAAAAGCTGAATCAATCTAAGATCAAAAGAGTCTGGAACTCTTTTGAACTAAGAATTTAGCATAGATGTGGTTTTACAATTCTAATTGTAAGCATAGTATAATTTTTTAAAAAAATATTTATTTTTTAGTTGTAGGTGGACACAGTATCTTTATTTCATTTTTATGTGGTGCTAAGGATCGAACCCAGTGCCTCACATGTGCTAGACAAGCACTCTACCATTGAGCCACAACCCTATCTTTATAATTTTGACAGGTGTTTTTAATGGGAAATCTACAGGCTATAGGTATGTGTTTAACATTTGTTTAAGTTTACATAAAAGTGGGTCGAACTTAAGGATAGTTTATATTTTGCTTGAATTTGCACGGAATTTTAGCAGAAAGCGTTTAAGCATCTTTTTAGAAAGTGTATTGAAAATTTATCAATAATCTTACGTCATTTAATTGAATGGTTATCAAGTCTGGCTGTACAGAGCAACCATCTGAGGAACTTATAAAACTGCAGATAACAGGGACCTTCCCAGACAGAGCAAATCAAAATCTCTAGAGCTGAAAGTCAAGTATTGGTACTTTTTAAAAGGCTTCCAAGTTTTTGCTTTTGTAGGGGATTGACAAGTACTGATCTAACCTAATATTTTTTCTCTGTTCCTTGAGGAATTCTGATTATCTGAACATTGCATTGTGTTTACCTCTTTTTCCTAATATAATTTCCCCTGCAGTGAGCATAACAGTGGAAATCATGTTGCTGAGCTGAGCATAAGGGCACACAGCTAAAATCCCAGTGACTTGGGAGGCCAAGGTAGATAGAGCGTAAGTTCGAGACAACCTCGGCAATTTAGCAAGACCCTGTCTCAAAATAATAAATAAAAAGGGCTGGGGATGAAGCTCAGTGGTAGAGAACCCCTGGGTTAAATCATCAGTACCAAATAAATGAATAAATAAATAAACAAACAAATAAATAAATAAATAATTCAAGTTGCTGGCTTTTGTGGGATTAATTTTTGAAAATTAGCCAAGAACATATGCTTGAACACTGCCTACCTTTAATTCTTAAAGTAATCAAAAGGCTATAAATGTTAATCTCTGGAATTAAGTTACTCTAAATTGTCTTGCCTAGATTAATATTTTCTCAGACTTATCTTGATAAGAGCTTTCTTTAAGGCAGTGACATCAAAAGTAAGAAGATAACTTTCAATGGTAAAATAGATGCAGAGGAAAACCACTAGAATAATGCATTAGAACAAATGCAACTATGTCATTTGGAGTTTAATCTATAAAACAAGATTTCTTGGGTCTGGTGCTGTGGCTCAGTGGTAGAGCATTCACCTAGCACATGCGAGGCCCTGGTTCAACCTTCAGCCCCACATAAAAATAAATAAATAAAATAAAGGTATTGTGTCAACTACAACTAAAAAAAAAATATTTAATAAAAGATTCTTAGATGTAGATATAAATTCTAGTTTATTTTCCCCAAGGGCTCACCAATATTACTATACTAAAAGCAGTTTCTTTCCAAAGTTAAAAGTATATTTAGTTTTTGATGACATATCTGATTAAAGGCAGTCATATTTTTCTTAATTCTCAGTTTATGATATCTGCAAGTTGCCCTTAGATATTTACACACATGAACAAGCATGCATGCACACACACACACACACACATATACACACAGACACATTTTTTTTGCTTAAATTTAATTATAATAAAATATAAATAAATCCAAAAATAATACCTGGAAAGAAAACAATGAGTTAGAGAAATGTAGAAATTAATTAAATTTTCTTAATTAATTAATCATACAAGAATTTAATAGAATGATTTCTTTGTGCCTAGCATCATCCTAAGGCTGAGAGGAGTACAATCCTGATCATCTGGAACTTATAATTTAATTGGAGAGATAAGACCTAGAAAAATACCATACACAAAAAATTACTAAATAAACTTGCAGGGAGTAGGCGACTAAATGTCTATTTGCTAATAACTATAAGTACTGTATCTCAGAAAAGAGAGCTATGCAAAATAAGTTTCCTAAAAGATGTGAGATGGGAAAAACATTTTGGTCTTTCTCTGTATGCTTCAATTTCCTGTGGTTGGATTTTAGTTTTACATTTTTTGAGAAGACTCAAATGAGAAGCAAGTTCCCTAGGTGGTCAACTTTTTGATTTTGTAATTTATCCTTTATAGAACATTGTTCAGAAAATTATTTATTGAGGGGTGAATTGATATTGTTTCAAAAGATTTCCAAGATTTAAAATGTATAGGTTTGTTGGGGGCAGGCCCCAAATGGTTATATAGTTAGGCTCCCTAGCCAAGGCTTCCGGTGGGCTATGTTATGTTTTTAGTATGTAGCCAAGGCCATAAATTGGCGGTTATGGTGAGTGTGTAGTCAAGGTCAGAAATACTCTGATTCAGCGTATGTACTCAAGGTCATGAACATTTGCTTGTGAGCAAGTGCCTGCTGATGAAACCTGTTGGCAGTAGACACTCCTCATGCTGTGTGCTGCTGATCCTGCACAACTCTGTAACTTAGATGTGCTAGAAGCTGGCAGAGGTCAACAGACCTCAAGTGTAGTAGGAGCCAGGAGCCCAGAGAGACCAAGTGTGCCAGGAGCCAGCAGTGACCAAGAGAGCCCAAGTGTGCTAGGAGTTGGTAGGGCCCAAGAGAACCCAGATGTGCTAGAAGTTGGCAGGGGCCAAGAAAAAGAGAGCCCAAGTGTAGTAGGAGCCAGCGGGGGCCAAGAGAGAACCCTGATGTGTGAGTCTACAGGGGCTATGAAAAAACCTAGGTATGCTAAGGGCTGGATAAGGGCTATTCCCTGCTCCAAATATAGGATGACCAATGTTTCTACTGTGGCTTGTGTCTTCTTTCAACTGCTGGATTCCGGAACCTTGTTTCTCAGGCCTGAGCCTTGCCTTTCCCTGGACAGGTTGTATTTTTTTTTTCTTAATTGGGATTGGATTTTGTTTATCCTGATTTCCTCCCTCAAAATAGAATTTCTCTTTCAGTAGAGAGATCTTGGCTCTTGGTCTGGAAGAATAATAGTGAGTGACAGGGCTCAGATCCCAAAAGTCTTTGGGGACTACTTAATTCTTTTAACCTGTGGGCTCTCAGAAGCTTACTGACAAGTAGTCAGACACTTTGACCTTCTCTAGGCATTTCCAGTTGCCTTTTCTAATTCGGCTTACCTCTGCTAGGGTATGATAACAATCTGAGCTATCTAAATCATTTGTGAGGTACAGTCCATATAATGAATGATTAGTGGCCCTCACCTTCTCCCACATTAGAGTATTTGTCTGACAAAGATGGTGCAGTTGTTCTTTATAATTTTAGAGTGGAAAAGAAAGGGATGAAATGTGGTAAAAATTACATATATCCAATATTCTGGGTCTATATATGCTTGTACAACACATGTTGGAAATATTGTTTGCTATATATGTCTTGGTGGGAAAAAATTGTTCAAGACATTGCTCTAGTAGAAGGAAAGGACTGTTTCTGTCTGTTCTCATCTTCCAGTTTGAGAAAGACAAGTCTTTTTTTTTTTTTTTTTTTGTCTAGGTCTCAAATCTACGTTTTTGGTGTCAGGTCAAAATTGCTTTCCTTTTAGTCACTTGAAGGCCAATTCAATTAGACCTTTTCTCCTCAGGGCACTTAACCCATATATCTATATCTATATCTATATCTATATCTATATCTATATCTATATCTATATCTCACCAAAATTTCTCCTGATGCTTAACACCACCACTCAATTCTAATAATTTCTTCTTCTTCTTCTTTTTTGTCTTACAAAGTTCTCCAGCTTTCTTTACTAGTTTGCCTCTTTCTTCTCACCCTCTTTGGCAATTTTATGTGGCTCCTCATTTGAGAATCAACTTCTGGTCCACTGTCTCCAATACATAATTGTCTATCTACTGAGTAATTACATTTCAATCCC
This sequence comes from Marmota marmota marmota, assembly GCF_001458135.2. NCBI lineage: Eukaryota > Metazoa > Chordata > Mammalia > Rodentia > Sciuridae > Marmota > Marmota marmota. The sequence goes on along the minus strand of NW_025999990.1, from coordinate 45,638,115 downwards.
TCCAGCCTCAGATACTTTGGGATTTCTCAAATTGCTTTTGATTTGGGGAAAGGATTTTTTTTAAAAAAAAGTTTCCACTGTAAATTATTGAATGATTCAACATTTATAGAAACTGAAACTTCAGAGGAGTAAATAGCTTCAACAGAAGTCTAATAAAACTTCATGTTACCCTAGCAAAGTTGGGAGAATAAGTATGTAGGTAGGTTGCAATCATTTCCTCTAAAGCCCTATTAAAAATAAAGTTTTAAAGTGTTCGACCAGTGCTAATATGCATGACTGCGTGGGTTTCATTTGAGAAAGAATCATGGCTGCTAATATTATCACTAAAATATGTGAATCTATTTTCATAATCAGAGCCCTATGGGATGAAGCATAGATTTCCTGCAGCCTTGTGCCCACGTGTTTTCCAGTGCACTGATTAATACTATTCTCTCAAGTGGAACTCAATCAGGGGCAACCTGCCAGAGGACTACTTTCTATAAATTTCAACTGGACTAATATCTGTGGAAATCTTAAGCCTAAGGAAGAGTTGATGAATATCGTACAATTAAACATGCCTGTGAATTGAAGGATGAAGCGAAGGATAATGAACATATTGAAATGATTCCACATGTTTTATGCATGATACATTCGTAATTAAAACAGCTCCTGAAGGTAAGTTTGTATAGACTAATATAATGATTGCAAAAAAGCAGAGTGTTATTGAATATCTACAGGGCATATTTCCCAAGTGGTGAATGTGAAAATTTGGCTCATTTCACTTCCTCCACTGTTGTCTATCACAAACTAGAGATTGGGTGCACTAGAAGACCACACTCATTAGGAAATTTGTTTACATTGATCAAATATATTCATATCATATTGAGCTATTAATAAATCCCCAAAACACTAATTTCTAAACAATGTTTTATAAATAACTTTTATTTTGATTACTTGATTAAGTCATATTTGTCAAATTTCCCCAGGCTCCTTTGAGATCTTCCAAAATTCAGTAGTTATTGAATGGTAGCTCAAGGTTGCATGACAGTTGCAACCAGGGCCCTATCAGGATTTAATGATAGTAATTTATATTTGCAAAATATATAGGCTCTATTGCAACTTATAAAATTTTATTACACCCAGTTTTATCATTTGATTCTTAAAATGATCCTGTGAGGTTGGAATAAATGTCATTATCTTATAATGAAGAAAACAGAAGCATGTAACATATTCTGTAGACTTTCACTTTCAGATTATAACTGAAGACTAGTTACCAGTAATCTTTTAAATGAGTTGTTAAAGTTGATGAAAAGTTGGTTTTCATAAATGAATATTAGCATATGCCTGTAATCCCAGCGACTCTGGAGGCTTAGGCAGGAGGATTGTAAGTTCTAAGCCAGCCTCTGCAATTTATTGAGGCCCTAAGCAACTTAATGACACCCTGTCTCAAAATAAAAAGGGCTGGGGATGTGGCTCAGTGGTTAAGCAACCCTGGATTCAATTCCAGTACTACAACAACAATAACAACAACAGCAGCAGCAACAAAGAAAACAAAACAAAAAACTCCAGGTAACTAAGGGATTCTAATCAGTATATTTGTGGCTAATGAGTCTGGCTACCATGTGCAGTTTTTGACAGGTTTGCAAAGCTCTTATTGTACTGTTCACATGTGGATAGTTCCAATTCCCACAAAATCAAGGAGAAACAGTTATCTCTGCTTTATTGAGTATGATTTTAGTTTTAGTTGCTGCTCTTTTGTTTGGGTAAATTTACAGTGTAGAGTGTTGTATACTTGTAACAACTGTATTCTTGGTCCTTTTCATCATAAGCAGACTGTGTGTATGTCAGCTTCTAAACCACCAAGTTGTATATGGACCACTAAATGGTATATGCACAGATATAAACCATCATACTTCTATACAGAATGAAGCAGATTTTCCTTAGAGTGAGAATGGCTGGAATAGGTAGACCTTGGGAACTTCGACATTCCTTGAGTGAACTGTGGTAAGAAGGGAGAACCATTTGTCTTCAGGTGTCCTGAGCTGGAGAATCACAGGCATATATTTGCTTAGTATGTGGTTGCAGGAGCTCTGCACGCACATCTCCAATTTTCACAAAGACCTCGTTGATGTCACGTGTTTATAAGAAGGGAGCAAAACTGCATAGAACTAAAGTTTTTGCTCAGTGACTCTGAGGATATGGAATCACAATTATATGGGACAGAGGCACCCGTGAGCTACATGTATGAAATGCAAAAACTTCTATTTTTTCTCCTAAAGACTTGATTTCTTATACCAAGCTTAAATCCCTAAATTAGAGAAGATGTTTGAGATTTGTCTTATTTTCTTATTTTTTGAGGGAAAAATGAGAAATAGAGAACTTTAGTAATTAATAAATACCACAGAGGCTGAGATGGAACCAGTGATCAGAGCTCAGCCAAGGGTATTTTCTTTTTAATCTTTAGTTTTACTTATTTTTTTTAAAATAGGGAACATATTTACATGGTTTAAAAATGCAAAAGGGCTTTTAATAAAAAAATCTCATTTCCATTATATTCCTCAACCATCCAGCTCTTCTCTGTGGAAGCAAACAGTGATATCAGGTTTGTAAATATACTTCCATAATGTTTCATGCATATGTAAACAAATATGTACGTAGATATTCCCTTTATCTCTTTTTATATTAACAATTACATGTTCTTCAAATGATCTTTTTGCAGCTTGTGTTTTTAAAAATTCAACATTTTTGGATTGGGGCTTTGGCTCAGAGGTAGAGTACTTGCCTAGCATGTGTGAGGCACTGGGTTCAACCCGCAGCATCACATAAAAATAAAATAAAGGTATTGTGTTCACTTATAACTAAAAAATAAATATATTTTTTTAAAAATTTAACATTTTAATTCAGTTCACATTGTTACAAAAAGAGTATTCATATTAATTTTTATGGCTACAGGATAATTCAATGAATCCATATATCAAAATGTACTTAACCATTCACCTATTACTAGACATGTGGATGGTTTCCAGTTTTTTGCTGTGTCAAACTATGCTGCAGTTAATATCTTGTACATGTGTTATTTTATACTTGTTTTAATGTATGTATAGGATAAATTAAAAGAAAAGAAAATTTCTGTTAAAGAATAGATTATCTGATATAGACTGCAAATCTGCACTGTAGAGATGTTGAATTCATTTATATTCCTGTTGGAAATATAATATTGCTATTTCTCCATAAAACCAACACAAGGTGTTAGTAAACGTTTTGATCATTGCCTATCTAACAGTTGAAAACTGGTGGCTGAGTGTTGTTTTAATTTGTACATCTCCTTTTAAAAAAATATTTTTAGTTGTAGATGGACACAATCTCTTTATTTATTTTTATGTGGTATTGAGAATCAGACCCAGTCCCTCACACATATTAGGCAAGTGCTCTACTGCTGAGCCACAATCCCAACCCATGTACATCTCTTACTTTGAGTATTTTTGTACCTTATTTCATATGCTTTTGAAAACTACAAGCCAAAGTGAAACTTTTTTCTTTGTAACTTGATTATCTCAGGTATTTTATTATTGTAATGGAAAGTTCATTAACAATTGGACTGGAGGCAAGATTCTTGTGAATGGATTAATGACTTATCAACTAACCACTGGGTCAGCTATGGCCCCCTTTTCCCTTTTGCATGCTCCTGTTTACTCTTCTACTTTCTGTAATAAGTTGAAGCAGGATGAAACTCTTGCTGCTTTCATCCTCTTAAACTTTTCAGAATTCAGAACTGTGAGCCAATAAACCTCTAAAAACTTACCCAGTCGGTTCTAGAGGCAGAGCCTGCCTGCCCCATGCCACTGTGGCTTGGAGTTCCTGGGGAGAGACACCCCATGCCTGCCTACACTGGAGTTCCTTATTCACCAAAGCATGGCTCCACAGCCCAACATCAGGATACATGTAGGTTTGAGGCTGCCACCACTACAAAACTGGGATATCACTGCTTCTATTAAGGAATCAACAGTAAGGACCTGGTAAGATGTCACTAAGATCCCTGTGGTCTGGCTGCACCAGAGGTTTCTCTACTAGAGGTGCTAACAGTTATCTTGTTGCTGAGGTAACAGGGAGTCTTGCCTGGGGTTGCCTATCTCTTGTTTCTCCTACTAACAGCCAACTTCTTATGATTACCCTCTCACTAGTCATAATCTAATACCTCCATATTCTCACACCCTACCTCATAAACATCTCAGCCAACCCCTAGACCCCCTTCCACCATCAGAAACTGTAAACCATTACTCAAACCTATTGACTATATGGTTGAAGATAATTGAACTCATCATTTCTGATTATAGTGACAAAATTGTAAATGTAAAAATAGAAGCTAACTGATATATGGCTACACGTTGGGTACATTGAATGCTGTGATATTGATCTCCCCCTTAAAGGTGAGGTATTGGTAACTTGTAGGCACACTATAAGACAATAGGGCAGAAGTTGTAATACCTCAGATCTATACTGCAAGACAGGAAGACAAATAGACCTCATGAAAAAACGAGGGAGAAAAGTGCCCCAAACAAACTGAGACACTACAACAATAGAATCCATAGATAATGAAGTAGGTGAAATGTCAGGGAAGGAGTTCAGAATATCCTAACTAGAATGATTTGGGAATTAAAGAATGACTTAAGTGAGCAGATACAGGCAAAATCCATCACTCCAATAAAGAGAGAAGAGAACAAATTCAGGCGACCATCAATCACACCAACAGAGAGAGATAAGAGATTACTTCAAGAAAGAGAAATACTGAAAAAAAAACACACAAACAAACGGAAATCCTAGAAAGAAACAATAAGCCAATTAAAAAACTCAATAGATAGCATCACCAACAGACTAGACCACTTGGAAGACAGAACCTCAGACAATGAAGACAAAATATACAGTCTTGAAAATAAAGTTGACCTCACAGTGAAGATGATAAGAAATCATGAACAGAATATCCAAGAATTATGGGACACCATCAAAAGACCAAATTTAAGATTTATTGGGATAGAGGAAGGTTCAGAGATTCAAACCAAAGGAATGCACAATCTCTTCAATGAAATAATATAAGAAAATTTCCCAAGCATAATGAATGAATTGGAAAATCAAATACAAGAGGCTTATAGGACACTGAATGTACAAAATTATAACAGATCCACATCAAGGCACATTATAATGAAAATGCCTGGTATACAGAATAAGGATAGGATTTTACTGCAAGAGAGAAAAATCAGATTACCTATAAGGGAAGACCAATTCGGATCTCAGCAGATTTTTCAACCCAGACTATCAAAGCCAGGAGATCCTGGAACAACAAATACCAACCTCTTAAAAATAATGGATGCCAACCAAGAATCTTATATCCAGCAAAATTAAGCTTCAAATTTGATGATGAAATAAAAACCTTCCATGATAAACAAAAGCTAAAAGAATTTACAGCAAGAAAGACTGCACTACAGAACATTGTTGGCAAAATATTCCATGAGGAGGAAATGAAAAACAACAATGAAAATCTGCAAAGTGAAGAACTACAATAAAAGAAAAGCCAACCAAAGGAGAAACCAAGTCAAGTTAAATATCAAAAATAAACAAAGGGCTGGGGTTGTGGCTCAGTGGTAGAGTACTTGCCTAGCATGTGTGAGGCACAGAGTTTGATTCTCAGCACCACATACAAATAAATAAAAAAAAAGCCCATTGACAACTAAAAAGTTAAAAAAATAAAAATAAACAAAAATGACTGGTAATACAAATCATATCTCAATAATAACCCTAAGTGTTAATGACCTAAACTCATCAATCAAAAGATGTAGGCTGGTAGATTGGATTTAAGAAGACCCCACAATATACTGCCTTCAAGAGACTCATCTCATAGGAAAAGATGCCCACACACTGAAGGTGAAAGGTTGGGATAAAATATACCATTCACATGGTCTACATATGCAAGCAAAGTTTCCATCCTCATATCAAATAAAGTAGACTTCTAGCAATTTAATTAAATGTATAAAGATGGACATTTCATACTGCTTAAGGGAACCATCCATCACAAGACATAACAGTTATAAATCTATATGCTCCAAACAATGGAGCATCTACATTCATCAACCAAAGTCTTTTCAAGTTCAAGAATCATACAGATCACAACACAATAATTCTGGGTGACTTTAACCCACCTCTTTCACCACTGGATAGATCTTCCAAACAAAAGCTAAACAAAGAAACCATAGAACTCAAGAATACAATCAATAACTTAGACTTAACTGACATATATAGAATATATTATCCATCAAAGAGAGAATACACTTTCTTCTCAGCAGCATATGGATCCTTCTCTAAAATAGACCATATGTGATACCACAAAGCAAATCTTAGTAAGTACAAAAAAGTATAGATAATACCCTGCATTCTGTCAGACCACAATGGAATAAAATTAGAAATCAATAATAAAATAAAAAATAAAAGCTACTCCAACACCCAGAGAATAAATAACATGTTACTGAGTGAACAATGGGTTGCAAAAGACATCAAGGAGGAGATTAAAAAATTCTTACAGGTAAACAAGAACACCAATACAACATATCAAAATCTCTGGGACACTATGAAGGCAGTACCCAGAGCAAAGTTCATTGCATGGAGTTCACTCCTTCAAAGAAGAAAAAGTCAACAAATAAATGACCTAACATTACATCTCAAAGCCCTAGAAAAAGAAGAATGAATCAACACCAAAAGCAGTAGAAGACAGGAAATAATTAAAATCAGAGCTGAAATCAATGAAATTGAAACAAAAGAAACAACTGAAAAAATTGACAAAGCAAAAAGTTGGTTCTTTGAAAAAATAAAATTAACCAACCCTTAGCCATGCTAACAAAGAGAGGAAGAGAGAAACCTGAAATTACTAACATACATGATGAAAAAGGAAATATCACAACAGACACTATAGAAAAACTGAAGATAATTAGAAATTATTTTGAAAACATGTACTCCAATAAAATAGAAAATATCAAAGGCACTGACACATTTCTAGAGTCATATGATTTGCCAAAATTGAATTAGGATGATATACACAATTTAAACAGATCAATTTCAAATGATGGAATAGAATATACCATCAGAGGCCTAACAACCAAGAAAAGCTCAGGACTGGAGGGATACAGAGCTGGGTTCTACAAGACCTTTAAAGAATAACTAACACCAATACTTCTCAAACTATTTCATGAAATACAAAAAGAGGGAACACTTCCAAACACATTCTATGAGGCCAATATCACCCTGATTCCAAAACCAAAGACACATCAAAGAAAAAAAACTTCAGATCAATATCTCTAATGAATATAGATGCAAAAATTCTCAATAAAATTTTGGCAAATTGAATACAAAAACATATCAAAAAGATAGTGCTTCATAATCATGCAAGTTTGATTCAACATACGGAAATCAATAAATGTAATTTATCACATCAAGAGACTCAAAGATAAAAATTATATGATCATCTCAATAGGCGCCGAGAAAGCATTTGATAAAATACAGCATCCTTCATGTTCAAAATGCTAGAAAAACTAGGGATAACAGGAACATACCTCATCATTGTAAAGGCTATCTATGCTAAACCCCAGGCCAACATCATTCTAAATGGAGAAAAATTGAAATCATTCCCTCTAAAAACTGGAGCAAGACAGGGATGCCCTCTTTTACCACTTCTATATAACATGGTTCTTGAAACTCTAGCCAGAGGAATCAGACAGACAAAAGAAATTAAAGGGATACAGTTAGGAAAAGAAGAACTCAAATTATCACCATTTTCAGATGATATGATTCTATACCTAGAAGACCCAAAACATTCCACCAGAAATCTCCTAGAACTAATAAATGGATTTAGCAAAGTAGCTGGTTTTAAAATCAATATCCATAAATCAAAGGCATTTCTGTACATCAGTGACAAATCCTCTGAAAGAGAAACTAGGAAAATCACCCCATTTACAATAGCCTCAAAACAAACAAACAAAAACTTGGGAATAAACTTAATGAAAGAGGTGAAAGACCGCTATAATGAAAACTACATCACACTAATGAAAGAAATTAAAGAAGACCTTAGAAGATCTCCCTTTTCTTGGATAGGCAGTATTAATATTGTCAAAATGACCATACTACCAAAATCACTATACAGATTCAATGCAATCCTAATCAAAATCCCAGTGACATTCCTTATAGAAATATAAAAGGTAATCATGAAATCCATCTGGCAAAATAAGAGACCCAGAATGGCTAAAGCAATCATTAGCAAGAAGAGTGAAGCTGGTGGCATTACTATTACTGACCTTAAACTATACTACAGAGCAATTATAACAAAAACAGCATGATATTGGCACCAAAATAGACCTGTAGACCAATGGTACAAAATAGCGGACACAGAATCTAACCCACATAACTACAGTTATCTTATATTAGACAAAGATGCCAAAATGTACATTGGAGAAAAGATAGCCTCTTCAATGAATGGTGCTGGGAAAACCGGAAATCCACATGTTACAAAATGAAATTAAACCTCTCACCATGCACAAAACTGAACTCAAAGTGGATCAAGGACCTAGGAATTAAACCAGAGACCCAAAGTAGGCCCAAATCTCCAACATATCGGTTTAGGCCCCAACTTTCTTAATAAGACTCCTATAGTGCAAGAATTAAAACTAAGAATCAATAAATGGGATGGATTCAAACTAAAAAGCTTCCTGTCAGCAAAAGAAACAATCAGTGAGGTGAATAGAGAGCCTACAAAATGGGATCAAGTCTTTACCACAAGCATACCAAATAGAGCACTAAACTCTAGGATATATAAAGCACTCAAAAACCTTAACACCAAAACAAAAACAAAAACAAAAAACCAACCAAACAAACCCAAATAACCCAATCAATAAATGGGCCAAGGAGTTGAACAGACACTTCTCAGAAGAGGATAGATATACAATCAATCAACAAACATGAAAAAATGTTCAACATCTCTAGCAATTAGAGAAATGCAAATCAAAACTACTCTTAAGATTTCATCTCACTCCAGTCAGAATGGCAGCTATAAAGAATGCAAAGAACAATAAATGTTGGTGAGGATGTGGAGAAAAAGTCACACTCATACATTGCTGGTGGGACTGCAAATTAGTGCAGCCAATCTGGAAAGCAGTATGGAGATTCCTTGGAAAACTGGGAATGGAACCACCATTTGATCCAGCTGTCTCACCCCTCAGTTTATATCCAGAGGACTTGAAAACAGCATACTGCAGGGACACAGCCATATTAATGTTTATAGCAGCGCAATTCACAATAGCTAAATTATGGAACCAACCTAGATGCCCTTCAGTAGATGAATGGATAGAGAAACTTTGGTATACATACACAATGGAACATTAGTCAGCATTAAAAGAGAATAAAATAATGGCGTTTGCAGGTTAAATGGATGAAGTTGGAGAATATAATGCTAAGTGAAGAAAGCCAATCTCAAGTAAACAAAATCTGAATGTTTACTTTGATATGAGGATGGTGACTCATAATGGTGATAGAGGGTGGAGCATGGGAGGAATGGAGAAACTCTAGATAGGGCAAAGGGGAGGAGGGGAAAGGAGGGGGTAAGGGAGTAGGAATTATGGTGGATTGAGTTAGACATCATTACCCTAAGTACATGTATGAAGACATGAATGTTGTGAAAATACTTTGTGTACAATCAGTGACTTGAAAAATTGTGCTCTATATATGTAATATGAAATGAATTACATTCTGCCATCATGTATAACAAATTAAATAAATAAATTTAATAATAAAAGTCAGTAAATATAATTCAGCAAGACATGAATAAACTAATGTTATACATGTAAGTGCATTAATAAAAATATATGAATACAATGGTATTTTAGTATTAGGGACTCTATTAATATATTTATTATGCTAATAGGTCAAGAAAAAACAGTTATATGTGCTAGTCGTTTGACAAAATTTAACATCCAATCCCCTAAAAAACTTGTTATAACAAAATTGAAGCTTCTGTAATGTAACAAAACATGTCATGGAGCCTAAATATATTCTCATTAAAGTCAAAGAGAAGAGAAAAAATAAATTATCCAGTCTCAAATATTTTGTTATAATGACAGACAATGAACTAAGACCATTTGCGATTCTTTTTCTCAGCACTGGACTAGGAGATGCTACTCTTGAGATGATGGCTAAAAACTTGGTTTTGAATATTTATATGCATTGAGGTGAGGAATCTTTCTTTCCTTGGCTACATCTGAAATATTTGAGGACTCATGAGAAGGAAGTCTGTACAACAACAAACTGCAGTGTGTAGTTCTGATCAGCTCTGCCGTGGATACATACAGAAGTCGTCTTTGGTTGTATTACAATGAATAGAAACAAAGAGGTGCTGAAGCATTTAAAACTAACTACTTGAAAAAATAAATTCCTCTCTCCTAGGAAGCAGCTGATTTCTTAAAGACCCACTTAGTTTTGGAAATTCTTATTGCTTAAGTAAAATTGTTTAGTTAATTATGATTTGGCTTGGGCTTTGTTCTCTGTCACATCCTTAGCTGTGCAAATAGGGAGTTCCCATTTATCAACATTAAGCACTTTTCATTTATTAGGAATGTAAAGCAGGCATTACTCTTCCCCACCGACAAGGGAGGAAGCCAACCAAGCTTGGAGAAGTTGCATAAGATAAAAATGAAAACATGGCATTATGTTGTGTAGAGATCTGAGTGGTTTAACTTTAGCAAAAATAGTTCTTTATTTGGAAATAATCTGTGCATCTTTTCAACTACATCATCGAGCCTTCTGTGGTCATGGATTTCAGGGATAAATTGACAAAATGAGAATAATAAGAAGATTTTTCTGATAATACCTCAGAAACTGAAAATAATGAAAGTATATACAAGAAGGAAGTTAAATTTGGCATTACAGTATTACCTATTATATAATGGTAATTATTGCCATCGTCTAAGGGGTATAGATTAAGATTAAAAAATATTGGGGCTGGGGTTATGGCTCAGTGGTAGAGTGCTTGCCTAGCATGCTTGAGGCACTGAGTTCAATCCTCAGCACCACATAAATGTAAAATAAAGATATTGTGTCCACTTAAAACTAAAAAATAAAGACTTAAATAAGATTAGAAAGTATTATTCAAACTGTTATCCACAAATGCTACAAAATGTGATTGTGGAAGTAAATAAATTTGGCATTAAATAAATTATTCTACAATTTGATGCATTATTTCACTGAAGTAATAAATCTGCCTATGATTAATAAGGAATATTAGTTGTAGTTTAATAGTTTATGTAAGAAAAAGAACTTCTTCCCAAAGGACTTAAAATCAGCATACTATGGTAACACAGCCACATCAATGTTTATAACAGCTCTTTTCACAATAGCTAAACTGTGGAAGTAACCTAGATGCCCTTCAATAGATGAATGGATAAAGAAACTGTGGAGTTGGAGAATATCATGCTAAGCGAAGTAAATCAATCCCCACATATCAAAGGCCAGATGTTCTCTCTGATAAATGGATCCTTGTCCACAATGTTGGGTTAGGGCATGGGAAAAAGAGAGGAACTTTTATTGGGCAATAGGAAGGGAGAGAGAGGAGGGAATGGGAGCAGGAAAGATGGTGGAATGAGATGGACATTATTACCCTAGGTACCTGTATGACTGCACGTATGGTGTGACACTAGATCGTGTACAATCAGAGACATGAAAAGTTGTGCTGCAATTGTGTATAGTGAATCAAAATGCATTCTGCTGTCATACATACCTCATGAAAATAATTAAATAAATCTAAAAAGAGAAAAAGAACTTCTTTAAATAACAATCAATTGGGTATCTTATTTAATAAAATATAAAAATATAGTCCTTCAGGTTTGATGATGAAAACTGAGTTATATTTTGGTATCTGTGGTATTAATAGCACAATTCCCAGTAGTATAAAAAATCCAATAATCTGGTAGAATATCAGACTGGAATTTGTTGGATTATTGGACTTTTAATGACATTTGTTGCATCCAGCATGTGGTTGAACCCAGATTGGCAGATCAGTTTGATGAAGTTTTTCTGTTCCAATATTGTTCTTTAGAGAGGTTATTGAATATAACTGTGTTGGTGAATAACATAAACAAGACAAAGATTATTATTTTGACAGAGAAAAGTACAATACTATAGCAAGTAAGATATATAAATTTTTTATAGTTATCAGAATGTTGTTCTTAGCTAGCCAAGAATCCAATTATCCTTTATCCTTTTAGAGTGATGCCTTGAGAGTACTTTACTTCCTTTAACTTAGTTTATTGTGTTATTATTGGTAAAATCATGAATTTTGCTCTCCTACCTCATTCAGGTCTGAGTCATGATCATGTTTTCTCTTCCAGTGAGATTGTTCCAGGATCAAGGACAAATGAATGTCAGGGAAAACAGGACTTCAATAAATGGAAATTTTAGAATGTTTCATCAGGTAATAGCCAGATAGGTTTAAAAGGAAATATGAGTACATGGTGTGGAGGCAAAGAAGGGTGGATGAGTAAAGAGCAGTGAATTGAGAGGGAGAACTGAGAAGATGGATGGTGGAATGAATGTAAAGTTCTCTTTTTGTATTTTTCTTCTGGATTGTGGTTAGAATTTGATCCTCAGTTCTCTTTTCCGGTCATTGACTCTTGCAACACAGAAGGGGAGAGGGAGTTGTGGATGAGTCAGGTCTATGCAAGGTGCTTTGTCAAAAGTATGTCTTTTTGTAAGCCTAAGAGCACAGTCTGAGACCAGAATTTGTGTTCAGGCAAAAGAGAAAGAGAACACTGCTTCATAGGATCATCATCAGGCCATTTGCCACTGTGGACAGCTAAAGATTGATCCCATAGGACTCTGAGCAGTGTTGAGAATGCACCTCTGAATTGCCCACCTGAACAACAGAGGAGGGCAGCATTTATTCATGGCTTCCATCCTCCATTGCTCCAGGGTTGCCCTGTGGATTGTAATAATGCACTCATGCTTCCAGATTGTACATGAATGAATGCCATAGCATCAGAGAAGCCCTGAGGCAGAAAGGGAGAGGTGATTAGCACAGCTGCTTAGAAGGTATGCCATCTGTGCAACCACCCAAGGCCCCATGTCTTGAATTCTAAATAATTTTATAAAATGGGGCTTTGTGTTTTCATTTTGCACTGGGCCCTCCAAATTTTATAGCCCTCCTTGGCTGTCAGATAATAGAATGTGAGATAAGGCACAGAGGGTGTCTGATGTATAGTTTAATGCTTATATTACCTATGAGTCAGATGTTATTATTCCATTTTAAAGATGAAGACACATATTCAGGTGAGGTAATTAATGTGTTGGTTGGGGCTGGTGGTGAGTGATAGAACTAGGGTTCAAATCACAGTTTGAATCGAAAGTCCTAATTCTTTCTACCACATATATGTGGTAGAATATATGTTGGAGAATAAGAAAGCAGAGATCATGATAATCAGTGATGTGATTTTTTTTTTTTTCCTTCTGGACTGACTGTGAAACTCGGACACGTTGACGGTGAGCCCCAAGGTATGTTCTTGCCCTGTTCTAACATACTGGAAACTCTGTGGACACATGGGTAGACCTGGGTCTGGCATCACCTCCAGGTTTTTTTTCTTCCTTTATAGATGAGTGAAAGGAGAAGCTACAGAAGTCAGCCAGTGATTCTGTAGGAAAAGAAGAATCTGGTACGTGTTTTGAAATTAGAATTTTTAGTTTTCTGGGTGAGAGTACATTCAGCTCCTATCTGATGAATGGAGAGAAATGAAGTACAACAAAGGTAAAACTTGGTGTCACCAAGTTGATGGCCACTGTTCACTGATCCCAAATCTAGTTCAGTGAGAGCTGCATTCCCCCAGCCAGTTTCTCTCCTAGTTACCACGGCCAGCTCTAGGTTTTCTTCCTGCTGAGTTGGTGCAATGGATGGAGGGCAGCAATCATGGCACAGTTGTTCCAATTTAGCACTCACCATCGAAAAACTGGAGCAACTTTCCAGTCTCTTTTCTTTTTATTTACCTTTTCTCTCTTTCTTTCATTCATTCAGATATTTCCCTTTGGAACAAGATTGGTCAAATTATGTTATGTTCATGTTCAAATACGACATTGGCATCATGAATTCCACTAATATGTATAATGGCAATGCATCAATAAAAAATAAATAGCAAATATTTCCCTCCGAAAACCTCATCTAAGTCATCTGGGTATGGCCAACTTTACTGAATATGACAATAATGACAATAAAGATGTTTAAGGGGACCATGTGCCTGATTTTCCCTGGGCATTTCTGGTGTAAATGTTGTGTTTTTATTAATAGCAACTTTTTTTTTTAACTTTCAAGAATGGAGTTTTGGGTTCCCAAATTATATGGTTTTCCTAGTTATATTTCATCTCCATTTAGCACATATTATTTGGCTTTCTGCATAAAAAAGTGGAAAACATTAGTCTGGACTCCTTTGTTCTAAGTTTCAGAAGGCAAACTTGCATAAACTTTAATGAAAATGGAGAATTAATTGGTTCATGTAACCAATGCATGAAAGGGGTAGAGGGGAGGAATATCAGATTACTGGATCATGATAATCAGGTTTTCAAAGTATCTTGCCATCTTTCAGTTTTGATTCCTTCTAGTTTTGCTTCATTTTCTCCTACTTTATGTGAACCTTTTCATCTATCAAGGCACACAGGTAATTCTGGCCTGGATCCTTAACATCACAACTCAAGAGGAAAGAGAATCTACTTAGATTTATTTGGAAAATTCCAGGTGAGAATGGTGTCCTGGTTTATGTTGTATGCTCATTCCCTCACACCAATCACTTAGGCTGGTCGGCCCAGCTTAAGTCAATGCACGTGCTGGGGTGAGTGGGGGCAGATTTGCTAACACAGTAGCAGTGCCACACCGGCCTGTGGAGCCTATTCTGATGACTAGCCAGGGGACCCAAGGAGGACTGGCGTTTTGTAAGGCAAAATTAGATAGTGAGCCAAAGGCCTCTCTGCCCATGTTCCTGATTTGGAAAGACATTTTTTTTTTCAATGCTGAGGATCTAACCCAGTGCCCTGGCATTCTTATACTGAGCTACTCTCCAACCCCCCTTGAAATACTTTTTAAAGGAAGACATTCAGCTTCATTTCTTCCTGTGCTTTGGGATATGTTCTAGTCATCTCTTTTATTTTGTTTTTTGACATTTGACCTCAGAATTTATTTGTGAGGGAGTGATGTGTATTTGCCACGAACTGGACAATAATGACAATATTGACAATATTCCCTTTCTGTTGAAAGGGAAGGTGCCAGATGATCCTGGAATGTATCATAAAAGAAAAAAAGCAAATACTCAGACAATGAAGGAGAAGTAGCAAAGGAACACAGAAGCCAGCTTGGATAGTTTCCCACCCACCAAATCTGGGACAATTTGAGCATTAAAAAAAAAAAAGGAATAAAATAGGAAAATTTAAATCTTCAAATAAGTTTCAAAGTTTGATAAGAAATGAGATATTAAATAGTTTCAAAATATTCTCCTACGAAATACTTATTTAATAGAAATGGTAAAGGAGTGATTTTATAGGTAAGAATCCTGGCAGGCACCACCTTAATCAAATCAAAGTGAATATCATCAGTAATTGGACAAATTAAAATTCTGCACCACCTGGTAAGATGCAACAAGAACACAGCATCCACTTCAGTGATATTCCTATTGGTTTCTGTTGAATCTAATATGTTCTAGTTACTATTATTATTATCATTGTTATTATTATTATTTTTTGGTACTGGGGATTGAACCCAGGGCGCTTAACCACTGAGCCACATCCCCAGCCCTTTTTTATATTTTATTTAGAGACAGGGTCTTGCCGAGTTGCTAAGTGCCTCGTTAATCCGCTGAGGCTGCCTTTGAACTCACAATCCTCCTGCCTCAGCCTCCTGAGTTGCTGAGATTACAGGCATGTGCCACCACACTCGGCTGTGTTCTAGTCATCTTAATACCTACAAATTTACCTTCTTATAAGGGGCAGGGTTTGGCCCTAAATGATTCTTTTACTATTTTAAACTTACATATTCCAATGTACTTTTTATTGCCATGTCCCCCTTTAAATTGAGTAACTAGAAGCAGTAGGATAAAAACAAGAGATTCCAGTAGAATGCAAATTGTCTTCTTTTCTTGTTAGACACTGCAAAATATTAGGCTTAAGTGCAGTAGCACTAAAGCTAAAGGATGGTCTCTGGGAAAATCTGGTAACTGTTGAGGGTAATGCTCTTGAAATGACTGACTATAGATTCTTCAGCATTCTTTGGAGGAAAGATTCTGGTAAGAGGGGCCAGGACATCAGAGCTTCCTGCCCATGTCTGTGAGTTTTGGTCCTTTCCTTGGTATTTCTCACAGAGATCCAATCCTGATGTCATAGTTGAAGGAAATTCAGTAGAATAATGGACTCAGATTTCCCTTTAAGAAGCAGAAAGTTAGCCTTAAACACCATACAGAAGAATTGAAAGCAGAATTGATGATGAATAAAATTTTATTCATGAGTAAAAATTTGTGTTCATCAATTATAAACATTTTTTTTGCACTTCAAGATTGTCCTATTGAGAAAGAAGGTACTAGATCATATTTAATGAGAGTGCTCTGTTACTGCACTTCTAACAGATTTTAGACAAAAAGTTGAGTGGAATTAAAAAGTGACATTTCCTATATTATCATTCTAATCAGAGGTGAATTAAATTAAAACTCAATTTCTGGATTTTTAGTGTAATATGGTTAACATAAGTGACTACATCTGGATGTCCTGGTATATTTTTAGCAACAAGTGTGGATGAAGGAGTTAGTAAAAAGAAAAAAAGGAAGAAAGACTCAAAGGAAAGTGAACAAATCTTTTCATGAACTGTACAAAGCTCAAGATGAAAACTTTGCCCTTAGCGCAGAGTGGAAGTTATTTCCTTTTTGAAAAGGAGAGTCCCACAACTTTTTCGAAATTAATTTTTATTTAGAAAAAGAAACCAGAAGTTTTTATATTTTCCTCTGCTACTAAAAGGGATTTATAGTTGAAGCATTGCTTCCAAATGTGTTTTCTTTTGAAGGTGATCTCTTTTATTTTGAATCTAGGTCCTGAAAGCTTTTCTGGCTTAACTGTTCTTGGAAATAATGGGTGTAATGCGCAGCTGTGGTATCCCACTAGGTGAATCAATTCAAGTCATGATGGATGGGAAGATTGGGCTCCTACTTCTCCCCGTTGGGGGCTTGATGAGTGAATATGCTGCCTAACCACTATGTTAACTCTATAGAGATAGATATTGGGTTCATTAAGGGAAGTTTTTAACATACGGCCCAAAGTAAAATAAATGAATGAACAGTGCTGATTATAATTTGTTTATTGTAATCCTTTAGTATTTTTATTATTTAAAACACAGAGGAATCAGAAAGCTAATTTTCCTGAGTTGTCTTAGAGCCTATGAAATTGAGGGTTGAACAGAGCTGAGTATTTCTTAGAGACAGCATGCCAATTTAGTCACACCCCACCTTACTTGCTAGGCATCTCCCCAGAAAAGGGTGTCTAAGTCAAATCATACAAAATGTGTTAAATTCAGTCGATTATAGGGATTCGGTACATAATTTTTAAAAAATATGCCCAGTACTTTTCTGAAGTTTTAACCATTTCAAAGTAAAAGAGAGAAAATTGCTCCAAAGGGAATTCATTATCTAATAAAATATTTTTGTTAAGCAAATAATTATTCCCTAATTTATACTGAATAGGAATGTTAGTTCAGGCCCTCCAAGAAGCAGTCACTAAGATGAGATTAATTGTGCAAGGATATCATAGGAGAGTGCCTGAGAGAGAGTACAGGGGGAGCAGACGGCTGGAAGAGCTGTCTGGCCACAATGCACATCTGACCTGAGCAACTTTGTGGTAAGAAGAGCTGGACCGATCATGAGAAAGGTCATGTGGAAGACATCCAGCTGAGCCTGCAAGAAGTCTCCAGACCTGTGGGTGTGGTGTTCTTGGATGTTCTGCTCTGGCCGTTGCCTCTGACTTCAGCTGCTGGAGTGAGCTGAGTTAGACAGCAAAACACCACCCAAGACCCCAGTGAGAAATTCTGAGAAGCAAGAAATCTTTGTTGCCTTAAGCCATGTAGTTTTGGATGGTGGTTAAGCAGCTGAAGATGACTGATATGCAGAGTCTGGGTGAGAGGGACAAGTGTTCTTGTTTTCTTTGTTGTAAGTAGGCATCTTCCTAGGGCACCTCTCATTGGGGGTACTGCTCTTTTGAGATTTCCACTCTCAGTTTCAACCTCTTGCCTGTCTGAGCCCAAGGCCTTATTTTCTGTCTCTACATGGTCATTAAAATTCATGACCTTCGTTTATTGAAACAGATACATCCCCACTTCATGGTAGCTAAAACTTCAGCGCCCTTAAACAGACTTTATTCATTTTTGTAGCCTTGCAAAATTGTTTTCCTTGCCTTCTTACTCTCTCAGGAATTTAAGTGGATGTGATTATACTGAAGTCAACATTTGATAGAGCTTTTCAGGTTGCCTAGTCTGCCACATTATTAGGTATAGAGTCTCCATCTAATGCTTTTGGATGTTCCCTAGAGATATTATTTGTGTTTTTTTTTTCATAAGTCACTTATATGTCCTGCCTGGGGTTCGAAGGAGGAAACTTTAAACTTTACCTTGTCATGGAAGGATTAGATCATAGTATTGAGCATCATGGCTGCGTTCAAACTTTTGTGATATTAGAACTCTATAGGAAGACATATTTGTACATGATTCTATGTTGACAAAGCGTGCTTGTAAATAAGTGAAATTTTGTATTTTGTATTTTAGAAGGGTCCAAACCAATTTTTCTTAGTTCAAAAACTAACATGAAGAGTAGAAGTTTGACAGAGTAAAAAAAAAAAAAAAAAAAAAACCCATAAAGTGATTTTTCTTTTGACTAAAGAAGAAAGAGTTCTTAAGGTAGCACTTAGCCTAGGAATTCTTTCTTCCCTGCTGGGTGTAGGAGTGGTGGTCCTTAAGATCAGCTGCACTGAGGACACAGTGGGAGAAAGACAGGTTGTTAGAGGCAGTTGAGAAAAGGCTGTAATAGTGGGAAAGCTTATTAATATGAACTGTGGACAATTTCACATAGAAAAAATTTATCAGCTTTCGTGAGAGGAAGGGACCAGTAGGTCATTAAAGTGGGTTAGTAAATGATACATGGGATGATGAAAGAGGAAAACCCATACAGAATCAGAATAGGCATGCTTCCCTCAGCTGCTCCTGACCAAGGCCTCATTAGCTTCGTGGGAGGAAGGTATCAGCGGTAAAAAACCAGGATGTCTTCATAGTTATATTTGTGCTGTGTGGTCTGTGCATGTTTTGTGTGTTTGTATGTGGTGATATATGTGTGTGTGTGTGTGTGTGTGTGTGTGTGTGTGTGTGTATATATATATATATATATATATAATTTTCATTTCTTGTTAGGTGTTTGTGAGAATAACAAAGGGGACCAAAGAGGAAATAAAAAATTATATACATAGTATATAAGTATATGTATATATATATATGTTATATATACATGTGTATAACATATATATCCCTATAGTCTTTGTAATATACTCTACTAGGTGTGATCTGTCCCCCCTCAACATTACTCTTATATATATTTTTAAAAAATATTTTTTAGTTGTCAATAGACCTTTATTTTAATTATCTATATACAGTGCAAAGAATCAAACCCAGTGCCTCACATATGCTAGACAAGCGCACTACCACTGAGCCACAACCCCAGCCCTATATTTTTAAAGTACTGAACCAACCCATTCGCAGACAAGCAGTTAAATACTATAAAGCTTTCTGATATTTTAAAAGAGTTATATCTGAATTAGATCAACTCATCTAACTCACATTTTTGGTTCTCAAGGTGGACAGGGCAGGTATGCACTCTTTAAGGACAGATTCTGGATTAATCTTCTTTCTTTCCTGAGGGTACCATGATATTTTTAACTGGATCAGCAATTTGAGTGGTTTCATAACAAGTACAAGTGACAGGTGTACAAAGCTCCTTTGCTGATGGGACCTTGTTTTGGACAGCACACATTCTGTTTGAAGTCTCTGGAGAACTACCACTTAAATGTCTGGTATGGAAGAGTGGCAGGCTTATCCGAAGCAATCGTCCCCTTGAAAGGGAGAAGAGATGAGCCTGGGTGTTATTACCCCAGTGTAAAATGTATCCAGTCTTCTTTTTCCTTGTAGTAAAGTTTTTATTTTCTCTTTGATCCCCTTTGTTATTCTCATGGACAAACACCTAACAAGGAATGGGGAAAAAAATAACTTTTTTTTTCCCCCATAGGAAGAGCATAACAGAAGGTAGCTTCATAGACTCTGTCCTTCCTGGTAATTTATCAGCAATGAACCTGTGGAAGTAGCCATGGAGCTTCCGATGTTAAACAATAAGATCTTCTGGGCCAGAAGGCTCAGCTAATTCTTCCCCTCCTAAACAGTATGTTTGGTGGTGAACTAATAGACATGAAGACCATGGCATATGGCACATATAGCTATCAGCTCTTGCCTTTATGGCAGTCCTTTACATATAATTCTTATTTTTTTAATAATTTAAAAAAATTTCTGTGATACTGGTGATTGAATACAGGTGAGCATTACCACTGTGTTACATCCTCATCCCCCAAACTTGAGACCCTCCTGACTCAGCTTCCTGAATAGCTGGGACTTCAGTAGCTGGGACTACAGCTACTGCACACATCTGTAGTTCTTATCATTTAAAGATGGTATTGATTGGTTTCTTTTCTTTGTTTGTTTAATATTTATCTGCCTCTAATTCTCACCGCTTTCTATTTTAAGATCAAAATAAGCAAGAAAGACTTGGGGTGATTAGATAAACTTAGATAAATCCTGAAGGGTTTGATTTCATGCCATGTAGGAGAGAAATTTTCTAATGGGTAAAACAGCCAATTTCAGTCCACATTTGCTTTGATTGCATAAAAGATAAAAAGAGTCCTGCCCTTTTGTGTTTTGTGTATCTGTGATTAAAATTTTCCTTTATATTTTCTTTAAGAATTTGTGTATAATAATAATATTACAAAAATGTATGTATGCATTTATATAATTAAGGTCTGATAGGACTCAAAGAAAATTAATGTAAAAATTAAATATTTTTCAATTTACTGGTTAATACCTGCTCTCATAGACTCCTAATCTGTTCATGCCTGCTGAGGACCTCTTCTCAAAAAAAAAAAAGTTGGGGGTGCAGGGGATGGGGGATGACATAATCTTCTACATGATGACCAAACAGAAAAATGATAATCGTGTAATCATGTGGCTTAAAGTGTTTCTTGAATTACAGGTGATTGAATTTGAATCTTTGGTTTTGTAACCTTGAATGTTGATTGACTAGCAACACTTGCTGACCAGCAGACCTAGACCCTTCTGTGTTTCCCATATGAAACCTGGAGTGCATGTTGTGTTAGTCCATTCTGGCTGCTATAGCAAACTACCTTAGCCTGGGTA
Source organism: Marmota marmota marmota (assembly GCF_001458135.2). Taxonomy (NCBI): domain Eukaryota; kingdom Metazoa; phylum Chordata; class Mammalia; order Rodentia; family Sciuridae; genus Marmota; species Marmota marmota. The sequence goes on along the minus strand of NW_025999990.1, from coordinate 45,616,604 downwards.
ATTTATAAACAACAGAAATTTATTGCTTTCTTTTATGAAGGCTGAGAAGTCCAAGATCAGAGTGCCAGAAGGTTCTGAGTCTCGTAGATAGCATCTTGTCCTCACAGGGTTGGTAGAAAGGGAGAAAAGGGATAAATAGACTTCCTCAAGTCCTTTTATAAAGGGCATTAAGCCCATTCATGAGGACTCAGTCCAACCACCTCTGAAAGACCCTCCCTCTTAATACTATATTGCATGTAGTATTATGTTTCCATAAGCATTTTGGAGGGACACGAATATTCCAACTAGAGTCGACATTTATTATTTGTACATACAATTTCTTCCTGTTTATTATTTTGACTAGCATCTCCACTGCCATGCAGAAGAAACTGCCATTTAAAAAAATAACTTTATTTTATTTTATTTATTTTTTTAATGTGGTACTGAGGATCGAACCCAGTAGTAGAGGCAAGTGCTCTACTACTGAGCCACAACCCCAGCCCCAAACTGTCATTTTTTTGGCCACAGTGATTGGCCAAATGGTGGCCACCTGGCTCATGCCAGGTCAGTGACAGGATCCCCTTTGGCCTCAGTGGGGTGGTAGAGCTATGGGCTCTAAGGCCTGGGCCTGCTGGGCACCATGTTGCCTGTCACTGGCAAGGCCAGGTGGTGAGGTTGGCATGCAGGCACAAACAGAGATGAGAGAGAGAGACATTAACGATGTTCCAGTTCCTGGTTCCAGCCCCAATCTACACTTTCAGAGACCATTTTAAATGAATTTTCTCTCCCTTCTTTTTGTCTAATCTAGTTAGTATTAATTCTCTCCTCTCCCATAAGCAACCTGAAGAGTTTATAAAGAAGTAAATTTATTATCTGCAGCGTTGTTTCTCCTGGACATTGGTGGACTCCTCCCCACCCTGCCCCGCCCTGGGAATTGAACCCAGGGCTTCACATACACTAGGCAAACTTTATACCACTGACACCCCTAGCCCAACTTCAATTTTTTTTTTTTGCAGTGCTGGGGATCAAAAACAGGGTCTCATGCATACTAGGCAAGTGCCCTACCACTGAGGTACATCCCCAGATTTTTTTTTTTTAATGAGGGGTCAATTACATTCAGCATTCCCCTTAAAATCTTTTTTTAGGCTTTTGTTGCACCAAGTTTCTCCTCTGTTTTGAGCCCAGTGTCTGCCTCTAGACATATCTCATCTCCTTTTCAGTATTCGGCAATTTGGGTTTCTTCTCTTCTGCTCATTCAAGCAAAACATTTCTCAAAAAAACAAACAAAACAGAACAAAAATTGGTACTTTCCCTCTGCTTCAAAAAAACCAAAGCCCAGCCAATCTGTTTCTGTAGCAAAAGGGCTAAGTACAGCATCTTAATAAAGGTGATGCTTTCCCTGCCGAGAAACTTTTGTACTGACTGCTGAGAGAATAAAATTTTCTCCGTATTAGAACTCCTGCAGTGTTTTGGGATCATTTTCCTCATTAATTAAGCAGCATATTGTCATTTTCAAGGCCCTATTTCAGCACATTTTATTCTAAAATAGCCAATTTATATCTACCACTTTTGTTTTCTGCCCAATTTTCTGTGCAATCTGAAAAACACCTCTCATAAGATGCTCTCACTTACTTTCCAAGCTGACTAATGTAATCTAAATATGTTTTTCATTGAAGATTTTTGAAATTCTACCACTTCCTCATATTTTATGATTTGAGTGAAATGTTTGAAATAGCCTGTTGATTTTTGCTAAAAATAAATGTATAGATTGCTTTAGAAAATTTGCTCCTCCTCTCACCTCTCCCCTGTTCCCGCAGCTGTTCTTTGGCAAATATTTTGCTGTTAGAATGACTTGGGGTTGGGCAGGGGGAAACTGGAGAGGAAGAAAGAAGAATTCCTTTAATTTTTTTTCAATGTTACTGAGAAGGGGAACTACGGAAGTGCTGGGGCACAGTTTTCCCTCTGAAAGTTCAATAAGACATGAAGACATAGGGATAGAGTTTAAGGAGGCTTCTTTGTGCTTTGTGTTGCTATTTCCTCAATTATTCTGACTGTGAGGGACAAAAATTGGCTACATGAGTTGATAAATACATTATTTTTTTTTACTACTGTAACTATTTTATTATATATGTATCTTCTCATGCCATATAACTTAAATATAAACAATAAAATTTATTTTAAAAAGTGAGCTATAAATTTTTTGCAGCTTCTCGCAACAAGAGGAGGAATATCTTTTTCTCCTTTTTTTTTTTTTTAAATCCAAGCTGGCTTTATATCCTGCTTTGACCAAGAGAATGCAGTGGAAGTGATGGATGACTTCTCAGAAAACTCTCAAGAGATCTTGTAGTTTCTGCTCATTCCATGTACTAGAAATTGGAGACATCCTGTCAGAAAGGCTGTGTAGAAGAGAATTGAGATACCCCAGCCAACGACTCTAGCTCATGACAAGGAATATGAGTGAGGTCAGTTGAACTACTGTACGATGGTAGACACTTAAGTGATTTCATGTGGGAACATCCAAGGACTGGCCCACCAAACCCAGCATAAACAGAAGAATCATGGACAATGTTCCTCTTCTACTTACATCAAGTCGAAGGAGAAAATAGATGATTCAGAGCACACACACACACACAGAGAGAGAGAGAGAGAGAGAGAGAGAGAGAGAGAGAGAGGCAATTACAGGAACCATTTTACACTTAATTGAGACCTGTCAATGGTGTGCTTTTCTCCAACCATCTTCAGATGTTTGGGTAGAGGTGTGGCATACATAAAACTGGATTTAATCATGATGGGGACTTGGAAGTATGAAAGCACTAGAAAGGGTCAAGATAATATATGCAAGGGAGTAGTTACAATCATGGCCCATGAATTCAAATCTCCAAAATGGGGATATGATGACAGGAAGAGATAAGGATTTGGAGAAAAGAGTTGGGGAGAAAGTGGACCAAATACAACCTTGTGAGGAAAGGTACCAATGGAGTACTTGATATCATGTAATAATCATAAACATTGTGATCTTGGGGAAATCACTTAAATTTATTGATTTGTATAATCAAGAGTTGGACTAGAGTAAATTCTAAAAGATTCTAACCATCTGTCATTCTGTCTCCACAGTTGATTGTTCTATGATTCCATTTAAGAGTGGTCTATAACATAGACCATATCAAGGAATACATTCAGTTTATTAAACAACACTGGGAACCCTCTGGTAAGGTTTCTCACAATATCTTAAGCTTAATTAACCACTAATTATTGTCCTGCTTGTTTGTTGCGTTCCTTTTGGATGACAACTGCACAGGGTTCTACTTTTAGAGTAAGTATTGAGAGATACAATGGAGCATATCTGGAATCACTGAGTGAGTAGGCAGATCCATCCACACAGTAGGATGGAGGGAGGGTGGTGGGGTTTCTGCTCTGGCTCTAATTCTAGTCATATTTACCGCTTTTGCTGTGATTTACTAAAAGATCTGAGAAACTTTGTAATTTGTGCTTCATTTGAATATCTGAGTAAACCAGAGCAGGACCCAGAAGTTGTGAAACAGAGGAGGTATGATTGTGCTCTATACCCTTGTTCATCAGAATCCAGACCAGATGACAGCCGCTGTGATGGCCTTTTGGAGAGATACGAAAAAAAACAAAACTTTCTAACATCCTAGTCAAAGGCATTTTGCTTTAAAGAAGAAGCTCCCAGCATCTATGTCATTGCTTTTGCTGGTAATTATGACTTCCGCTGTATCTGACTGATTTGCAATGTCTTCAAGTTTGTCTCCTTTTCCTCTTCCTCTTACTACAATTTATTCACCGTACAACAGTCAGTAGTGATTTTTTAAAAAATAATTCAGGTCATTTTACTCATTGATTTCCCATTAGATTGAGAATAAAATCCAGACTCCTTATTTTTAACTTCAAGATCTTACCTGAACTGTCCTAGATCTTACCTGAACTGTCTCATACTTCCCCCTCTGACCTTGTCCTGAACCAGTATCCACATCATTCAGTGTGTTTCAGACAACCTGACATTCTATTGTTTCAAGAACATGTAAAATTCTTCACTATCTCAGGATTTGGTGCCAGTGGGTTCCTATACTTGGAGAAGTCTTTCAAATCCTGTGGGGGCTGATCATTATGAGACATTATATTTTCTGCTCACCTTTTGGTTCTCTGAGTACCCTTGAACTAGACAGAGTGCATGATATGCACTTTATCTCACTGGCTGGTGTGACCTCTGTGCTGAGGAGAACCTCTGGTAGGTGCTCGGCAAATGCTACGAATGGGACCTCAAAAGTGGGTGGAGTAGAAGGCAGTTTGTCTAAGGTCAGTTGAGGGGGCTTGAGGCTGGGATCTCTCTTCTAAAATACTGACTGTATTAAAGCTTTCACTTGTTCAAGTCTTGAAAAATGTGTAGCCTTTATGATTCCCCATTTAAAATGCAAACTTTGTGAGTTTATTTCTAAAGTTTATACCAACTAAAGTTTTGGTTCTTAGTGACCATCTAACAAATAATAATGCATAGGATGTGTAAGTGGCAGAGCGTCATGAGTGAGGGAGTAAAAGAAGAGAGCCAAAGGGCAAAGGGCAAAGGGCCACCAGGGTGGAAAAATGTCAGGAAATGGTCTAAGTGAGAGGAAAGGTCACGGGAGGAGAATTACACCAGAGCTAGAGTGGAAACATTTTTGTTTCCCAAGGTATACACAAGTGTCACTGTTGACAACTGGTAGTGTGTATTTTAAAGTATCAGAACATTTTTTATTTTTAAATGCAGACTCTTTTTTCCCTTTTCTTCATATTTATTTTTTATTTGTAGTTGGACACAATACCTTTATTTTATTTATTTATTTTTATGTGGTGCTGAGGATTGAACCTAGGGCCTTGCACACGCTATGCGCACGCTCTACCACTAAGCCACAATTCCAGCCTTAAAACGCAGACTATTGATAGTTCTTCTGGGTTACAAATAAATTGGGAAAGAAGAGAAAGTGATGTGTGTACTCAAAAAAAAAAAAAAAAAAAAGGCGCAGCACCCATTACATAAGATAATGTAACTTCTCAGCATGAGCATTTCAGGGAAATATCTGGTATCTTGTAATGTTGCAGTTACTATGGTGACAATGCATTTTTAATGACATCATTAAATGGTAGTGTAACTACTTGTAACTAAGGAGCACTGAGTAGTCACAGCTGTGTTATTTGGCATTTACATTTCTTTCCTCCAGGATAGTTCTTAATGACTTCAAAATAAAAGTTTTTTTATATCAGAATATCAATTTGGTATATAATTTATGTATATTTTAGAAATAGAAAGGACTTTAGAGAATGCTAATTCTTCCCTTTAACCACACACATGTGCACAAATGGATGTGAGTAAAAACATATATACATACCTACTTTACAGACGAAGATCTATAGACAAATATCAAGTCGCTGTACAAGGTCATTAAGCTAGTTGCAGGCTTAGGACAGATCATAGGTTTTCCGACCTCTAAGACAGTTTTTTCTACCATTGCATACTGCCCCCTTTTAATACAACATGACACAGAACTCCCTCTATACAGGGATTGAACCTAGAATTGGTTCGCCACTGAGCTCCATCACCTGCTCTTTTTATTTTGAGACAGGATCTCACTAAGTTGCTTAGGGTCTCACGAAGTTTCTGGGATTGGCTTTGAACTTGCAATACTCCTGCCTCAGTCTCCTGAGCTTCTAGGATTACAGGTGTGGGCTACTGTGCCTGGCTTTACATTCTTTTTATACATCAAAATTGGTAAGAAGATAGAATTAGTTTTTAACCACCTTGTGGAGTTGTGTTGTGTTTAGGGCCCAGAATAAGAAAAGTAATTAATAAGAGTTCATAGAGGGAATTCAAGTGATCCACAAACCCTTTAAAATTGATTGCAGTGTGTGTGTGTGTGTGTGTGTGTGTGTGTGCGCGCGTGCGCGCATGTGTGTATATTTTTCTAGTGAAAAAAAATCTTACTGTCAATGAATTTATTACCTCTTCCCAAATAAGTGATAAATTTTGGCTCTTTCCCATTGATGATATCAAAATGTCATAAACAAAGTGGGAAGCAAAATGGTATATTGAGAAAAATATTTATGATCTGATAAAGACCAATTTTTTTTAATACCCTTTTTTTTAGATGTTGATGGGTCTTTATTTTATTCATTTATTTATATGTGATGCTGAGAATAGAACCCAGTGCCTCATACATGCTAGGCAAGCGCTATACCACTGAGCCACAACCCCAGCCCAAAGACCAATATTCTTAATTTACAAAGAGCATATATACATCAAGAAAACCATCAGGATCTAGTTGGAATTTGAGTGAAGTAAATGAATGGAAAAAATACAGACCAGAAAGTACAAATGGTTACTAGAAATGAAAATTATTCACATTCATCATCAATGAAATGAAAATTGAAACAGTTTAAATTCTCAATTTTCACTCAACAAATTAGCACAGATTGGAAACAACCATGATAGTATTCTTTGTGTGTGTGTGTGTGTGTATGTGGTACAAAGGTATGCTACCATAAGCTACACCTTCAGCTCTTTTATTTTTATTTTGAGCCCTTTTTAAAAAAATTTGAGATAGGGTCTTGTGAGATTGCTGAGGTTGTACTCAAATTTTTGATCTTCCTGCTTCAGCCTCTCAAAGCACTGGGACGGACTACAGGTGTGCACCACCTCACTTGGCCTGTGCAAGTAATCTGTGTGGTGAAGGGAACAATGGGATAAGCAAATTTCCATACTTTTACGAAGAGTATATTGGAGCAAAGATTTTGGAAATCAAATTAATAATTTGGATTAATAGCCTTGAAAATATTCATAACCTTTAATCCAAATCCTAAGAAAAGGGTGCCTTTCTAAGGCAACAATTAGATGTGTTTGCCAAGGCTTGTATGCAAAAGTATTTCTCCCAGCATTATTTAAAATAGTAAAATATATGAAAAGTGCAAACATAAGGAAAGTTAAAATGACATACTGCACTTCTACAAATCCAATTAAGTTGGCTTGAAATTTTTGTTAAAGATATGTGTGATGGTTAATTTGGACTGTCAACTTAATTGGATTGAGAGATGCCTAGGATTAAGAGACTTCTGGGTGTGTCTATGAGATTGTTTCCAGAGATGATTGGGAGATGGGACAGCAAACTGAAATAGATACACACCTTGAATTTGGGTCATTGTCTGATAGTGTGGGAGCCTGGATGAAAAACGAGGGGGAAGAAAGCACAGGGATGCATCCTAGATTCTTTCTGAGCTGCTGTGTCTATTACTGCTGCCACTGCTTGAGGACATCAGACTTCATCTCCTTCACTCTTCCAAGGTGAATGCTTTAGTCAGCTTTTTTTTTTTTTTTTTTTTTTTTTTTTTTTTGCTACTGTGACTTAAAGATCTGACCAGGAGGTCAAGTTTATTGAAAGGCTCACAGTTTCAGAGGTCTTAGTCCATAGAAGGCCAGATCCATTTTTTGAGGCTTGAGGTGAGGCTGAACATCATGGTAGAAGAGTGTGGCAGAGGGAGGCAACTCACATTATGATCAGGAGGCAGACACACACACACACACACACACACACACACTCCACTCTCCAAATACAAAATAACCCTAACCAACAACGAACCACTTCCTCCAGCCACACCTCATCTGCCTCCAGCCATCACTCAGTTAATCCCATCAGGGATTGATTCACTGGTTAGGTTAAGGCTATAACCCAATCATTTCTCCTCCAAATCTTCTAGCATTGTCTCACATGTGAGTTTGGGGAGGACACCTCATATCCACATCATAACAATGGAGTTTTACCAGTGATTCTCCAGGGCATTTCCAGGACTTCATTCTTAGACTGGGCTGCATCATCGGACCCTCTTGTTCTGCGGCTTCAACATCTTGGATTGGCAGCTAGTAGTTCCTTTGGATCTCCAAGATGCAGATGGCCACTGTGGAGCTATTCAACTTTGGATCATATAAGACAATCTATTAAACCCCCTTTTATAATCACACATATACATATCCTACTGATTCTGTTTCTCTAGAGAACTCCGACAAGTACACTATACAAGCCTTTTGTGATATAATATTGTATTAAAAATATTCAGACTTCTAAAATGCTTGTAGATTGTGTCACTGAATTAAAAAAGTTCTAGAAGCAAATATTCTAAAATGTTGATAATGATAATATCTTGGGTTATGGGATAGTTAATTATTACTTTTTTAAACTTTTGCTTATTTTCTCAGATTCTATAGTAAATTTTAATATTATCAGATATGAAATAAACATTATTGAAGAAGTTTTGCCACGTATATTGCAGATGTCACCTCTAGTTGTTCTGACTTGGCAAAATTTTGTTGTCTCAAAGAATGTCAGAAATTAGAAAAATCTTTTTGGAAAAAAACTAAATTGCAACAAAATTTAACTTCTATTTTTCACTTAAAAATATATATGTAATTTCCTATTTAGGCCAAATACTGAGGAAACACATATGAACAAGATATTTGTCCTGTAGCCAGTTAATGACTACTAGGAAAGACTGGCATATAAAAATTATAACGAAACAGGTCATGCATACTTTGTGATATAGTAACATGAAGGAAGAAATGATAAAGTCTTCTTTAGGAAGTGGAGGCAGGGGGTAATATTTAATTCTAATCTTGAATGATGGACAGGAAATCACAAGATGGACAAAATTAGGCCCTTTCTAATTGCACACTGAGTGTAGGGGAAAGTGTTCAACCTGGGGACTTCATGGACACTACTATTTTGAGAAGAGTTCCCTTAGATTTGCTCAGAAAGGTAGAGAAAAGCCTCTTGGAAAATCTGTGCAAGATGTCCTGATCATACTTTGTAAGCAAAAAGGGGTCATGAAAGTCACTGAGTCATATAAATAAATGAAATTTGATCAGAATGTGCATATGTGAAGGAATAATCTCTAAGGCAATGGAAATAATGATTCAATAATCATGGGTTTAAAAATGACTTAGATATTTTCTATTGAAATAATTCTCAATACAGTAAAAAAAATTTTTTTAAAAAGATTCATTCAAGGTGCTGTTCTGTATTACATTATCCCTCAGAGGACATTTGATATTGGGGATGCCATGATTGGACATATAATGGTATTAATGAGGCCCACATAAAATTCTTCTTTTAAATTTAGTAGGCAGAAAAAATACTTTGTTTTATTGCTGCCAGCTAAATGAAGCAGTTTGTAGCTGCATCTGCTATTTACAAAGGGCATTCATGCCTTGAAAGAACTGGGGTGCGTCTGTATCAAATCTTAATGTTAAATTGATCAAAGTTCAGTTTCTCCCCACATATTTCATTTCATTGCCCCAATAAAGCCCACTAGTAGAAGATGGCAGAAGCAACGCAGCAAGTCCCAATCTCCTCACAATACGGAAAGGAGGCAGAGAAAGAAAAGCAGAATTGAGAGGTGAGTGATGAAATAAATGCTCTAAGGTTCAATATGACAAAGTCTGAGACCTGGAGAAACTGGAAGATAGGTCACCAGAGTTGGAAACAAACTCAGAGTCTCCTTACCCTGAATGCGAACCTGGGGATAAGAAATGGGGAGGGACAACAGAGAGAAAAAGTTTGGCGGGGGTTGGGGGTGGAGAGCAAGCAGACAATCTTTTAAATTTACCCACTTAAAAACATTTGGAAATACAGACAAAATTTAAAGCATGATATTAACAGAAGGGTCCTTAAAACAGTGCAAACAGCTTAAAACCAAATTGCAAAGAAAACTGGGTGTGGGGTAGTGGTCCGTAGCCATCTCATGGAGCCTTCAGCCCACTGGTCATCCCTCTAAATCAGCCTGGACCCTTCCCACACCCATATAGCTGCAGATTAAACCAGAAGTAAGTCCCCATGCAGTGGGACCTCTCAAAATCTGGCTAGAAAGAACTTGTAGAAGGGCAACTACTGGCTGAGAATCACCAAAACCCTTTCTCACTTCCCCTCACTGCAAACCAGGGGAATGGGCTGTTGGGGGCCTGTGCTGGGAAGTTTGCCTAATGGTGTTTAGCCTCTGTGACCCAGGCAAGGGTGGAAAGCTCTTTGCAGCATCTGTCTGCTGGCTCGATTCAGACAGAGACAGCTAGGAAGCAGCTTTGGCTCCAAACAGAGGAAAGTGGATCCACCATGCCCTGATCACTGATGTTGGGGGGAGGCACCGTGGGAAGCTTAGGGATGGTCCCTGGGATCACGGGGCTAGACCAGAGGGAAGCTGCCTAAATATCCAGTGACACAGAGTCCAGGCAGAAACGAATCAGAGTCCACACAGCAGGAAGGGGTTGATTTCAGCCTTAACTGGTGCACAGCCTGACCCATGATCACAACTGGCAAGTGACAGGGTATCGTTTGAATACTTGTGAAGCCCCTCATCAGACTTAGTAAATAGAGGGAATCAATGCCTGCCATTCACAACCTGGGGCAGTGGAAATCAGAGTTCAGGTGAACCACTTGATACCCTTCACTATAGCACCTCTGAGAGTGGCAATGTCTGGGGGAATACTTCTGCATCACAAAACACTCATGGAAAACCCACAACCAGAGTTCTTGCACTCACCGACAGCCACCAAGATCCTCACCACCATGGAAAGGATCCTGTAGAGGGAAGAAGATAAACAGTGACCCACAGCAGTTGCAGGGACACTCCAGAGCCTGCATCCTGAACTACTGCGCATAGTAGAAACAGCCAACTCGCAACACTGCACCCTCTGCACAGTCAGCTGCAGGTCCCTGAGCTGACAAACCAGAGGCTGCTGATAGGAGGTTCGTAGCAACTAGAGAATTGGCTCCTGTGCCCCTGCAACTTAGTTGAGATCCACAGCTAAAGACTGTTGGATACATGCTAAATGGCCGAACTCCAATGAAATCCAAACCAAGATTCAATGAGAATATTCTTTACCTTGGTATAGGGTACTATAAACAACTCTAACGTCAACTTTAATCATATAAATGATTTTTAATCATATAAATGATAATTTTTAGCTCAATAGCCAACATCCAACATTGTACCTTTGACCCATTTGAATGTATTTCATCTAATGGTTTAAAGCATTAACTGGAACTAATCTTCCTATCTTTGTTTTCCTAGCTTTGGGATAAATTTTTCTTTTATATCTTCTCTCTCCCTCTCTTTTTTTTTCACCCTATTTTTTTCCTCCCCACTTAAGGTTATAGTAAGATAACTACATTTAACAACTAATTTTTTGATATAATCCAGAATTTATTATAGGTTTATACTTGAACTTGAGGAGCCATAGAGAACAATTATAACAAGTTTTGAATTCTTATAAGGTTGAATAGAATGAGGTTTGGCTCTGAAGTGATTATAGTAAATAGAGCTTAGTGGCATCTCTTAAAGTGGTGCTGTTATTGGGATCACACATTGACTTAAAATATCTGTATATTCACCCAACCCAGGGCTCTTAAGAAAAAGGAAACTTACAATGTAGTCCTTTGCTTAAAAGAAGTGAGAACTATACCAATAGATGGACAGACATATAAATAATATGAAAAACAAGGAAAAAAATCATCCTAAACAGCACATAATGCTTTAATAATGACTTTATTGACACCACAGTGGAGGAAATGTCAGAAAAGGAATTTAGAATGTTCACAAACCGTTCTATGAGTGAAAAGAAGATGTAAGGAGTGAAATCAGAAAGACCACTTCAATAAAGAGCTAGAGATTCTGATAAAGAACCAAATGGAAATCCTCAAAATGAAAGAATCAATAAAAACAAATTAAAAATTCAATGAAAAGCATCACCAATAGATTAGATGACTTTGAGGATAGACTTTTAGGCCTCAAAGACAGGGTATATAATCTTGAAAATAAAATTGACCATAAGGAAAACATGTTAAGAGACTATTAATAGAATATTCAGGGGATGTGACTCAAGGGGTAGCACGCTCGCCTGGCATGCATGCGGCCCGGGTTCGATCCTCAGCACCACATACAAACAAAGATGTTGTGTCCGCCGAAAACTAAAAAATAAATATTAAAATTCTCTCTCTCTCTTAAAAAAATAAATAAATTGTTTAAAAAAAAACCTCAAAGAAATATTTAAAAAAAAAATAATATTCAAGAAATCTGGGATAACATTAAAAGGCCAATTTAAGATTCATTGGGATAGATGAGGGCACTGAAATATAAATAAAGGAATGGGTAATCTTTTCAATGAAATGATATCAGAAAAATTTCCAAACCTTAAGAATGAGATGGAAATTCCAATATAAGAGGCATATAGGACTCCAAATATACAAAATCACAGTAGATCCACTCCAAGATACATTATTATGAAAAATACCTAATATACATAATAAGGATAAAATTTTAAAAGGTGCAAGAGAAAAATGACTGATTTATCAAGCCAGACCCTAAAAGCCAGAAGGGCTTGGAATAATATATTCCAAGCTCTGAAAGAAAATAGATGCTGTTATGGTCTAGTCAACAAATATATGAAAATGGTCAACATATATGGTCAACAAATATATGAAAAAATGTTCAACATCTCTAGCAATTAGAGAAATGCAAATTAAAACTACACTGAGATTTCATCTCATTCCAATAAGAATGACAACTATCAAGAATATAAGGAACAATAAATACTGGTGAGAATGTGGGGAAAAAAGTACACTCATACACTGTTGGTAGGACTGCAAATTGGTGCAACCACTCTGGAAAGAAATATAGAGATTTCTCAAAAAACTAGAAATGGAGCCACCATGTGACTCAGTTATGATCCATTCTTTGGATATATCTAATGGATTAAATATCAGCATATTACAATGATGTGGCCACATCAATGTTTACAGCAGCACAATCCACAAGAGCCAAGCTATGGAGGCAACATACATGCCCTTCAACAGATGAATGGATAAAGGAAATGTGGTATATATGCACAATGGAATTTACTCAGCCATAAAGAACAAATGACTTTATGGCATTTGCTGGTAAATAGATGGAACTGGGAACTAGCATGCTAAATGAAATAAGGCAGTCCCCCAAAGCCAAACATTGAATGTTTTCTCTGATACACAGAAGCTAATCCAAAATAAGAGAGGGGAATTAGAAAAAAGAGTAGACAAAAGATCAGTGGAGTACACAAAGGGGAGTTAAGGGAAGGAAGGAAGAATTGTATAGGGAAACACAGTGGCATGAATCTGACCTAACTTTCCTATGTACGTATATGAATGTACCACAGCAAATTTTACCATCATGTACATCCACAATACACTAATTAAAAACAAAACAAAACAAACTGTGGGCTGGGGTTGTGGCTCAGTGGTAGAGCAATTACCTAGCACTGGGTTTGATTCTCAGCACTGCAAGTAAATAAAAAAAAAAGATCATTGACAACTTAAAAAAAAAACTATGAGTAAATAGCAGAAAGATTAGTGGAATGGAGGAAAGGAAACAGGAGGAGGGAAGAGGAAAAGGAAGGGGAAGTACTGGGGACTGAATTAGAACAAATTCTATGCTTTTATAATCATGTCAAAATGAATCCTAATGTTAAGTATAACTGAAAAGAACCAATAAAAAAGAATAAATTTGTAAAAATATTTGAAATTAAAATTATAAAACCCCACATAAATAAATCATACTGTAAAATTAAAAAAAAACCCACTAATCTTCCTTATGGTGGTTATGAGATAGTCTTGGAGTATATGGCTGTCTTTGCTTGACCCAGGTATTGTTACTGAACTATCTATAACCCTGAATTACAGTATGGGTGTATTTATCCCTTACATTACTTGGTGCTAGTGTTTTCCTTTTATTTATTTATTTTAGGACTGTTATTAAGTGATTTCTGAATTGTGGAGCTCTCTGACTTCCTAGTTACAAAGTAGCTGAATAATGAAGTAAAAGAGATATACAAACAATCTCCATATGAACTTATACCTATACTCACATTCTTGGTTATATTTTAAAATTATCTATCAACTTAGTTTATAGTTAAGATATGTAGCCCCAAGGAAGAACGTTTAGTTTTGGCTCCTGGATACTAATGGTGATTATGTAAAGATATTGTTTAAGCCCTTGCTGAGATCTATTTCTCTTCCCTCTGCCATGTGATGGGAGGGCAATTGCAGGCTTATTATTCCCCTCATAGATGTTGTCCAGTGGAAGAGGATTAAGATGGAATGAAGAAGATGCAGTCTAATTTCACCTTTAAACTTTATTCACTATTTGACTGTGATGGTTAGTTTTATGTATCAATTTGACTGAGCTAAAGGATGGCCAGATAGCTGGTGAAAACCTACTTTTGGGTATGTCTACGACATGACTTCCAGAAGAGATTAATATTTGAATCAGTAGACTGAGTAAAGAAGATTCTCCCTTACCAATGTGGTGGCCAACATCTAATCCGTTGAGGGCTCAAATTGAATAAAAATTCGAAGAAGGGCAAATTCACACTCTTATTGAGCTCAGATATCCATCTCTCGCTCCTGGACAGTGAAGCTCCTGGTTCTCAAGCCTCGGGACTTTGGGACTTATGTTAATGCTGCTTCTCCATTTGTCTGAATTATCAACAGATTTTCTGGTTCTCCAAGTTGTAGATGGCATGTTGTGGGACTTCCTGGCCTCCATAATCACATGAGCTATTTCCCATTACAAATCTCATCTCTCTAACCTATGATTGATTCTGTTTCTCTGGAGAACTCCAATATATATATCTTAAGCCAAGAATCACTTCATCTCATTGTATTTCATTTTCCTGGTATTTTTAATTCTTAGTCATATGTCATCCCAAATTGGGTGTCTGAAACTTCGTTTGATAAACTGATTCTTTAGAGAGATCCTGAAATAGAGGAAAATTCAGGAGAGGATTTGAATAATAGGAGTCGTTTCTGGAAGATAGAAGAGCAAGGAGTAAGGGAGATAAAGAAGCATGAAATTCAGAGATATCATGAGAGTTAGAGATGTGCAGGGAATCCAGGGACTGAGAATAGGAGCTTGGTTTTGTTTTAGAAAAGCAGTGGGGATGACCTAATGTAATAATGATCATAATAAAGGGATAAATGTCAGATTGGAAATAGCCTTAAAATATCTGATGTAGAAGGCTCTGGGGAGTGAGGAGACAAAAAGAAATAATGCAATGAAGGAACTGGCAGGGAAAATTTTTTTCTATTTTGTAGAAAATAGGCCAGGATGAATCACAAGCTATAGCCTAAACTCAGCTTATTTACTTGGAGTCTGAGAAAACAGCTTACGGCTATTTAGTGAGAAACACTCTTGGAAAATTGCATGTACATACCATTTTGTTTGATAAACTATACTCTGCTTTTGCACTGAGACTTTGGATATTAGAGAACTGTCTGTAGAGAGATTTTAAAAAATTTTAATAGACTATTTTTAGGGTAGTTTTAGGCTTATAGAAAAAATGCACAGAAAGTACAGTTTCTATATACTTCCTTTTCTCTTGCACACAGTATCCCCTGTTGTTAATATCCTGAGTTGATTTGTCACAATAAATGAAACAATATTAATGGGTTATTATTAATTAAAGTTCAGAGGGTTTGCTCTTTGTGTTGTACAGTTAGTTCTATGAATTTTGACAAATGCATGACATATACTCAACATCATAGTTTCATACAGAATACTTTCACTCTCCTAAAATCACCTATGTTCCAATTTGCCCCTCTCTTCCTTCTCTGGATGAGTGTACCTTTCCCCCCACATCCTCACCAGCATATATTACTATTCGTATTCTTGATAATTGCCATTCTGACTGGAGTGAAATGAAATCTCAACGTAGTTTTGATTTGCATTTCCCTGATTGATAGGGAAGTTAAACATTTTTTTTTTCATATTTTGGCCATCTGTATTTCTCCTTTTGAGAAATGTCTCTTTAGTTCTTTTGCCCATTTATTGATTTTTTTTTGGTGTTAAGCTTTTTGAGTTCTTTATATATTCTGGATATTAATCTCCTGTCAAAGGAGTAGCTCCCTTTCTATAGGCTCTTTCTTTACTCTTTTCAATAATTTTTTTGCTGTGTAGAAGTTTTTAAATTCATGCAATACCATTTGTTGATTCTTGGGTTTATCCCTTGAGCTTTCAGGGTCTTGTTAAGGAAGTTGGTGCCTGTACCAGTATGTTGGAGTGTTGATTCCTAGCAATTGCAAAGTCTGGTCTAATTCCTAAGTCTTTGATCCACTTTGTTTTGACTTTTATGCAGGGTGAGAGATAGGGATGTAGTTTCATTCTCATACATATGGATACCCAGTTTTGTGTGGAGATACATTTATAAATTATTTGGGTAAATATTAAAGGGGAAGGTTTCTCAAGTATATGGTAAAATATTTTTGGTTTTCCAAAAAAACTGTCAAACTGTCTTACAAATTGGCTGTAACATTTTGCACTCCCAGCAACAATAAATGAGATCTCCTGTTGTTGCTTTTGTTGTTGTGTCAATATTTGGATTTTAGTCATTCTATAGATGTGTAATGGCATCTTAATGTTCATTTAATTTTCATTTCCCTAATGATATATGATGTTGTTATGGTTTGGATATGAGGTGTTTCCCCAAAAGCTCATGTGTAAGACAGACAGGAAAACTCAGAAATGAAATGATTACATTATGAGAGCTGTAACTTAGCAATGGATTAATCCATTTGATCAATTAACAAATTGAAAGTACTACTGTACTGGGTGGTAAATGTAGGCAGGTGAGGAATGGCTGGAGGAAGTAGGTCACTGGGGGTGTACTCTTGGGGAAATATATTTTATCCATGGCTCCTTGCTGTCTCTCTGCTTTCTGGCTGCCATGAGCTGAACAGCTTTTTCCATAGAACCCTCCCACCATGATGTTCTGTCTCATCGGGTCCAGAGCAATGGAATTGGCTGACCACAGACTGAGCCTCTGAAACTGTATTCCTCAAATAACCTTTTTCTCCTCTAAGTTGTTCTTATCAGGTAATTTGGTCACAGGGATTAAAAGCTGACTAACACAGATGTGGAATATCTGTTCATTTGCTAATTTGCTATCTCTGTTTAGGGGTCTCTTCAGATATTTTGCCCATTGTAAAAATGAACAAGGTTGTTTGTTTTCTTATTGTTGGGTTCAACAGTTCTTTGTACAGCTAGGATACAAGGCCTTTGTCAGTTAGATATTTTACAAAGATTATTCTCTCAGTGAGTTGGTTGTCTTTTCATTCTTGTTTATGGATTGGTTCATAAATGTCCCTCAGAATTCATCTGTTAAAGGCTTGGTAAGCAGCCCATGGCACTCTGGGAGGTAGCAGAGTCATTAGGAGGTGGAACCTAGCAGAAGGAAGTTAGGTCATTGGGGGTGTGTCCTTATAGGGGATATTGAGACCCCAGCTCTCCTCTCTCTCTCTCTCTTTGCTTCCTGGCCAACATGAGGCGAAGAGGTTAGCCATGCACTCCCCACCATGATGGTCTGCCTTGCCTCAGCCCTCCCCCCCCCAACAATGGAGTCAACCAAGCATGAACTGAAACCTCTAAAACTATGAACAAAAACCACTCTTTCTTTCCTGTTTCTAGGTTGATTTTTTTTTTTTTTTTTTTAGGTATTTTATCATGACAGTGGAAACCTGACTAACACAATTCCCTTAATAGTGGATTTGCAAAGCAGAAGTTTTTAATGAAGTCAACTTGATCAATTTTTTCCTTTCATTGATTGTGCTTTTGTTGTTATGTTAAAAAAAAAACTCATTGCCAAGCTTGAGGCATTGCTTTTCACTGATATTTTCTTCTAGAAGTTACAAAGTTTTGTGTTTTAAGGTTAAATTTATGATCCATTTTGAGTTTAATTTTGTGAAGAGTGTAAGGTCTGTGTCTAGATCCCCCCCCCCCCGGTCTCTGCATTTGAATGTCCAGGAGTTCTAGCCTCATTGTTTGTAAAGAAGTCTATTTTTAAAAAATGTTTACTTTTTAGTTGTAGGTGGACATAATACTTTTGTTATATTTTTATGTGGTGCTGAGGATCAAACCTAGTGCCTCACACATGCTAGGTGAGCGCTGTACCTCTGAGCCTCAAACCCATCCCAAGAAGGCCATACTTAATTGATTGCTTTTGCTCCTTTTCTAAAGTTAGTGGATTGTATCTGTGGGTGTCTGTTTCTGGGTTCTGTATTTAGTTAATTGACCTTTTTTTTTTGTTTTGTCAAAAATATTTCCAATACAGTGTTGTCTTGATTACTGTAGAATTATAGTATGTCTAGTGTCAGAGACCATCTGTCCTCCAAATTTCTTTTTTCTTCAGTATTTCATTGGCTATCCTGGGTCTTTTGTATTTTTATATAAAATTTAGAGTTGGTTTGTTAGTAGCCAGTTTGACTAAAGGTAGAAAAATCAGGCATCAGAACCAGACTTGGATATGGCAGAAATTTTGGAATTATCAGACTGGAAGTTCAAAATATACTTAGTAAACTAAGAGTACTAATGGAAAAAGTGGATAGCATGCAGGAACAGGTGCATAATGTAAGCAGAAAGATAGAAATTCTAAGAAAAAAAACAAACACTGTAACAGAAAGAAAGAATGCCTTTGATGGTCTAATCAGTTGACTGGACACAATTAAGGAAACACTCAGTAAACTTGAAGATATTTTTAATTTATTTGTTTGTTTGTTTATTTATGGTGAGTGTTCTACCACTGAGCCACATTTCCAGCCCTTAAAGATATGTCAATAGAAATTAAAAGCAAAGAGAAAAGAACAACAAGAAAATATCAATAAATATGGGACAGTTACAAACTGTGGAACATGTGTGATGATAGGAACACTAGGACAGAAGAAGCAAGAAAGGAACAGAAGAAAAATCTGAGGTAATAATGACTGAGAATTTTCCAAAATTAATGACAAACACTAAATGACAGATTCAGGAAATGCAAGAAATACCAAGTAGGATAAACACTAAAATACTTATGCTTAGGTGTATCATATTCAAACTTCAGAAAATCAAAGAAAATCTTGAAAGGAAACAGAGGAAGTAAAATACCTTGTCCTTAGAAAAGCAAGGATAAGAACAAGAAGACACTAGAATGAATCAGATGTAACTTTCCTATGTTCATATATGAATTCATGACCGGTGTAACTCCACATGATATACAACCACAAGAATGGGAAACTATACTCCATGTATGTATAATATGTCAAAATACATTCTACTATCATATATAACTAAAAAGCACAAATAAAAAAAATTTAAAAAAGAATGATATAAGATTTCCTTCTATAAGTTGTGCAAGCAAGAAGATAGTGGAGTGAAATATTTAAAATGTGAAAACATCAACTTAGAATTTGTAACCAATCAAATGATCTTTCACAAGTGAAAGTTTTTCTAAAACAAACAAAAGTTGAGTAAATTTGTTGTAAATAGACCCATCATGCAGGAAACAGTTTAAAAAATTCTTCAGAAAGAAAGAAGATGATATTGATCACAAACTAACATCTAGAGACTGAAGGAAAGAAATTAGAGAAGGAATAAATGAAGGTAGAAGGAATAAATGAAGGTAAAATAAAATACTTTTCTTACTCTTAATAGATATAGTGGATAATGGTTTATTTTAAAAAAAATAACAGCCACAATATATTAGGTGGCTGTTATTATAACTTATAACTTATGGAAAAGTGGAAAAACAAAAACAATATTATAAGCAACAGTGGGAGGAACTGGAAATATTATGTCATAACACTAAACCATTCTGAAGTGGTTTAGTGTTATTTGACTTGAATTAGTTGTAAATGTCTATTACAATTACTCATTTTTTAAAAAAAAAAAGCGTAATTGATATGGTAACAGAGGAAAGAAAATTGAAAGATATAAAATGTGTCATGGTTTACATAGGTGTCCCACAAAAGCTCATGTGTGATACAATGCAAAAATTGTTCAGATGTGGAATGGTTGGATTGTGAGTTGTAAACTAATCAATAGATATCCATCGATAATCCATTGATATGGATTAGCTGGGTGGCAACCGTAGGCAGGTGAGGAGTCACTGGGAGTGTGCCTTAGGGATTTATAAATTGTTCCTGGTAAATGGAGCTCTCTCTGTTTCCTGGTGCTAGGTCCTGAGCTGCTTTCCTCTGCCACACCTTTCCCCCATGATGATCTCCCTCACCCTGGGCCCAGAGCTATGGGGTTAGCCATTTATGGACTGAGACTTCTGAAATAAACCCAAATAAACTTTCCTCCTTCTGTGTTGTTCTTTTCAGGTCTTTTGGTCAGTGATGAAAAAGCTGACTAAAGCAAAATGTTTGATTAAAACCAGACAAGGCAGGAAAAGAGTGAAAGGAAATAAAGAAAGAAGAAAGAAAGAAGGCAATGAATAGAAAACACAAATGCAGTCAATATCACAAGTATACTGTATCTATCACTTTAAGATTAAAGTGTATTTTGCCAGTCATGGTGGCACACCCCTCTAACCCCAGCAACTCAGAAGGCTTGGGCAGGGGGATCACTTTACAGGTGGGGTACTTGAGTTAAGTACCTTGCTTCAGGTTATACAATTAATAAGTTATGGATCTGGGATGAGAACCTAGAGCTTACCAAAATATCTGTAGTGGAATTAAATGCATTTTTGTTTGTTTTTAGTGTTTAGGCTTGAAATTTAAATAAACATGGAGGGGAAGGATGCAGTAGGCAGGATTCTAAAATGATTCTCAAGATCCCTGCTTTGTAGTGGGATATTTCTGCCCTGTATAATCTCATTCTCTTGAATGTAGATAGTAGGACCTGTGAATATGATAGGATATTACTTCCATGGTTATGTTACCTAATAATGAAAAATAAATTTGGGGTGTCATTAAAATCTCTACTCAGCTGATTAGAGATTATTCTGACTGTGTTTGGCCTAATCACTAGGCCTATAAAAGAGATGGCAAGTAGCTACAGATTCTTCAGACAGCCTCCAGGGAGTAAGCCAGGAAGAGTTCTATAACGGCAAGGAAGTGGATTCTGCCACTTGAGCAGGCAAGAGGACTCCAGCTCCGTGAATACCTGGTCTGTGGTCTTGTGTTACTTTGTTACACCTTAAATAAAACTAACAGAGGAATGTACTATAAGTGGGTTTGAAAAATTGTTTTAGAAAGCACTCTGGGCAGTATCTATGTATTTTTCAGAATGTGTATGACCCCACATAAACCTTTCTAGCTCTCAGTTCCCTCCTGTCTTCTAAACTTTATGAAAGAGTAGTTTACATTTGTTATTTTCAAGTTGGAATACATTCCATTTACAACTCAATCCACGGCATGCTCACTGGACTTATCTCCTTAAAATTACTCATATTTTCCTTCTTAATTGTTAAATCCAAAGAGCATTTTCCAAGTCTTTTTTTTTTCCTTTTGCTCCATTTGACAAAGTTATCTCCTACATGTTTGTGATTCCAAGATCACATCTAGCAATGATCTCTTCCCCTTGGTTTTAGACTCATATTCTGCTATCTGAGGGATGTCACCTGAATGCCCAATAGGGCCTTTCAACTCAATAGTGACAGTTTCTTAGATCTGTTGTAACAAGGTACCATAAATTGGGTGGCAGAAAATAACAGAATTTTTTTTTCTTTTTCTGTGCTGAGAATTGAACTAGAGCCTCATTCATGCTAGGCAAGTGTTCTACTACTGAACTGCCTCGCCAGCCTCAAACAACAGAAATCTGTTGTCTAACAGTTCTGGGGGCTCAGAGCTCAAGATCAAGGTGTTGGCGGGGCCATGTTTCCTCTGAGACTCTGGGTGTCTTCCTTGCATCTTCTAGTACTTCTTTGCCTCTTCTGAGTTTCTAGTGCTGGTGGGCAATCTTTGGAGTTCCTTGGTTTGTATTTGCCTCACTCACTGCTTCTATGGTCCCACGGTGTTTTCCCTGTGTCTTCACAATGTTAACCCTCTGTCTGTGTTCACATTTCTCCTTTTTATAAGACATAAGTCACATTGGACTAGAGCCCACCCTTGCCTAATCATCTCATATTGATTCTAACTGCAAAGACTCTAGATCCAAATAAGGTCACATTTTGAGATATTATGATTTAGTACTTCAATATATCTTTTTTTTTGACAGATATACTTCAAGTCATCACATTATCTTCCCGTGTTCCTTTCCTTGTATGTACTTTTAGACTTTTCTCTGGAGGGGATGATGTTGCTCTAATGGAGAGACCAGAATGAGGACTTGGACCTCAGATGTGAAAAATGTGTGGCCTTAGGAAAGCAACTCTAGGCCTCAGATCATATCAGTTGGGAAAATAATCAGGATTATTTTGTGAAAATTAAGTGAGATATTTGTGCTTGGAACACTGTACACACCTAGCACTCAATAAATATTAGCTATTTCTATGGCTGCTGTTATTACTCTCTCTGTCGCACCATATGCTAGGAATTTGTTCATTAAGAGATCAATAACCTGGATATACTTTGATCCTGACAATAATCTGAAAGGAAGGTAGGGTAGGTGAAGATTCCTGCCCTAAGAGATGAGAATACTCAGTCATAATAATTAAGGCATTTGCTCTGTTTACATGGATGGTTAGTTGTAGAACCAGGATATAAAGTAGTCGATAGTTGAACTCATAAATCCTGTGTTCTCTCCTCCACAAAATCCTGCCAGGACATAAGACAGCTGCCAAAACAGATGATTGCTGTACTTTGTCTATTTTCCTTGCAGATGTTAATTAGGATATTCCTCTTAGAATGTTCATTTAGGGAATAGACAATATTTTTCCTCCAATGTATAACTGATCATAACCTTTAAGTTAGATCCCAAGTCATTAGCATTGCTTCTAATTTTCTGTTACTCTGCTCCAATTTTCTCTCTCATTTTCTTTCCAAGCCAAAGATACTGACAGGTGGGAGAGTTAAAGACGTTGACAGGTGGGAGAGTTGATGAATGTTGGTGGAGAAGGAGCTGCATAATTAAATTTTTTATTTTCTTTTACATATATTTATGTTTTTGGAGAGACTTTTTGCAACTAAAGAAATATATGAGAGAATTATTTTTAAGATCTATTTATTTTGTAGATAATAATAATAATAATAGCAAATGAAATTTCTAACACTATTCACATCTGTTCAGTGCATGGTGTTGTGCCAGATACTGTGAGGGACAGATCTCAAAGGATTTGTCCTTATTATTTTCAAAGTTTTCATTTTGGTGAAAGCCCTTATTTCTAAACTACAGAGTCTAGCTAGCGTTCTATGCTGTAGGGCTGGTTTGGCAAAGACACCTCTGTGTACCACCCTTCTGCTCCCATGCACTTGTACTTCTAACATCAGTGATCCAGGAAGGTGGATATACCTAGCACCACCACTGTCCTCCCAGTTACAGGAAGCTGGATCTGCTGCAAACTCCCTCTGTTACCAGAGATAATTTTTTTTCAATCTCCACTGCTTTGCATTGTTAGTGCCCAATTCAAACCCGAGTTGGGTTAACCAGATAGGTAGTGGCTGTCAATGTACTAGAATAAGTGTAGTCCTAATAGTAGCAGCATTGGTATCAGTTATGAGCTTCTTGGTACAGCAAACCATGCAACAGGCTCCATTCTATTTTACTGATTTAAAATCTCAGAGAGTAATGCAACATGCTCTCTAGGTTTGGTATACCTCAAATGTGATATATTATGTGCACTAAAGTTTGCAAAGCACTTTTCTAGATAACACATCCATGTCTGTAAAGGAGACTAGGAAACAAAGTAATGTTTGCAGACTTCATAACAAGAGTGGTTCAGCGTCTCCCAAGATTGACAAGATGGGGGAAATCCCAAGACCTAAGAGGGTTTAGCTGTTTAGTAATCAAAAAGAATGCAGATGTCCAGTATATATGCTGTTCTCAGAATGTTTTAGCTGGACTTTCTGCATTTGTTGTGATGAACCAGTGGGGTTTCTTTGAGAAAGGGTGTCTTGGCATTAAATGTCCCCAGAAACCCCACAAGATTGAGTGTTCGTCTGTCCCCTTCAGTGATTTGTGTCATTGATGGCCTCCCCTTATTCCCTTCCTTTCTCTTCTCTCCTTCCCTGTTTCTCTCTCCTATTTGTCATTTCTTTTCCTCCTCCTGCTTCTAAAGTTTCAGGAGTCTTTCCTAAAGATTTCAAGGAAAAGGAAGTCATTGTTCTTCTATTAAAGGCTGCTGGAGGGCTGGGGTTATGGCTCCATGGTAGAATGCTCACCTTGCACGTGCAAGACCTGGGTTCGATCCTCAGCACCACATAAAAATAAATAAAATCAAGGTATTGTGTCCAACTAAAACTAAAAACTAAAAAATTAATAATAAAAAAAGGCTGCTGCAATCACTGGCTTATGAAGTTAATGAAAGCTTCAGGGGATTTTTTTCCCCCTCAGAAGGCTAAGAAATCATACACCCAAGACTTGCTCTTGGCAAAGCATTGAAGTTGAGATGTTGATTTTTAGTGCCCCAGGCTCTTTCCGTTTATTTCCTCTCAGCCTCCCTTCTTATTCCACCCTCACCTTTAGTTACCAGGGGCCCTTCCCCCTGGTACTCTCCAACCAAAACTTGCTCTGGAGCAGGCGTGGTAGCACATACCTATAGTCTCAGCTACTTGCAAGGCTGAGGCAAGAGGATTGCTTGGGCCTGGGAGTTCAAGGTCAGCCTAGTCAACATAGGGAGACTCTATCTCTAAAAACCAAACCAAACCGAAACAAAAACCAAATGGAAACAAAACAAAATGCTCTTGGGGGAAAAACTGATAGCCTTAATGACACAATCTGTCAATGAAACACAGATTCATGTCTCTCAGAGTATTTATTTAAAATGTTTTTTGTTATCTGGTGGATGAGTGAAGGTTTTTGTTCTCAGTAAAAACAAATTTCAAAACATCAGTCCGTTGGAGAAGTTGAAATTGAAATTCACTCACTAGGTGAATTAAGGAGTCCTGCTCATTAACTTCCACTCTTTTCCCTGCTGATTTTACTTTTGCACCCCCTGCTGTTGTAGTGGGGGAATGTGCCAGAGCTTCCTCGCTCTACCTATACCCCATGATGGGGTGAAAATCCCTGGGAAGATACAGAAACACTCTGGAGTCCATTCAAGTATGTTGCTTCTGCTCCCCTCCCTGACACAGAGGCTTCTTTTTATGAACCAGAAAGGACCCTGGTTAGAGTTGCCATCTGTTGACTTGCCCTCCTCCCCGGAGCCACAGTCTTGATTTCCTGACTCTGTTATCATTGGGAATCCAAGGCTCAAATACATCATTCCTTTGTGGCACAATGTTTAACCTTTTTAGAAAAGAGAAATGTGGTCCTTCTACTTTTCACAGGCCAAAACCTCAGAGACTGGTGTCTCCGTTGAATGTCCTCCCTTATCCTGATGGAAAAGACACCTTCTTCCCTAGGAGATAAACAAGGACAAGAGGCTCTGATTTGTAATAGTGATCTTGAATTTATCCTCAAGCACTTGTGGAATAGGAGGAACAGCAGGCCAAAGTGAGAGATCAAAGCAGAAACTGGATGGAAAGACATTGGAAAATGGAATCACATCCCACAGTGCCATAAACATTGGCCACTTCTCTGTGGTTAGAATTAACATTCGGTACCATCTCAATTTGTCAATCACCAATGACATCTGTTATGTTGTTACGTGGGTGAAGGAATATAAAAAAATTGCCTGGGAAAAGTAAAAGATAAACTGAGAAAAATAAAATAAATTTACATCACAGAAAAAGGATGAATCAGAAAGAATCCTAAATATCCAATTCACAGGAGTTTTTTAAAACAGAGAAGAAGCTAGCTCAAAGCTCAAAGCTAGCTCCTAGCTCAAAGATAATCAGGTGGAGATAATTATTCCACTTTGTGTTCTAGTCGGTCTTTCACAAGGTTGGAGAGAGCAATCTGCTTTACTCAGTTTACTGATTCAAATGTTAATCTAATCCAGAAACATCCTCACAAATACACCCAGGATAATATTTAACCACATATCTGGGTAAGCGGTGGCCCAGTCACATTGACACATAAAATTAACCATCATAATCCAAACTTGTAAGCTTAGTATTTATTTATATCCATGAAACTATACTTATTTTACAAATAAAAACAACAAGATTATAATTTCACCTGATGTGGCACAAATATCCTTTGTACAACTGAAAATGCACTAGCTCTTTCCCTACAAGAGCAGTGTTATGGTTTGGATATGTGGTGTCCCCCTCCAAAGCTCCAGTGTCAATGACGATTCTGAAGCAAAATGATCAGATTATGAGAGATGTAATCTAATCAGTACCTTCTAGTTTGAATGAACAGAGAGGGTGGTAACTGGAGGCAGGTGGGGCATGATTGGAGGATGTGGGTCACTGGGAGTGTATCCTGGAAGGGTACATCTTCCCTAAGGTCCCTTCCCTTGCTCTCTTTTTGCTTTCTGACCCTACCATGAACATAGCGACTTTCCTCTGAAGGGCCTTTCCCTCACGATGCACTGCTTTACCTCAGGCCCTAAATAACGGTGTTGGCCATCAATAGACTGAGACCTCTGAAACTGTGATCCCCAAATAAACTTTGGTCCCTCTAAGTTGTCCTTGTCAGCCAAGGACATTTTGGTCACCAAGATGCAAAAGCTGAGTAAAACAAGGTGGTAAAGTCCTTGAGTGATGTTCACTTTTTCTTTGAATCCCATATCTATGACATAAAATTAATAATATTTAAATATTATAATAATAAGACAACATATTATGTTAAATGATAAAAAATAAGAGAGAGGAAAACAAGGATATTTGTTTAATATACATTAATATAATAAATGCAATTCAATGTAATATATTAATACTCATAAATACTCAGATATATTAACAAAAAAGGAGAATTCTAAAATAATGACAGTCTTTATTTCTGTGACTAACTTAATCATGGTCATAGCTGGTATTTATAATATCTTCTTCTACCATCCATTTTGTATTCCCTTTGCCTTCAGAAAGCACTTTGGCTGGTTGTGGTTCTTTACCTGGTAGAGTAACCAAACCTTCTTGCCAGAAAGCTCTCTGTTATTAGTAGTCCTCCCTGTATTGGGTTATAGTTTTCCAATGTATTCAACTTGTTACTTGGTAACTGGCTGATCTCTCTAGAGAATGGTGCCATTGAGGACTTAGTGTTGGTCTCTGCTACTGGTGGATTAATTGGGTACTCAGCAGTGGCTTTTACCAGTTTGACCTTGGTGAGCGGAAGTTCATATTGTTAATCTCTATCACCTACTACCAAGACCACTTTGTTAAGCAACTTATAGACAGATGATGGAATTGACTAGAGAAAGAGACTGACTGGAATCCATAGAATGGGTCAGTCTCTCTGATTATTAAAACCCTTTTATGTTGAGGTTGCTCAGCATGCTGAGATGAGTCTTCACATGAGACAGATATCTCCATGTATTCTGCTCATCCTGAAATATTTATTTACATATCTCTTTCCCAGATTCCTTTTTGTCAACTTTTTTTTTGGTGGGGGGGTACTAGGGATTGAACTCAGGGGTACTCAACCACTGAGCCATATCCCCAGCCCTATTTTTGTATTTTAGAGACAGGTTCTCATTGAGTTGCTTAGCTCCTTGCTTTTTCTGAGGTTGGCTTTGAACTTGCGATCTTCCTGTCTCAGCCTCCTGAGTCTTTGGGATTATAGGTCTGTGCCACTGTGCCTGGCTTCATCAACTTTTCAATCATTTTCTTTTCCCCCCAAATCCTGAACCATCCAGCTAAAGTTTACAGAGCACTTTTCTAGATAACATATTCATACGTTGTAAAAAGACTGGGAAACAAAATAACATTTGCAGATTTTATACCAAGAGGTAGCTCAGCCAAGATTGACAATTTGGGGAAGTCCCAGGACCTAAGAAGGTTTAGTTGTTTAGTAATCAAAGGGAATGACAAATGTCTGTACAGCTGCTATACTGCTACAGCTGTCTACTTTTAGGTGGTACCTGCATGTTAAGCAGAACCATTTGAAACTAGACCTGAGTCTTTTGTTCCTTTGTCAATCAATCATAGTGAGGTCCCCATGAGGCCACTGACATGAACTAGGAGGAAGAAGGCAGTGCAGAGGGCTGGGGGCCTTGGGAATCTGGGCCACTTCTTTATATAATTTATTTGTGCCTTTAGAGCTTGCTTGTGCCTAATTATGTGCATTACACTTCCATTTGATGATGGAAGAACTTTACAGCTTGGTGGTCAGGTAACACCCACTTCATGATGGACAGCTCAGGGCACGTGACAACTTGGTGGCTCATGGTTAAGTGTTCACTCTCCACTAAGCCCCAGGAGCAGGGCAAGAACCGCATCTCAAAAGGAGAGTAGTTGTCTGCAGAGGGTGGTAGGGCTTTGCTCCAAAATCCCAAGGACCTATTCTGCAATCCACCTGTGAAGTCTTGCCAAAGACTCCAACAGCATCCCTACTGCCACTGATACCTCAAACACCATTGAACCGTTGGGTCGAAGGACCCAGTGGCAGAGCAGCCTGCACAATCCTGGACCTGCTGCAGAGCTTTATCTAGTTCTGGGTCACACTCAAAAATAGTAGCCTTTTGGGTTATTTGGCAGATGGGCCAGAGTCACACATGCAAATGAGGAATATAAAATGAGGATTTTGCCACCAAGGTCCATAGAGAGCCACTAGGCATTATTAGGCTTCTTTTTCAGTTGT
The DNA here is from genome assembly GCF_001458135.2 of Marmota marmota marmota. NCBI lineage: Eukaryota > Metazoa > Chordata > Mammalia > Rodentia > Sciuridae > Marmota > Marmota marmota. Next base: position 45,588,029 of record NW_025999990.1, on the reverse strand, counting down.
AAGAGAGGTCAGATACAACAGCTTATACTTTACCTTAGAAGGGGTATCTCAACAGGGCCCACACCATTGTAACCCTGGAAATTTTATTGAAGTAGAAGGCCACTGAATTTTTATTAGCTGTATCTCCTGTCCAAATGTGACATCCAAATGTCTTGTCATTAAGTCTGGAGTAGTTCTTCATGACATTAACAAAATCATTTGTTTTAGTCAACTCTGCATATTACATGTTTGGTGTAAGGAGAAAGAGGCACAAATGTAAAATCAAATAATTGTACAAATCCTTTAATTTATTCATTTGAGTTGAAAATTTCAACATAGACTCAGGATATATTTCTAGATCTGCCCACACAAAAGGCTACAATCAACCAAAGAGCCAACAGGACTCCTCATCTAGAAGTACGACATTCCCTAAAAGGAACAAGCGTTCCTTGCAGCAATAAACAAGTTCAGATTTTGGGCATAAAATGTGTCAGGTGACTTTGAAACATCTTGTTGTAACCCAAAGCAAGAAAACTACCAAAAACAATCAGGGTCATGTCAAAAGACTCAGGAGATAATTTGTGGGACTCTCAGTAACTAACTCTTACAATTTGAATGTCAAAGAAAAAAACAGTAGTCCCTCTATATCTGTAGGGAATACATTCTAAGATCCCCCAAAACAGCAGATTATACTGATCCCCAGTATATACTATGATTTTTTCCCCTATGCCTACATGCCTTTGATGATATTTAACTTATAAATTAGGCACAGTAACAGATTAATAACAGTAACCATTAATGAATAAGAATAATTATAACAGTATACTGCACTAAAAGTTAAATGAATGTGGTTTCCCTTGAAAAAGTCAAAACAAGTATTGGGCCAGTGCAGTGGCACATGCCTTCAATCCCAGCAGCTTGGGAGGCTGAGGCAGGAGGATCATGAGTTCAAATCAGCCTCAGCAAAAGTGAGGTGCTAAGCAACTCAGTGAGACAAACCAGCCTTAGCAAAAGTGAGGTGTTAAGCAACTCAGTGAGACCCTGTCTCTAAATAAAATACAAATAGGGCTGGGGATGTGGCTCAGTGGTCGAGTGCCCTGAGTTCAATCCATAGTACCCCCCTGCCCCCGCAAAACAAAACAAAACAAAACAAATATTGATATTTTTGGAATGTTTTTGGTCGACTATGAGTAACTGAAACTATGGAAAGAAAAAATATAGTTAAGGGGGAACATAATTATGGCTCTAATTAGTAAATGGACTGAAACATATAGAATATATTTAAAAGTCCATGAATAATAAAGAGAAAGAGTTTAAGCAATTATTCTGCTTTGCCTGAACAAACTCAACCTCAGATAATTTGAGAGACTCTCACTAACCGAAGATGGGACAATTTGAATGTCTAAGAAAAAACAGTAGTCTTTCTATATCTGTGGAGAATACATTCTAAGATCTTGCAAAACAGCAGTACCCAAATTGTTCACTTGGGAAATTTTTCTTAAAGAATATCAGCAAATAAATTAAAGTTTATTGAATAAATTATGCCAATTCGAATGCATCTAGATAGTGATCATTTCTGGTTGCTAAAAACATTAGCATTTGAGAAAGACTGATGGGGTCTAGGGCAGATGTCTCTGAAGTTCATGCATCATCCCCTTGGAAAACCTCTGAATTTAGCCTGAGTTGTGGTGGACAGATCCTCTTTCACTGCCAGCATCTTGCCTCAATGCACATGGAACCTTCTCTGTCCTTCCTTGTGGTCCTCTGGCTCCAGTATTCTCATTCAGCCCGGAGAGTGGAATAGTTGATGCAAACTTCACCTATGAGATGGGAACCAATGGACAAAGGTGCTTGCCTCCTTTTTTTTCAGGTGAACAATTCTCAGAGGTCTTTGTGCTTCTCAGGAGGTCATGGTAGAATTTTTTATGCATTCTTTTGTTGCTTTTTCTTTCTTCCCTGATCCATAGCTACTGTTTCCCGGGATCATCTTTCAAATAAAACCTCCTGCACCCAAGTTCTTGTTCTAGATCCTCTTTGGAGAAACCAAAACTAGGACCAATGAGACTGATAATGCATGATATCACTGGTTATCTCTCACAGAGAGAGAGGAAACCAGACACTGTGTCTCTAGCACCACATATATTATTTTAAAAAATTCAGGTTGAATCTGATCAGGCCTCTAGATTTAACTTCCAGTTCATAAGGACGTGTTAAACAGTTCCCTGGGGATGTGCAATCATTAGTCCAGAGTGGGGGAAAATCTACAGGACAAATGACCTTCCACAACTCAATGGCACAAGGAAAAAAAAAAGAGGGAGGAGAAACCTATAGATAAAAGAGATTTAAGAGATCTATTGCCAAATCTATGGGTTTAGAACAAACTATATGTAAAAATTATAAATTAAAAATTACAAGGACTGGGAGTGTAGCTTGGTGGTAGAATGCTTGCTCAGCATGCACAAGGCCCTGGGTTCAATAGCCAGCACCACCAATAAATAAATAAATAAATAAATAAATAAAATAATAATTGGGGAAGTTGTTGATAATAAGGAAGAGTTACAACTTTTAGTTTTATTTGATTATGCAGTAAAAGAATTCTATTTTGTATAGATCCATACTAAAATATTTAGAAATGAGATGTTGCTTGGGATTTACTTTAAATTAATCCATTTTGGTCAGGAAATGAGTGGGGTACAGATGAAATGAGATTACCTCATGATAATGATATGGAGGTGAGTGAAGGATGGGGGGTGTTTTAAATTGTGATTAATAAAAGTTTTTTTTCCCTCAAGAATGTATATCTTTAAAGATACAGAATAAGAAACTAATGTACCAGAACTTCCAAAACAGACATATGCTGTGGCCTTATGCTGAGCCATTTGGCTTCTTTGTCCCTCTGGGATTGTTCTTTGTGAAACAGGAGCACATGCAGATTAGCACAGCATTTTCTTGCAGGAAGTGCTGGGCTCCTATTAAACAGGCATGATCTTTGGATCATCTTTGTGGTGACTACTGGGAACTGGAAATGATATCTTGGTGATGTATTTGCACATGTTCAATGTGTGATAGGAAACTTACAAATTATTCCCCCAGCTAGTCTCTATTTTTGATTTCTCTAAACTTGTACTTGTTTTAAAAAATAGATCTTATTTTTTTTTTAGTTTTACTGAAGTATGATTGACAAGTAAAATTGTACTTATTTAAGCAGTTCAAAGTGATGTTTTGATACATACACATTATGAAACAATTGTCAGACTTGAGCTAATTGGCATGTCTATCACAGTTTAGATAAAAAAGGTAAGTCACTTTTTTTTTTTTGTGGTGAGAACACATAAGATCTACTCTCTTAGCAAATTTCAAGTATGAACTACAGTGTTGTTAACCTTAGCCACCAGTCTGTACACTCAATCTTTAGAACTGATTCATTTTACAAGTGAAATGACCAGCATAGTCCCATTTTCCTCCATCCTCCAGCCCCTGGTAACCATTGTTTCATTCCCTGTTTCTGTTAGTTTGATTTTTTTTTTTTAAGATTCTTATAAGTGATGTTACAAAGTATTTATCTTTTTGTGTTTGCTTTATTTCACTAAGTGAAATGTTTTTCAGATTTATCTGTGTGGTTGTAAATGGCAAGGTTTCCTCTTTTTTTAAAGACTGAATAATATTTATATGTAATATAATATTATAAATAATATTATATATATATATATATATCCTTTTCTTTCTTTTCGTTTCCTTTTTCTCATTTCCCTTTCCCTTTTCTCTTGTTTTTCTTTCCTTTTTTTTTTTCAGTGCTGGGGATTGAACCTGTGCCTTTGAGCATGCTAGGAAAGCACTCTACTATTGAGCTATACTCCAAGACCTCACATCTTCTTTATCCATTGATCATTGATAGACACTTTTCTCATATCTTTACTATATATTCTGAATAATGCTGCAATGAACACACAAGAGTACAGATATAGCTTCAAGATAGTGGTTTTATTTCCTTTTTCTATATATACAGAACTGGGTTTGTTGGGTCCTATGGCAGTTATATTTTTAATTTTCTGAGGACCCTCCATACTGTTTTCCTTAACAGTTATACCGATTTACCTTCTTACCACTGTGTATGAAAGTGTTCTTTTCCCCAAAAACCTTACCAATACTTGTTATCTCTTGCCTTTTTTGATGATGGCCATCCTAACAGATGTGAGGTGACATCTCACTGTGATTATAATTTCATTTCCCAGATGATTAGTGATGTTGAACTCCTTTTCATATACCTTTTGGTTATTTGTGTGTCTGTTTTGGAACAATGCATGTTCAGGTCCTTATGCCCATTTGAAAATCAGGTTATTTATTTATATTTTACTATGGAATTGTATGTACAAAGCTATGTGCTTTGTACACATGTTCTCACTTTTTATCTTCCACTGTGGATGAAATGTTGTAGATGGAGAAGTTCCTTTCTGGTCCTGTTTACTTAGAGTTCTAAATGCTTCTAGTACTTGTTGTATATTTTGGATACTGACCCCTTATTGGATTTATGGTATACAAATATTTTCTTTCATTTTGTAAGTTGCCTTTAAATTTTTCTGATTGTTTGTTTGCTGTGCAGAAACTTTTAAATTTAAGGTAGTCCCACAATTTTTCTTTTGTTACCTGTGCTTTTGGTATCATATCCAAAAAATTATTGCCAAGATCAATGTCAAGGAGATTTCTTTCTCTGTTTGCTTCTAGGAGTTTTATGGCTTCAGGAATAATGATTAAATCTTTAATGCAGTTTAAAAAAATTTTTTTTTTTAGTTGTCAACAGGACTTTATTATTTATTTATTTATATGGTGCTGAGAATCGAACCCATTGCCTCACATATGCTAGGCAAACACTCTGCCACTGAGCCACAACCCCAGCCCCTTTAATGCATTTTTAATATATATTTTTTTCGTTGTAGATGGACACAATGCCTTTAATTAATTAATTAATTTATTTTTATGTGGTGCTGAGGATCAAACCCAGTGCCTCACACATGCTAGGCAAACACTCTGCCACTGAACCACAACCCCAGCCCTCTTTAATGCATTTTTGAGTTGGCTTTTGTGTATGGTGTAAGATAAGGGGTCCATTTCGTTCTTTTGCATGTGAAGATCCAGTTAACTTGTACTCTTCAAGTTATTTTGTTAATTTTGTTGGTCCCGTAAGACCCATCTCATTGTCTTCATTTCATGGTGTTTTGTCCTATCAAATGGTGTGAACTCAACTTCTGGGGAATTCTCAATTTCTGTGAATTCTGAGGCCTTGCTAGTGGCCTGTGCTAGGTCATGAAGTCAGTCCTGGACCCCTTGGGAAGATGAGCCTGTTAGCTCATTGGCAACTAGGATGTTCCCTCTGACTAGTAGAAATGTGGTGAGAACCCATGTATTCTGAGTGATGACTTGGTATCAGGTGCTATGCTATGTGCTTTGTACACATGTTCTCACTTTTTAATCTTCCACTGTGGATGACATGTTGTAGATGGAGAAGTTCCTTTCTGGTCCTGTCTATTTAGAGTTCTAAATGCTTCTAGTGCTTGCATATCCATTTCTCTCCCAAGATTGGGAAATTTTTCTGCCATTATTTAATTGCATTTTTTGTTATCATTTAATTCTATACTCTCATTCTGTGTCTCATCTCTTTCCTAAAGATCTGTGAATCTCAAGTTTGACTTTTTGATGTTTTCCCAAAGCTCGCTCTTTCTTTCTTTCTTTCTTTCTTTCTTTCTTTCTTTCTTTCTTTCTTTCTTTCTTTCTTTCTTTTTTTCTTTCTTTCTTTTTCTTTCTTTCTTTCAATATGGTCTTTTAGTTGTAGATGGACAGGATACTTTTATTTATTTATTTTTATGTGGTGCTGAGAATTGAACCCAATGTCTCACAGGTAATAGGGGAGCACTTTACCACTGAGCTACAACCCCAGCCCCTTCCCAAAGCTTTTGCAATATTCACTTCATAGTCTCTTTTTTCTTTATTACTGTCTGACTACTCTAAAAATATTTGTTTTCAAATCATGCCTGATATTCTCCCTTATGCTTGATCTGATTTATTAGTGAGACTTTCCACTTAGTTTTGTATTTGATTAATTTTTTCATTTCCAAGACTTGTTTTGTTTTTCAAAATCTCCATCTCTTTTTTTAAATATTTATTTTTTAATTTTAGGTGGACCCAATACCTTTATTCTTTATTTTTATGTGTTGCTGAGAATCGAACCCAGTGCCTCATGCATGCTAGGCAAGCACTCTACCACTGAGCCACATCGCCAGCCCCGCCATCTCTTTTTTTGAAATGTTCTTTCATATCCCATATTTTCTCCTTTTGTTTATTCCTTAGATCTTCATTTAATCCAATAACTTAAACCATCAACCTTTTGGCTCTTGGCATATCCTCCACTTCAGTATCTCTGGGTCCACTTTGATTGCAGGGCTATGAACTTTTGGAGGTGTCTTATTATCATGTTATTTTATGTTACTTGTATTTCTATGTTAAAATTTGCAAATCTGCCAGGGTAGATAAGTCTTCCACTGTCATGTGAGGATCTTTTCAGTGAGCTGTGTTCTTTTTTATTATGTGCCTTGGACTGGGGATATATCAGCATCAAAGTTCTCACTCAATGTGTTCACAGAGCTGTGATCAATCCCTATCACCCCTTTGAGAGGAGATAGTAGTCAGCAGTAATTGTGGCCACTGAAGAGTAATCCATGTACTAACAAACCATAAAAACTTATTAAAAGTGGTCACCATAGTTCCACTAGACCAAAAGTGGTAATAGGGACTAATACTCCATTATGTGAGAAGAGGAAGAGAAAAAAAGAGGAGAGAATACAAAAAGAAAAACGTGAATAAAGATAGAGTACATCCCACTAAAACATTACAACATTGATAAAGAAGAAAAAATATGTAAAATTGAATTGAAGTAAACCATGTCAAATCTTTGGGGGAAACCTACCAAATTGACACAGAGGACAATACCAAAGATATCAGAAACTAACAGTAAAGAGTCTAAAATTATTCCTTGCTGAGGACTTGAGATGGAGAAATTTCTCACTGGACCTTTCACACTTGGATTCTGCCAGGTGTTGGGAGGCATAGTAAATCCTCAAGCCTTAGGCATGGAGGTAACCACCCCACTAGCTTTCCCTCCATTTGGCTTAGCATTCTCCTTCAAACACTGTGCAGAACACAGGCCTCAACTCCCATATCTCGTCCTGCCGAACTCTGGTCTGAACGTAGGCAGCTCCAGCAGTTCCATGACCTCTCTGGACCCTATGACACCTCTGGAGGAATTGGCCCCAGATTGTGTCTCAGTGCCTGGCTCTAGAGGTGGCTTTGTGTGCCTTGTGGAAAACACTGCACGGAAGCTATCAGTACAGAGCTCTCCTTGACTTCTCTGGCATGCCAAAGTGGCTCTGAAAGTTCCTCAGTAAATTCTGGTGTTTAATGCTCCCCCTATTTGGACAGATTGAACTGTGCTGGGCTGTGGTGGGTGTAATTCTTCATGTGCAGTAAAGGAGCTACGTGCCTGGACTACTTTGGCCCAGCAGTTTTGGTTTACAGTGATCCCACTATGTAAGTAAGTCACTTTGTTGGCCTGGTTCAAACACATTCCCCACAAAAATGTTTGTTACCTTCTCTAGGTCGAATGAAGCTGTAGGGATTGAATCCTTCTCTGAGCTACATGCTTAGGCAGGTCTTAATAAAATGGCTGCCCACCAGAGGTCACCACTAAAAAACTGAGCAAAGCAAGGCACTTCTCACACATCAGGCCACTTCTCAGCTCCTGCTGCAGCTTAATTCAGTTTTTCTTTTCTGTCACTGTTTCTGAGGCAGACTTGTAAGCTTTGTGTCTTTCTCTGTTAGCCCCCTGCCCCCCAGACCTGCCCCAACACTGTGGGCACAGGTTAAGGACTGACAAATATTTCTGGCTTTCTGTTCCTGTAAGCAGAATTTCTGAGCCTCTGGAAGTGTCTGACCGTTTCATATTTTGCCTCAGTGTATTCCTTCTGTTACACACCTTGCACAGTAACTGTCCTCTATATTTTTGTTTCCCAACTATGGAGAAGATGGGATTTGCAGTCAGTTTCTACTTCACAAGTGTCACCGAATCCTGATCACAGCCTCCTTCTTTCCTTTCTTTTCTGGCTGGGAAAATGGGTTTGCAGGTAGACTGATCAACCCTGGATGCTTGAGGGAAGCGAAATCAGAAATCTGCTAATGAAAAATTCTTCAGTAGAAAGATATGTCTATTCTATAGCTTGAAGGATGGTGCAGTTAGAGTGTATTTGCTCTGGGGATGAAAAGTGAATTCAGTTTGCGGGGTGGGTCTCAGTAGTTGCTTTTATCCTTGGATGCTCCAGGCTGTGGTGCCTCTTGGCTGGAATCTGACACACGGACTTCATCAGAAAGTATTTCTTTGGGTTGTTTTGAGATTGGAAAGAAGAATGCTGAGACTAGATCACTACAGGCAGGGTATGAAGTGGGGGTATGATAGGAGGATGCTAAGGAAAAAGAGGAGAAATGATGGGATGTTGGGGATGAAGAAACACAGGATTGGCTTCCTCTGGAAAGCATAATGGCTGTGGCTTCTGAAACATGCCTTATTTATTTATTTATTTTTCAGAGATCTGGGGTATCCTTTCTTTCCTGGCCTCCAAACTCCTGTCTTTCTCTTCTCCTTGCCTGAGACTCCTGCGTTTTCTCTACTTCTCCTTGCCCTCTACTGCTTTCCTGTCCCTCCTCGTGTTTGCAACCGTCTCCACACTCCAACAGTTGCAAGATTCCTCGCTTTTCCTTCTGTCCTGAGATGACTCCAGTACAAAGAGGATAAAGCTTTTTTAGGGTTGGAGGGTGAGAAGCAGGACAGCAGGCCTGGAAAGTCTAGTGGAATCAATTTAAGTTCTTAGACATAATATTAGTGGAGTAGTATCTCTGGATACTCAAACTAGTTATTAACAGTCAGGACAGGACTAGGACTTTTGCTGCTGATATTAACAGATTCTATGTCGAAACAAGGAAATAACATTGAGTTCTCATGGTGGAAGTCAACAATGACTCCTCTGGAAGGTGCTTTTTCCTGACACTTTGGTGTATCTGCATCTACAAAGCTTACGTGCTGTGAATGGGGGGTGGGGTCAGGAAGCTTTTCTTGTATTTGCTTCTTCTCAATTGTCTTCAGCTCAAAATATATAAAGATAATATATTTATTATCTATATCTGTATATACACATATACAGTACAAATAGATGCATGTACATATGTACCATATATCTGCTAAATATGCATATAATATGCCATATATATATGCTAATATACATGTATATAATATGCATCTGGTCCCTGACTTATGGCCCAATGAAAAATTTTCAATTTTAGGGTGGTGCAAAGTGACAAGCATTCAGTAGAAATTGTACTTTAAAATTTGAATTTTTACTTTTCCTTGGCTAGTGATGTGCAGTACAATACTCTCCCATGATGCCGGGTAGTAGCAACAAGTTGCAGCTGTGTGACCAGGGGGGCAAACAACTGGTACCCCACAATGTACTGTCTCTAAGCTGTTATGTTAGGTAGATTTGGTGTATTGGAAACATTTTCCATTTACATTATTTTTAACAAATGATGGGTTTATTGGACTATAACCCCATTGCTTATAACCCCAATAAGAAGCCTAATAAAACTAATGGTAAGCATAGAAAAGAGCCCAGTGGTAGGACAATCACCTTTCCACTCTGGCGAGTTCTATCTCTGAGCACCTGGGTGAACCTGGGAAAGTTGTCTAGCCTGTCTGTCAGTGAGCCAACATGGTCAAATGGGGATGATAATATTACTTGCTTAGGCCAAATGAAGAATGGACACAAAGTGTTCAGCATAATGATTGGAATAGATTAAATACCCAATAAATGTTAGCTATCATAATTGCTATTTTTGAGAATCTAAGACCGGGGGAAAGATTTCCTTCTAGTCTTCCTAGTTATTAGCTAAGTCTTCCTGCAACGAAAGACAGACTAACAAGAAAAATAAAAGTAAGTTAAGTAACATGTATATTTCATATATAAATGGGAGATATGCATGGAATGAGTATCTTTCAAAGAGGTGGCTTAGAAGTCTGACCTATATAGGATCTTCAACAAAGAACAATAAGTTTTAGAGCCATGACAAAGGAAAAGGACATTGAATCTCATGAGACAGCAAATTGTGGGAAGGCAGATAAATGGGAAACTAATGGTGGGCAAAGGTTAATTAGTACAGTTCATTATGTAGATTCCTCTGACATCAGCTCTAGACTGACAATGTTACCTTTGGTGATCAACCTTTATCCTTCCTGGTAGAAAGAGGAGGGATACCTTATAAATTTATGAACTGCTTGAATGCTCTGAATGGGGGGTGGGGTCAGGGAGTTTTTCTTGTAATTGCTTCTTTTCAATTATCTTCAGCTCAAAATAATCCTTGTGCCAAAATGACTTATTTTGGTGTTGCCTATTCTGCTGCTTTTCATGAATAAGAGCTTTGAAAAATTATCTGGTGGTGCAAGAAACTTTCCTAAAGATAAAAAGTATTATTAGTGCTTGTGATTTTTTTTACTCTTAAATTATAAAATTGAAAAATCTTTTAACAAAGACGCATAGAATATTAAAAAGATGGTGGAATGACATGGACATCATTACCCTAGGTACACATATGATGCACATATGGTGCAATGCTACACCATGTACAACCAGAGAAATGAAAATTGTGCTGCAATTGTGTACAATGAATCAAAATGCATTCTGCTGTCATATGTACCTAGTTAAAATAAATTAATAAAAAAGAATATTAACAAGCTGAAATGGTTAAAATACATAAGTTAGAATGATTCTGTTAAGTGGCACCTTGAGTGAATAGATCTGTTACACATGAAAGAATTCAGGATTTAAAAAGCTAAAGTAGAGATTGTTACGTGCATCACAAAAATTGATAATTGCCTCATTTTCTGGCATATTAAAAAACAAAAAACCAAAGTGTTTGTTCTAGGCCTTCCTTTAAGTGTGACTTAGTGAGTAAGCTATACCTTGCATAGTATGTGCAGAATGATGTATTTGACTCTGAGGGTTGCCCCATTAAATACATCCTATGTAGGCTCCTGTATTATTTAAAAATATATTTTTAAAAATGTTTCCCTTTTCCCTTCAGAATACTGGAATCTAAACAAATTCCAAAGTTTCCTGGACATTGCTTTTTAAAGACAACAAATTCTCTGCATGAATCCATGAATGACCACTCATGAGATATGTATCATTAACCTAATATTATTTGAGGAAGAAAGAATATGATTTTATAGCTAAATCATGACACAGATATGGTTCATTTTGTTAATATAGACAGAATAAACTTAAACAATATAGAAATTACTGGTATTAAGAAGAAAAATTTAATTTCATGAATTTTGAAATTCAATTAAATCCTAATAGAAAACTGAAAATTAAAACATTTCCTAAAATTGAAACAAACAGGATATTGTTGCCAATAATAAAGTCACAGAAATATTTCTTAATATTTGTATATGAAAATTATAGATCGAAGTGATGCTTATAATGTTCATAAAATTTTACAATATTTTTGTGAATTTTTTTATATTTCATGGAAGATGATCATTATACCACCAGGTTTATAGTTAGTATTCATTAAATAGTAGCTTAATAAGAATGTGAATCATTTTTTACAGTCCTTTCAAGGAAGTGTTGATAATAATTTGTTATAACTAGTAAAAAAGAATATATAAAATGTTTTGTTAATTTAACAAAGATGCATAATGATACTATGTTGCACTACCTTAAATCATAATGTCTTACAGAAAAGAATAAATGATTATTTAACAGCATATCTGAGAATAGAAGAAAATAGGAGAAAGGTCTAGAGACATATTATTCAACATTTGTATTTACCCAGAGGTAATACTTCTTTAAAGTAGTAAAGGATGACTGGGATTTAACTCTCAGATAATGTAAATTTGGGCGTTATCTCTGAATCCTAACTACTCATATCAAATCATCAGATATAATTGCGAATTTACTGAATTACAGGATAAAATATCATGACTTTCCTCACCTAAAACAAAGCATTACATTCATCTTCAAGCTGAACTTAACCATCATCTCTTCCAGTCTACACCTGTGTATTTACTCCCTGTCTCTGTTTATGTTCATCTTATGATATGGTTGTATTTAGTTGTAAATTGTTTTGCTGGGAATAAATATTGCAAAAGAAAAAGATCAGTTGATTTAAGAATATGATGCTGACTTTGAGCTGTAGTTTCTTATAAAAAAAGCTCTGGTAGCAGTCTAGCATTCCCTGTAGAATTCTGTAATGGCTAAGTGTCATGCAAAACATTTTGCCATTTATCATCATAATGTAATAGAGAGGTACCTTATGGGGATGAGGCTAGAAAAGGCTTTTATATGATTATATCATATGGTGATAGATGTTAACAATTTGTGCTTATTATGAGAACAGTTTTCTGAAGAGAATTCTTGATAAATTTTTGCAATTGCTCTTTTCTAGATGTATATAAATATAGCTAATATTATATCATAAATATAAATAACAAAGTTAGAAATAGGCAAGAGGGATTTAAAATTTGTCTGGATAGAACAAATTGGAATTTGTGCATATTTGCTCAGGTCTCATTTTGATTAAAGGATGACTGGGAAGAATGAAGAAATAAAAGAACCATTCTAAGAAAATATTTACTAGAATCACAATCATTGCCTTTGTGACCTTTGGACTAAATTATTAAAGGGCACACAAACAGAGATCAGGAAGAATAGTCCTCAGATATTTGAATTGGCATAATTTATAAATAACCTGAGATACACTGAAAACTATTAGGTATCTAGAGCTTACCACATCTGTATTCTTAAAGCTCAGGTTATAAGATAAATAATAAGTCCAATACTACCCATAGGAATTGATTTTTGGAGTTGATGATTTGTGAACATTAGAAATGAAGGCATTAAAGTTAACTTCTTTCTCTAGTAATTTTGGGGATTAATTTTACCCAGGAAGATCTCTAAGCCTGTGCTAGAAATTGCTTGTTTCAATATAGCTGGAGGGAGGCAAATAAAGTGTGTGTGTGTGTGTGTGTGTGTGCAAGCGCACATGTGCTTGCATGTGCCTGTACACATGTATATTTTTCTTGACTGTCTAGTAAGTCAATATCAGTAAACAAAAATTTAATGTATGCTTATGTGCACATTCTGAACAATGCCACAGGAGGTCAATGAGGCATAATACATGGCTCCTACTCACTAATTGCCACTACTCACTAATTGTGTGCATGTTGTATCTCAAGATTCAAAAAAAAAAAGTTCATCTAAAAGGTGAAAAAAAGTAGCAACAGCAGTCTTTTCAAAGAAACATCAGGTTTTCCGTCGTTAATCAGGTTTTCTGTCAGTCTACCACACTCCAAATCCTATACAGTGTATACACTGTAGCACTGGGGAGAGATTTTTTCTTATATTATTTTATTTAATATTTACCTTAAGTGTGCACAGAAGTTATTAATTATAATTAATGGCTAGTTTCTGGCTGGTCCAGAAACCTCAGCCATTTCAGCAGAAGGAACCACATTAGCAACGTAAGAAATGGAAAAGAATTTTACAAAATCAGAGGAACAAAACCATTAGTACTTTCTCTGGAAATTAACTATTCAGTCATCAAAATATTATCATTCTCATTTTACATATGAGGAAACAGAGGTCCAGAGGAGGTGGATAAGCTTCCTAAGTCTGTACTGCATCTGCAGAGCTGAACTCAGGCTACTGGTTGTTTTGGTGTCTCATTCTGTTCTCCTCTGGACTGAGGGTCTGAACCTGGCCTTAGCAGACAAGGTTTCTATGGGCACTCCCAGCTCTTGAGTTGTGATTGGAGAGATGCCCACCCTGACTCTAAACAAGGCCCACCTTACTTGGAGGACTTTGCTTATGTTAGGCACTTAATATAAATTATTTTTGTGGAATGAATGAGTAGTATCTGAATGACATCCTAATGCATGTTCTTAAATGATCTAATAATGCACATTATTAAATGCACATTCTTAAAAGTTCCTTAAGAGACTTTGGCATGAAACCCAAACATTTGATTTTTCAAAGGGAATACACTGATAATAAATGCATTATTATCCCAGTACTCTCCCTGCCCCCTACCCCAGCACTGGGGATCAAACCCAGGCTTCACACATGCTAGTTATGCACACTACCACTGAGCCATATTCCCAGCTCCAGTGTTCTTTTGACAAGAGGTTGGTGATCACTAATTTTAAAACTGTTAGAGATAAAGAAGAAAATCTCCATTTTCACTCTTCAGGTGGGCTAGGTACCTCATGCCATCTGCTTCTAGAGGATGTGGAAGCCATTGGCCAACAGTGAGCATCTTCATGTTGCATCCCCTTCATCATTTAGAAGGCCCATTCGTTCTTACCAGATGGTCTTTTATGAGCCAGAGTGGAGCTATTTCTCTTTTTTGATAGCTTGCCTACATCCTTTTTAATTGTGATTCAACTCTGGAAGTACCAGGAAAATGAACTGCTTGCCATAATCATTAGTTTGAGAAGTTTAAATATCACCCATTGTGTGCATGTTGTATCTCAAGATTCAAAAAAAAAAAAAAAGTTCATCTAAAAGGTGAAAAAAAGTAGCAACAGCAGTCTTTTCAAAGAAACATCAGGTTTTCCGTCGTTAATTAGTTAATACAGTACTTGTAAAGCACTTAGAAAATGAAAAGCACCATGTAATTAAGTGTCACCTTGCTGATCAGCACCAATAGACTTAATCACATTATAAGGTCATAGAAGATCCATTTTGCTACATTAGAGAAAGTTTTTTTCCTTTATATTTTAAGTATGTCTTTAGAGAAAATATAAAAAAAAATTATTTTCTCTGTTTCTTTCTGTGTTTCCTGCCTATAAACCCAATGAGGGTTTTGCAGTTTCTGTAGGCTTTGAAATCTATAGTCATGGGTACACAGTGCTAGGGGACTGTCCTGTCTGGCATGACACTGAAATGTAAGCACACCTTCTAATCCAGATCTCATCTTCTTCCAAGGACTCTACTTCTTGCTGTCTATAGCTGTTCTCATATATCTATTGATCCCCCCAAAACAAAACCTCTTAAGCCCTGCTTTTGTTCCTAACTCAGGACTATAAATTAGTAGTTACATTTTCCCTGTCTTCTCATCTCTGTAGTCCAGCCAAACTTACTTGATTTTTCTCCTTCCTTCCAAGACTCCACCCATAGCTTTGGTTTAGGTCCTTCGGCCACTTGTCACATTTTTGTTTTATTTACATAAGCACATTCTTAACATCTAAAAGGGCCCTTAAAGCAACCCAGAAGATAGTATTTTTCTTTCAACTAGGAATAACATGTTTAAAATTATAAATATCCGATTGTATTACTTGTACAAATTAATGGGTTCCACTGTGACATTTCCATACATGCATATAATCATGTTTTAATTGTATTCATACTCCTCACCTTCTCTTTCCTTCCTCTTCCCCCATGCCCCCCTAACTCCCCACCTCCTCATCCCCCACATAGTTTTCCACTTCCCTAATAGTTCCTGTGTCTGGATTTTTTTTTAACCTGATAACCTCCAGTTCTATCCATTTTCCTGCAAATGACATGATTTCATTTTTTTCTTTATGGTTGAATAACCATTGTGTATATGTACATTTTTTAATCCATTCATTGGTTGACAGACATCCAGGCTGATTCCATAACTCATTTAATTATTCAACTCATTTAGTTGTATGCTAACTTCCTTTGGATAAATACTCAGGACTGATGCTGGATCACATGATAATTCTATTTTTAGGTTTTTGAGGAATCTCCATGCTAATTTCTCCATGCTAAATGGATGGTTGCCTTTAGGATGATATTTCTATTTTCAATGATTTTATTCTTAAAAGTTCTGAACTTTGTAAGATTTTTAGCAGTAAAATTCAAACAGATAGACTTTAGCCACAGACATACCCACTTAATTCAGAGATAAACTTAATTTTTACTCTATTATTTTATAAAAGACAATATTAGAAATAGAGTTTTTAATAATAATAGTAGTTTAGGTACATTAAATAACAGTATAATATGTATTCATGTAGTAAATGCTGTTCCAGACAAGTGGAATAAACCAGATACAAAAGGACAAATAATACATAATTCCATTTATATGAATTTCCTACATTAGTCAAATTCATAGAGATAGAAAGTAGAATAGTGGTTTTCAGGGACTATGATCCCATATTTTCTTATTGTGGTAAAAACACATGAAATAAAATTTACTATTTTAATCATTTCATGTTTTGTGGCATTAAATACACTCACCTAATATGTGCAAACATCATTATCCTCCATCTCCAGAATTTTCCATCTTCCCCACCTGAAATCTATGCCCATCAGACACTAACTCTCCATCACCATCTTCCCATAGTTCCTGGCAGCCACCATTCTACCATCAACGGACGCTTGAATTGTTTCCACTTTTTGGCTACTGTGGAACATTCTTCTGTGAACACCAGTATACAGATATCTATTTGAGAACCTGCTTTCAATACTTTTGTGTGTATATCCAGAAGTGGAATGCTAGATAATATTCTATGGGAATTCTGTTTTTTTTTCTTGATGAATTGCCATATTGTTTTCCATGGCAGCTGTACCATTTTGTATTCCCACCAGCAATGTGCAAGGATTCCGGTTTCTTCCTGTATGACAGTCTTATGGCACAGAAATCCTTCCTCTAGTGGATATTTACTCGTTATTCATCACTGTGGATACTTTGTGCACATCAACCAGATATGAATCCACGCAGCTCTCTTCTCATGCAGCCCAAATTTCAGCATTTTAGCTACATGCACATTTTGGTGAAGAAGATGTCTGAAGTGAAGATGTATAAATCAGACAGCATCCTTTCAGCATAAGACTGCATTCTTAAGTATTATATTTTGCCCTCATTTTCTCTTTATTTTTATGTTTAATTAAGATATTTTTCATTTATTTTCCCCCAAACTTCTTCTTTATTTATTCTTATTGCTTTGCTCTGTTATGACTTTGAGACATTCTGAATGGAACACATAATTGCAGATATGCTGAAACATAGATACATACCCAAAGGAAATGATTACTTATTAATCATCTGGATGTGAACCATGCAAGCTTAATGCTAAAGAGGCAGGGCTCTTAGCAATTAAATGTTAGCTTTTCAGAGAAACTAAAACCAAGTATTATTTTTATTTTCAAACTATTGATCTATAGAAGTGGAGAAATGGTTTGATTTAATTTTCTCCTATTGAGATATAACTTGTGGGATTTTAGCCTATGGGTGAAATAATAAGAAATGATCAGAGGCAAAGAGATGGCAGGATGTTAGAAATTCTAAATGGGTTTTAACAAAATCTTATGATCTATCATATCAAGTGCTGTGAAACAGTTGCAGACAGAAAAATAAAAAAAAGATGAATAAAGACAAACAGAGGAGTATTGCTTAATAATGAAAGATGAGTTTGGCAAATGGCAGCTTCCACCCTGCTCCCAAGCAGGGAGAGGATAAAGTAGACTTTCTTTTGTAGAGAAAATAGCATTTTCCCCTCTTTGTTATAGACCTGCAGATCTGAGTATATCCTCAAACTTTGATAGATATCACAGTCCTGAAATGGAGACTGTTAGAGATGTATTGGCAGAGGCTCCTTCTTCATACTTTGAATAATCATCCTGATAAATCAATTCTGAATTGCCACCCTAGAATTCTGACAAGATCACTTGCAATGAGTTGTCAATATCAAAGAAATTAAGGGGATGTATAAGGAGGTCATGCCAGTTAGACTACAGAGTTGTAATTCTTTTAGGTGATAAGGGGGCAATTATTTAACATTTCGGAGGTGGAAATGAACTTCATGTTATTTAGTTGAACCCCCTTATTTTTGGAATGAAATTGTATATTGCCTTGGAATAGGATTTTTAACTTCGAAGATAACTTGGATAATAATAAAGCTTTATGTGCCAAGGTAAAACATTTAGTAAATAACATTTACAAATTCCATTAAGATAATAATAATAAAAGTGACCTTTATTGAGTGCCATAACCATCCTAAACACTTTTTACATATATTAACTGATTTATATGTAAATGTAATTTTCACTTCTCATTTTACATATGGAGAAACAGAAGCATAAGGAAGGTAGAGTAATTTGCTTAAGAACTAAAATATAATAGAGCACTGGGTCTGAATCCTAGAAATTTAACTGTGGAGCTAATGTCACTGAGACACAATGCTGTCCTGCCTCTTGGGATTGTAGAGAGATACAGAAACACAAATATGAAATGTAAACTGTTTGCTGAAAGTTGCTGAATTAGTGGGATAGGTAATCAAGGATGCTATGTTGGTGGAAGTTGATAAATTGATAGCATAAAAATGCTGAAGTTGTCGAACATAAGTATTTTCTCCTATAGAGTTGTATTTGTTGTGTATTAAAAATGTTTCTGGTTTTGGTCCTAGGCTACTAGCACAGACCCTCTAAAGTCTTCGAAACTTTCCAAGTGATAAAAGTATCTCAGCTATTCCTGAGTCCCTTGAATCACATCTGAGTTTATCTTAATGAGGTAACTCATGGCGGGCTCCTAGATAGCTTCAGGATGGGTGCTGGTCACCAGGAATACCACCCATCTGATTAGAGGCTTGGATCACTGAGGCAGCTCAACCTCTGAGGAGGGATGTGTTGTAAAGCTTGAGTTCCATCACATGGCCAATTACTTAATCAATTATCGTTATGTAATGAAATTCCAAGAAAAACTGAATATTGAAACTCAGTGTTGCTTTGTGGCTGATGGACACATTGATGTGATGAGGAGGGTGATATGCCTTCAATCCATGAAGACAGGGCATAGAAGCTCTGTATCGAAGACCCTGCCAGACTTCACCTTGTGTCTCTTCATTTGGTTATTCCTGAGTAGCATCCTTCATTTAAAAAATCCTATTACAGATGTAATGCTATCCTGAGTTTCCCATCTTGAGTTTTGTGAGTCATTCTAGTAAATTATCATTCATTAGTGGGATTGTGAGAACCTTTCGGATTTGTAGCCAGGTGGTATGAATTGAGGACTGTCTTGTTGTGGATCATGTCCTTCAACTTGTGGGCTCTGTACCCTATGCCAGAATTGGGTTGCAATACACTGGTTGGGGTTTAAAACAGAATAAGGGTGAATAAAGGTAAGCATAAATGGTTACCTCCTCAAATTTAGTAACAAAGCTAGGACTTCAGGTTATTAAAATACTTTAATCACATTTAATGTGTTAAAATGATTTTATGTCCTTAAAGTACTTTAATAACATTGAAATACTACATAAGGATGTGGAGGAGTATAGAAAATGACCTTGGTCTTGATTTCCTCCAGAAGGACGTTTAATTATGTATAAGTACATGTTATGAGTATGTTTATAAAGTTGAGACGTTTTGAACTATGGAAGTGATAATAAGCTTTGATTAGAGAGGGAAAACTATTCTGAAGGAAGCAGAAACTTGAAGAATTTTATTGACTTAGAAAATTCCTTTTCATGGTAAATTTATAAACACAAAGGAAGGAGCTGATAATATCACTGAATTTAATCTCTTTATTTTACCAAATGAGACATGGAAGTCCATAGATTCGGATTTGATAATCCATCAAGTGACATGTTTGGTTAGGGTAGGGGTAGGACTGGTTTCCAGATAGCTCTACATCCTGCCTGCAATCTAGCCTCTGTGATTTCCAGCCTTCTGCTCCAGATTCCACTCAAGAAGTGGTTGTGCATACATATTTATCCATTTATTTACTCGTTCTTCTTATGTAAGTTGGCAAGTAATATAGAAATGTGTTTGAAAATTTTAACAACCCAGAATTACCCAGAATAAACATCAAACTTCCACCCCCTCACCCCAATCATAATTTTCTCCTAGAGGAAGCCATTTTTACAGTTGGGTGTAAAACATTCTTCCAAATGTTTCCCTGGGCATTTATAAATACATATTAATATATCAGTTTTGTTAAAAGTGTTTTTTTTGGTAAGAGAATTCATGAATACATATTGTTCTTCAGCTTCTTCTTCACATTTAGTGATTTCTATTTCATCATTATAACTCTAGTCCATTCTTCTAACTATTGCATATTCAACTGTATCTTAAAAAAAAAAAAGACAACATTCATATCATTTGAGAGAAAACCAAAGGAGTTTTGTTTTTATTTTGTGGATTTCCAGAGCTTTCCTTTTATTGTCATTTGCTTCTTTTGCTCTACTTGTAAAATTAATGCTTGTTTTTTCAAAACATCTTTCATCTCTTTTTCTTTGCTAAAAGAAATACATGGACAACAGTTGCCTTTGTAGCATATTCCCATTTCAGCTTACTTAAATACTTCATCATGTGATTAACTGTAAATCTAAGTCTGTAGCTACTCTTATTAGAAGGGGATTTATCATCATTAGAATCAGAAATTATTCATGAGTTGCAAATAGAAGAAACAGAAGTAAATGCTGATTACTTCACTGATGTGCATTCAATCGAAATGTTTTTCCATGTCCTTGAGCTGACATAGAGCATCAGACCATCAATGTAATATTTATTAACTGTTCTTAGAACACACTTAAAATATTAAGTGGTTGCTCTACCTACAAAGATTAGAAACTAAGCATGGGCTCAGTAGCTGAAATGTGTTTACACCATTTCTTCCTGTTTTAATCCTACTTAAATTTTTTTTTGACTGAATGAATCCTCTAATTCTTGTTTTCCGTGCTTGTGCAATTCTGATGAACAATTGCAGAGAGCCCAAAAAGGTTAAAAAATGAAAGCTTTCTTTTCTTATCAATTATAATAGATATTGTCTGAAAGCTCATATAATAGAATGCATTAGTTTTTTTTTTTGGTTTGGAGTTAAAATACATTTCAGATGGTTTATGAATAGGTTCACATGGAAGCAGCATTTTCAATATATACAAAATAAGAATACAAAATAGGAATAATAAGATACAAAACAAGAATAATTAGAGTAGAAAAGCAAATATATGTACACACAGATGATCTAATTAGAATAATTTTATTGTAACTGTTTTTGCTAGGTAGGTCCTTTAGTTTACCAATGACTAAAAAAAGGAGATGTGTATTACTGAAGAAAAGTTTTTTTTTATTTTTTAAATTTTTAATTTTTTAATTTGTTCTAATCAGTTATACATGACAGCAGAAAGCTCTTCAATTCATTGTACACAAATGGAGCACAATTTTTCACATCTCTGGTTGTACATGAAGTAGGGCCACACCATTTATGCAATCAAACATGTACCTAGGGTAATGAGTCCATCTCATTCTACCATCTTTCTTACCCCCATTCCCCCTCCCTCCCTCACCTTTGCCCCATCCGAAATTTCTCCACTCATCCCATGCCCCATCCCCCATTATGGATTAGCATCCATTTACAGAGAAAACATTGGGCCCCTGGTTTTTTGGGATTGGCTTATTTCACTTAGCATGATATTCTCCAACTCCATCCATTTATCTGCAAATGCCATAATTTTATTCTCTTTTAATGCCGAATAATACTCCATTGTGTATATATACCACAATTTCTTTATCCATTCATCTATTGAAGGGCATCTAGGTTTGTTCCACAGTTTAGCTATTGTGAATTGTGCTGCTATAAACATTGATGTGCTTGCCTCACTGTAGTATGCTGATTTTAAGTACTTTGGGTATAGACTAAGGAATGGGA
The DNA here is from genome assembly GCF_001458135.2 of Marmota marmota marmota. Classification (NCBI taxonomy): domain Eukaryota; kingdom Metazoa; phylum Chordata; class Mammalia; order Rodentia; family Sciuridae; genus Marmota; species Marmota marmota. The sequence continues at coordinate 45,566,282 of NW_025999990.1, read as the reverse complement.
TAGTTGGGCCAAATGGTGGTTCCATTCCAAGTTTTCTAAGGGATCCCCATACTGCTTTCCAGATTGATTGCACCAATTTGCAGTCCCACCAGCAATGTATGATTGCCTTTCCCCCACATCTTCGCTAATACTTGTTGCTTGTATTGTTGGTTACTGCCATTCTGACTGACGTGAGATGAAATCTTAGAGTATTTTTGTTGTTGTTGTTTATATTATTTTATTTATTTATTTATCTATATATGACAACAGAATGCATTGCAATTCTTATTAGATATATAGAACACAATTTTTCATATCTCTGATTGTATACATAGTATATTCACACCAATTTGTGTCTTCTTACCTGCACTTTGGATAATAATTATCACCACATTCCACCATCATTAATTACCACATGCCCCCTTCCTTCCCCTCCAACCCCTCTGCCCTATCTAGAGTTTGTCTGTTCCTCCCACACTTCCTCTCCCTATTCCACTATGAATCAGCCTCCTTATATCAAAGAAAACATTTGGCATTTGGGTTTTTGGGATAGGCTAACTTCACTTAGCATTATCTTTGCTAACTCCATCCATTTACCTGCAAATGCCGTGATTTTATTCTCTTTTACTGCTGAGTAAAATTCCATTGTGTATATATGCCACATTTTAAAAAAATCCATTTATCTATTGAAGGGCATCTAGATTGGCTCCACAGTTTAGCTATTGTGAATTGTGCTGCTATAAACATTGATGTGGCTATGTCCCTATAGTATGCTGTTTTTAGGTCCTTTGGGTATAGACCGAGAAGAGGGATAGCTGGGTCAAATAGTGGTTCCATTCCCAATTTTTCAAGAAGTCTCCATACTGCTTTCCATATTGGCTACACCAATTTGCAGTCCCACCAGCAGTGTATGAGTGTACCTTTTTCCCAGCATCCTCGCCAACACTTATCGTTGTTTGTATGCATAATAGCTGCCATTCTGACTGGAATGAGATTAAATCTTAGAGTGGTTTTGATTTGCATTTCTCTAATTACTAGAGATGTTGAACATTTTTCATATATTTGTTAATGATTTGTATATCTTCTTTTGAGAAGTGTCTGTACAGTTCTTTAGTCCATTTATTGATTGTTTTTTGGTTGTTAAGTTTTTTAAGTTCTTTATATATCCTGGAGATTAATGTTCCATCTGATGTGCGTGTGGTAAAAATTTGCTCCCAATACATCATAGGCTATCTCTTCACCTCATTGATTGTTTCTTTTCCTGAGAAGAAGCTTTTTAGTTTGAATCCATTTTATTTATTGATCCTTGATTTCATTTCTTGTGCTTTAGGAGTCTTGTTAAGGAAGTCAGGTCCTAATCCAACATGATAAAGATTTGGGCCTACTTTTTCTTCTATTAGGCTTAGAGTCTCTGGTCCAATTCCTAGACCCTTGATCAACTTTGAATTCAGTTTGGTGCATGATGAGAGGAGTTTAATTTCATTTTGCTGAATATGGATTTCCAGTTTCCCCAGCACTATTGTTGGAGAGGCTATCTGAAGAACATTTTTTTTTAAAAATTGCAGTTGGACACAATACCTTTATTTTATTTATTTATTTTTATTTGGTGCTGAAGATCAAACTCAGCATCTTGATGTGCTAGGTGAATGCTCTACCGCTGAGCCACAACCCTAACCCCTAAAGAAAAGTTTTTGATGTATACAAATCTTGACCATATTTATTCCTTTCTTCTTCTTGGTCTATTTCAATACATTAAAATAATGTTGTTTTTACCACAGCCCAAGTGTGAAACGGGTCTGTCGTGCCTGGTAATACAAAAGTATAATAAAAAAATTAATCAAATTAACTAATGAGGAAATACAAATTTCTCCCTCTAAAAATCTCAAGTTTCCTCTGAAATCAGTAACTTATGGCAGAAAATAATGAAAAAGAATATGGTTTATGTGGAATATTAGTAGATTTGTGACACAGATGAGAAATAAAAAAAATGAGTTCTTTATAAAGAATACTAACATTGAAAAGGCTTGTGTTTTTTTGGCTTTATGATCACTTTATATAACATGATTTTGTTTTATGTGTGACACAGTGATGCAGTCCAGCTATATTCAAATTCTGATTTTGGCATAGAATCATGCCATCTCTGAGACTTTATGCTATTTAGTAAAACTCTCTAAGCTTTAATTTCCTCATTTATAAGATTGGATAATGACAACTACAGGATTGTTTTGAAGATTCAATTAGCATGTACGATGTGCTTAGCACTATAATATCTATATTCTTGTACGTGGTAGTCACTGTGTTTTGGGGGGTTTAAGTGGGGCATTACCTAGGAAATCTCATGATTCTGTGTAAGTGTGGAATCTATCTTTAGGTCTGATTTCAACTAGAAAACTGAAACTTCTACACATGCATTTACCAAATATTTATTTGTTAGTATATTTATTTGTTATTTAAAATATTTGTTGTTTAAAATATTTATTTGTTATTAACAAATATACTAAACTATGCACTGTTTCAATTAGGATAGCAAATGAAGCATTAAAAATGGTGCTAGGCAATTCACAATAGCCAAACTATGAAAGCAGCCTAGGTGTCCATCAACAGATGAATGAATAAAGAAAATCTGGTATACAAAGACAATGGAGTTTTATTCGCTCATAAAGAAAAATGAGCCAGACTTGGGGCACATAACTGTAATCTCAGGAGCTTGGGAGGCGGAGATAGGAAGATCGCAAGTTCAAAGTCAGCCTTAGCAACTTAGTGAGGCCCTAAGCAACTTAGTGAGATCCTGTCTCTAAATAAAACACTAGATAGGTCTGGGGATAGTCTCAGTGGTAAAGCATCCTTGGGTTTAATCCCTGGTTAAAAAAAAAAAAAGATGTCATCTGCAGGAAAATGGATAGAACTAAAGATTATTATGTTAAGTGAAATAAGTGAAACTGAGAAGGGCAAGGTGTCAAATGTTTTCTCATATGTAAAAGTTATTTAGAGGAGGAAATAGGAAACAAAGATCAGAGGGCCAGGGATTTCATAAAAATTAAAGGGAGATCAGAGTAGTGAAAAAGGGACTAGGGGGTGGGAGGAGGAGAGGGAAAGGGGAAATACTGAGGAATGATATTGAACAAATTATATTGTTTATTATGTGCATGTAAGAATCTGTAGCAACAAATCATACCATTATTTACCAATAAAAAGTAATGTACCAATAAAAAATATGGAAAAAATGGTGCTAGGGTTAGGATTGTTGCTTAGTTGTGTTTGCCTAGTGCGACCTAGGGTTCAATCCCCAATGCCTTGGGTTCAATCCTCACTTCACACACAATCACAAAAGTACTTTCACAAGATACATGAATAATATCTACATTAGGGTAGATGGTGATGAACACTAAAGAGGAAGTAAGAGAAGGGGACAGACAATGTTTGGGGGAAATTGAAATTTTAGATAGTGTAGCCAGAGAAATCTTCACTAGGAAGGTAATTTATGAGCAAAGATGGAAAAGAAATAATAGACCCATAAGGACATTTGAGGGAGAAATTCCTGCAAGACTTTAGGTGACAGTAAAGCTGGTGTGTTTGGGGAGCAAGAAGGCACTGGTGGGTTAAATAAGATGGGGTTGAGATCAGAGAGAGAGAGATGGGACCAGATTGTGTAGAGCCTTGAAATGATTGTAAGGACTTTGGCTTTGATTTGGGATGGGGTGGGAAGCTGTGGAGGATTTCAGGCAGAGCAACGTGATGTGAGTTAAAATTGATGGCGTTAGTGTGGTCAGCAGAGTCAAGGGGTGAGGCAGGGAGGCCAGTTAGGAGGCCCTTCTAATAATAATATGGGAAAGAGGATGATTTCTTAAACTAGAGTGATGGAGGCAGAGAAGGTAAGAAGTGGTTGGGTCTGGATGTAGATTGAAGGTAGCGTAGACTGGATTTGCTAATGGAGCAAATTCAGAGTGTAAGATAAAGAGAAGAATCGAGATAATCCTTAAAGCAAGGATGACTCTTAAATCAAGGAATTTGATTTAAGCAACTGAAGTGTAGAATTGCTATTTACTATGGTTGGGAAGCTTTTAGGAAGAGCAATTTGAAAAAAAAAATCAAGAACTCATTCTTGGATATGTTAAGTTTGCCTGTTAGATATCAAAATAGAGCCAGTTTTGGGGCTGGGGATGTGGCTCAAGCGGTAGCGCGCTCGCCTGGCATGCGTGCGGCTCGGGTTCCATCCTCAGCACCACATACAAACAAAGATGTTGTGTCCGCCGAAAAACTAAAAAATAAATATTAAAATTCTCTCTCACTCTCTCTTAAAAAAAAAAAAATAGAGCCAGTTTAAGGAAGAGTGTAGGCTGGAGTTGTACCTTTTGGAATCATTACAGCCTAGGTGCTTTTTTTTAAAGCCAGGAGACTGGGTAAGATTACTATCTTTGTCTATTTTGTGCTGTTATGACAGACTGATAATTTACAATCAACAGAAATTAATTCACACATGGTTTTGGAGGCTGGGAAGTTCAAGGTTGCCAGGATCCTATTATTTTTTGTTCCCCTTTTTCTGCCTTTTAGAAATAAATCAATTGTTTACTTATTTTTTTTGCCTTGTTGGCTTTTTATATATACCTGTTTGTTGAATCAGTTGTTACTCTCAGAATTGCAGAATGCATCTTTAATGTCTCACAATCTATTTTAATATTGAAACATTTTACAAACAATGCAGGAAGTTTATACAAGTATACACCATTGAGCTCACTCTCATCATTTGTGCTCTGAATATCATATATATTCTTCTATGTTGTTAGAAGTTGTACAATACATTGTTGACTTTTTTTGCCTTAGTCAATTTTCCATAAAGATGTTAAATACAGAGGCTGGGGATGTAGCTCAATAGTAGAGAACCTGCCCAGCACTCAGGAGGCCCTTGTGTTCTGTCCCCAGCACAGAAAGTGTTCAACAGGAACTTAAAAAAAGTTACATGTAGTCTTTTATAATTATCCACATAGAAACCACTTCTGCAAATCTGTTTTCATCTAGAATCATTATTTTGCAGTTTGAAGAATTTCTTTTAGTAATTTTTTTTCTGTATGTGGGATTGAACCTAGGGGGCACTTAAACACAAGCCACATCCTTAGCCCTTTTATATATTTTATTTTGAGACAGGATCTTACTAAATTAGTCCCTTGCTAAACTGTTGAGGCTGGCTTTGAACTTGAGATCCTCCTGCCTCAGCCTCTGGAGCTCCTGGGATTAGAAACATGCGCCATTGCACCTGGCTCCTTTAGTAATTTTTGAGGTGAGGAACTGATGATGATGATGATTCTTTTTTTTTTTGTCTGAAAAATATCTTTCTTTCTTCTTTATTTCTGTAGGATATAAGATTATAGGTAGATTTTTTTTTCTTTCAGTCTTTTGAACATGTTATTCTGGCTTCCATTGTTTCTGGTGAGAAGTTTCTGCTATTCTCATATTGCTGTTGATTTTCTCTATGTATGTCTCTCTTTATCTGGCTGCCTTTAGGCTTTTCAATTTATATTTTCAAATTTTATATACATATAATTATAAATAATAAATATAAATTATATATAAAATTTAAATATAAATTATAAATGTATTTTTATATATTTGAAAGCAAATTATATATAGAATTATATATATTTCTACTTTGTAAACAATTTATATATATTGTTTCCATAGCTTAATTATAAGTCCTTGGTGTAGTATTATTTATATTTGTTCGGACTGATATTTGTTAAGCCTATGAATCTTTGGGTTGATGATTTTCATAAATTAAAAAATTTTCTATAATCTTTTCATATTTCTTCTCTCATATTCTGTTTTCTTCCAATTCTGCATGTGTTTTCTTTCGTAAGTCTCTGGTACCTTGGTATTATTTGTTCCTAATTATTTTATCTCCTTGTTCTTCAGACCTGGTGTTTTTCATGGTGATTGAACTTGTCTACAAGTTCGCTGATCCATTATTCTACTATGTCCTCTCTGTTTTTAAGCCCATATGATGAATTCTTTATTTCAGTTTTTTAATTTCTATAATTTCCAGTTTGTTTTCTTCAGAGCTTCCATCTCTTCACTAAAATCTTTATCTGATTATTCATTTTGTTCATGTTTTTTTTCTATTTTTAAAAAAACTTGTAATAGCTATTTCAAAGTCCAAGTCTGGGAAAAAAATGATTTAAGTCAACATCTTAGCCAACTGCAGGTCTGCACCTATTGCCTTTTGCCTACATTTGTGTGGGCGTGTATGTGGTACCAAGGATTGAACCCACGGGTGTTCCACCACTGAGCATCATCCCTGGCACTTTTTAATTGTTTATTTTGAGATAGGGTCTCACTAAGTGGCTGAGGCTGGCTTTGAACTTGTGATCCTTCTGCCTCAGCCTCCTGAGCAGCTAGGATTATGGGCTTGCACCACCATGCCTAGTTTTCCCCTACATTTTTGAGCCTTAGCCTATGTCTCAACTTTTTTGATTACATACTTATTATTACTTTAAAAAAGAATAAAGCCTGAATTAGACTTTTTTAAAAAAATATTTTTGTTAGTTGTTGATGGATATTTATTTATTTATATGTGTTGCTGCGAATCGAACCCAGTGCCCCTCCTACCCCCACCCCCTATCCTAGGCAAGCACTCTACCACTGAGGCACAACCCCAGCCCTTGAACTAGACTTTAAAAACAAAAAACCCAACTTTCTTAGTTGTACATAGACATAATACTTTTATTTTATTTATTTATTTTTATGTGGTGCTGAGAATCAAACCCAGTGCCTCACATGTGCTAGGAAAGTGCTCTACCACTGAGCCACAACCCCAGCACCTAGACTTTTTTTTTCTCCATAGTAGAGATGTCTTTTCCTTGGTCAGGAAAGTAGGTAAAGGGTTGGTATTTTTTATTTTATTAGAGTTGAGTTGGGTTAGTAATTCCAGTTCACTTCTGCTTTTAAATTTCTTAAGGATAAGCTCACTTCCACCCTTAAGCAGGAATATGTGACTCAGGAACTAGAAGCTATGATCTCAGTTCAAATTATTTACTCAGCAAGAGTTGGGAACAACTGTGGGATCAGTAAGACTGGTATTTTATTTGGGGTCCCTCTAGATTTTATATCACTTCTCCAGTCCATACAATCATACACTTTTGTTGGTTTTCTTCTTGTCTCAACAAAGAACTGCTTATAGCAGATCAGCTCCTCTCCTATCTCCTCTAGTATCCACAGGTAAGACCCCGGGTGGGAAAGCTATCATTAGGCTGTTGCTAATCTTTACTTACCTGGAAAAGAAAAACTCCCTTTTGCTTGTGTCCATGATGCTTTGATGACTTTAAAGCAAAGCATGCTTTTTAGCTTATTTTCTGTTTTCTTCTTAAGGCAGGGACAATATTCTTTTCTTTCATTTCTTTTCTTTTTTTGCATTGGGGATTGAAGCCAGGGGTGCTCCTCCACTGTGCTACATGCTCAGACTTTTAAATTTTTTAAATTTTTGAGGCAGGATCTCATTAAGTCTTTTAGGCTTATGAAGGCTTGAGTCTCTAAGTCTCTTGAACTTGCGATTCTCCTGCCTCAGCCTTCTGAATCGAGGAGAATCGACCGGTGAAGGCCATCATGCTCAGACAGAGCAATATTCTTTTACATTTTTCTACATGCTAACTAGAAGGTTGATAAGCATCTTTCACTAAAGGTACTTTGACAATATTTATGCCCAAGATAATATTTGAAATATTTAACATTCAGTGTAGTAGAAGACCCATTAAAACAGACATTGGGCAGTACAGCTTCTAGTAAGAAGATTGAATGTTTAAAACTAGTACCATTATGACAAAGAACATCAGTATATAAATAGGTGGATTATAAACGATTATAGTTTCATGAACGAGTGAATGAGATGAACATTTTAAACTTGGCATTTCAAATGCAAGTTTAACCAAACACAACTGTTTTTTTCTGAATGGCATTTGTGATATCAGGTTCAAAGTAACAACGTCTTTTTTTCCCCTGTACCTATTATTTGTCTAAGATCTCCTACCATGAACCTGTATTTCTTGTTGTTCTTATCTTTTAAATAGTAATAATCCAAAGCTGTTTGAGAAACCTTCTTGTTTTACCCACTGAAGTGCTGCTCTTGAAAATTTTGTAAGTTGACACTGTACAATGAGTGCCCTGGTGGGAAAATAGGGGCTTAGCTTCCTTTATAGATCTCCTTCCCAGTGGGAGGCAGGGGCTGTGAGCCCTGTCCTGCTGGCAGTGCACTGATATAAATCAGGCTCTTTCACTCAGTCAGCCTCACCTCCAGTGAGCGAATCCTGGTCCTTAAATAACAAGAGGCTGGGCTGTGATTTCATTGCTCTGATAGAACGTGATCTAAGCTGTCGGTTCCTAATTCAAGGAAAGATCCAAAAAGCATGGACAAAACAACAGTGAAGCATTTTATTTATTTTGGGAAGAAGGCAGAAAGTAAAAACCCCAGTAAATAGATGAATGAATAAAATAACTATATTCAGGGGTTGATTTTAGAGTCCTTGCGAATCTGGCCCTATTTAGAATCCTTGCGGTCCCATAGATTTTAATGCCTTTACCCTAAGTTTCAAAACATTCATCAGGAGACTCCAGTGCCTTTAAAAATATGCTTTATATTCATAGTGTAGGACACAACTTGGATCCTAACCTCATGCATATCCTAATTCACTCACATTTAAGAGTGCTTTTCTGAATCCCTGCCTTGAAAAAAAATGCTGTATTAAAAAAAAATAATAAAAGCAATGACCACCTCTTACCATTTTCCCCAGTGTTACTTGTGTATTTTGTTGCTGTAGTCCTCTGTATTTAACATGTAAAGTGGTTCTAGAAAATGCTAGATGGAAATCTAATCCCTTTGGATTTATGGTGACAAATGGACCTATAAGACAAGAAAAAAATTTTGTATTGTTGGTAAGTAGTGGAAAGAGCAAAAAAATGATACTTTTCAGATTGAAATAGTACTTTTTGTGGAAATGTCTAGTTAATTAGATAAAAAGAGCTGATGAGCCGGTGCAGTGGAGCTCGCCTTTAATCCCAGCACCTCAGGAGGCTGAGATAGGAGGATCATGAGTTAGTTCAAAGTAAGCCTCAGCAAAAAGGGAGGTGCTAAGCAACTCAGTGAGACCCTGTCTCTAAATAAAATACAAAATAGGGCTGAGGATGTGGCTCAGTGGTCGAGTGCCCCTAAGTTCAATCCCTGGTACCCTCTTCCCCCCAAAAAAGGGGCTGATGAAGTCCAAGTCCACAGATAGATTTTAAATCTCCAAAAGAAGATGAAAACCAAAGGTCCTCATGTGTGCTTGCATGACTGTGTATGTCATACAAATCATAAAACCAACCCTGAATCCTAAATAATTTCTAAGAAATTCTAAATATTTTCTGGTATAATTCTTAAAATATTCATTTACTATTTCCCAGGACATTTCACTTTGCACTTTCTGTGGCTTGCTACTCCAGTGTTCTCTTAGATTATCTGCTGACATGTTGACATGGGACCTGGGGCTGGTGGATAGCTGCATACCTAGAAATTTAATGTATACTTAGGAAAAAATTCTCCTCCACAAGAAGGAGGAGTTGAAAACCATTTTAGACACTAAATAGATGAAAGTAGTCTTTTCTGGATAGAGAAACTCAGATGAGTAACTGTAAGCTGGTATCTTCTGCTCCAGACCCACGGTCCACCTTTTCCCACTGTTTCTGCCTGGGGCGGCTGACCTGCACGTCCTACAACAATGGGCTTCCTTCCATGCCTTCTGTCTTCAGATGGGTTTGACCAATAGAAAGCCCTGGTAAGAGACCAGAGGGAAGGAGGAAGTGTTGACTCTTTGCCTGTTTTTATTTTTAGTTATGGTGGAGTTGACTCCGTCATTAACAGAAGGCCTCTTGTCACCTCAAGGGACCTTTCCTTACTTAACTGTCTCTCCAGATTCTGGAAATCACTGCCTTCCTTCCTTCATTCTGGGATATGGATGGTGGCAATCAGGCAACCAGCCCTGGGTGACTCTTCTATGTCTTGTGAGTTCCCCAAGCAATGCCTTTATCATTAATCTCCACAAATAAACTTTGTTCAAGTTAGCCTGTTGTGAGTTGACCATCTGTTACCTATTGGGACCTTGACTGATAAAAACTCTATTAATCTGTAAGAAAACAAAGTTATTAAGGATTCGTATATTAAGTACTATTACATTTACGTGGGATCAAATCTGATATTACCTTTACACTTAACCTCACAAAAAAACAAGAGAATGATATTATTTCCTATTACCAAGAAGAATCTTAAGACTGATGGCATTTCACAGACCTTGTGGTCATCATGCCTTATGAACTTGTTCTAAAGGAAAATAAAGCTTTCTGTCTGTAGGTAACAGCTTGGTACTTGAAAACAAGCTTTGACTTTTTCTTCGTGGGAGATAGGTCTGATTTCCAATTTTTATTTGATTCCTGTGAAGGCACAACTTAAAAAACTAACATTTAGTGCTGGGGTTGTGGCTAAGTAGGAGAGTGCTTGTCTAACACGGCAAAGTCCTGGGTTTGATCCTCAGCAACACATAAAAATAAATAAACAAAACAAAAGTTAAGAAAAATCCTATCATTTATTTTATGAAATGCAATTTTGGTTTATTCATTTTTCTTTTTTACATGTGTATTTTATTACAGAAATTTTTATTACAGTAAACTTTATTTAATATGTATGTGTATACATAAAATGGATCTAGCAGTATATAGGCCTATATACTATAAGTAGCTACTATGTTCTTGAGCATGTGCCTAGTATTAGAGGTGGGATAAACACCACAGTTTATCCAGGACCTCTTGCAGATTATAAGGTAAAGACAAATAAAATTCAAGGAGATGGAAATACTAGTTACCCTGATTTGATCATTACATGTTATATACATGTATTCATTTATAATGCTGTACCTCATAAATAAGTACAAATATTGTATTTCAATTTAAAACTCACAAAACTCCCCAATATGGCATTTTCAGTGTATATGTTAATCACCTGAGAGTTGTCCTTGAATTGTTAGTTTTTTCCTACCTTCTTTCCAAGGTAGGAAAAAGTAGTCTCTACTTTTGTATCTTTTGCCTGTTCTCAGATCCTCATCCTTAGGACTGTTTCCCTAAGTGAAGTTCCTATCATTTTTTCTCCTGGTGTCTTGTGTCTATCCCTACTTCTAGTCTTGCCCCTCAAATCCATCTTTTGCATTGTCCTCCGAGAGTTTTAGCTATGAAACAAAATTGCCCATTTTATACCCTGCAAAAAAAAATTACTCAATGCCTTTCCAATCCACAAAAGATAAACTCCTACTCCTCATCATGATGTATAAGGGTCCTAGTGACCTGTTCTTAGCTGTACTTTCAGTTGTGTTCCTTCCCTCAAAGGGCAGACACTAGTATTGAATGGATGAACTTAAACCATTTAAAGTTGTCTCATTTACCAGAGATGAACACAGAAAATATTTTATAGCCACACATAAACATAGTGAGGGATTCTGTGTTACTTAAGATTTTTTTCCTTTTTCTTTTCTCAGGAAGTAACTTACTCATTCAGTATTGATTTAATAATGCATTTGTTAGGCTCCAAAGGGATATCCTAGAGACCTCCCTTGATATGAAAGTTTACAGTTTTTCTGAGCCGATGTCATTCAATTAGGTATCAGTGCAAGACTGATTTAAATAAAGACCAACATTAGCAATTTGAAAGCCCCTGCTGTAGAAACCCCTAGAAGGAGAAAGTCTCTTGTGGGTCAGAAGGTTGAGCTGAACTAGGTGTGTAAGTGAGTTCTGTCCTGAGGGTAGCTCTGCTTTTTGGAGAATTTGCCCTGTTATTCTTGGAAGCTAGGGACTTTTCTAGCAGAACATTAACACCCTCACTGTGTAGTGTTCAGACTTCTCACTGCAGAAGTCTGCAGTGAGAGGTTAAGGAAAATTTTTGAACACTTGGGGACAGAACTAAGTCTGCATTGTGGTCTGGCACTTGAAAATGTTGTGAATCAAAATCTTCCCTCTGCTTCAACTCTGGAATTGTGCTATAAGACGTTCTTCTTGTGCAAAGAAAAAGCTACCCGGTGGCTTTTCTTTGTCTCCTACTTCTGTGAAAGGGATCTGCAACGTCTCTGAAAGTGTCTTTTCCCTTGGTCCCTTCTCTGCATTTGTGATGCATTCTTAAAGCATGGAGGAAAGCATCAATCCATATAAAGTTTTGTGTTGTTAAATCCAAATCCAAATGCAGGTATGTTTATTATATAAAAAGACTATTGTTGGAATCTTTGTGTCATTGACATTCATCGTTTGGCCAAAATATTATTGTTAATAACTGCATACTTTATTGCTACTTTTTTAAAAAAATCAAAATATGCTTTTAACAGGGTGATATAAAAAGGTATGCATTTGGGGGCTGGAGTTGTGGCTCAGTGGTAGGGCACTTGCCTAGAATGTGTGAGGCACTGGGTTTGATTCTCAGCACCGCATATAAATAAATGAATAAAATAAAGGTCCATCAATATCTAAAAAAAAATTTTTAAAAAAGGTATGCTTCTGGCTCTGAATAGAATAACCTACTTGGAAAATAGTGAAAACTCACTTTCTCTTACTCTTAATTTCTGGTCTGAAAGGACGGGACCTTTGTACAATTTCTTTGTGATTTCAACAAAATTAAAATTCCTAGGTGGCTGAAAGATTGCCATTAATGAATTAAAATCAGGATTTCATAAGAAACACACCATTGAGAACCCAACTTTTCTAAACTGTCTCATTAAGCCTCTTTCATAAGCCTTTTAAAGTGTCACAAATCTTTGATGAGAGTGATAAATGGAATGTGGTTGCTTTTTAAACCTTTCCTTCATCCTAGACCCTATGTCTTAGTTCTAATTTTTAATTATTTTCCCATTGGGATTATAAATGTTCCAACTATCTGATTTGCTTTATATCTTCATTGAAGAAGAAGGCTATGGATTTTTACAATATCTATCTATCTATCTATCTATCTATCTATCTATCTATCTATCTATCTATCATCATAGTTTGGATGTGAGGTATCCCCCCAAATGCTCATGTGTGAGACAATGCAAGAAGGTTTGGAGGAGAAATGATTGGGTTATAGCCTTAACTTAATCAGTGAATTAATCCTTGGTGGGATTAACTGAGTGGTAACTGGAGGCAGGTGGGTGGCTAGAGGAAGTGGTTCATTGAGGGCATGGCTATGAGGTATATATTTTGTATCTGGAGAGTGGAGTGCCTCTCTGTCGGCTTTCTGATCATCATGTGAGCTGCTTCTCTCTGTCACGCTCTTCAGAATGATGTCCACCTCACCTTGAGCCCCAAGGAATGGAGCCAGCCTCTATGGACAAAGACCTCTGAAATAGTGAGCCCTCAAATAAACTTTTCCTCTCCAATATTGTTCTTGTTGGTGTTGTAGTCACAAGGGGAAAAAGGCTGACTAAAACACTATCTATACACATACACTTAAATTTCTGTTTTAGGGTCAAACTACTTCAATAATAAAAGCTAATACTTGCTCAATACTTACTTTGTCTCAAGTACCATGGTAAGTACTTTATGTTCTGTCCTCAAAAAAAGTTTATGAAGTAGATACCATTACCACTTATTTCCTGGTTCAGGAAATCAAGGCACAGAGAGTTTATTTAGCTTGTCTAAATACTTATGACAGTACATGGTATTTCTGAAGTTTGGACCCAGGCAATCTGACTTCAGAATCAGTGCTTCAAAGTCACATTGTGCTGCTCTTCCATAGAAAATTTAAAGGATGTACCACGGTAGAACGAGCAGGTAGTTTGAAAGGTCACATGTAATCTTTTTTGTTGTTGTTGTTGTAATTGGACACAATACCTTTATTTATTTATTTATTTTTTATGTGGTGCTGAGGATTGAACCTAGGGGCCTTGCATGTGCTAGGCAAGTGCTCTGCCGCTGAGCCACAACCCCAGCCCCCTCACATATAATCTTAAATCCAATGAAAAAGCTTAAGGTTTTCATCTTGCACTCTTGTTATGACATAATTTTGAATCTTTTATCATTTGAAATGAATTTATCAAACCCTGAGAACCTACTGTGTGTGTGTGTGTGTGTGTGTGTGTGTGTAAAATTTAAGAGAAATTCAAGAGGAGAGAACAAAATGTTCTTGCTTTTTCAGAGTACTGGATGTGCTGGGTAGTGGTTAAGTCTCTCTGAGATACTGTAAGAAATTGCAAAGGACAGTAGGCAATGTAGGGGAAGAATAGGAAAGACATCACATTGGATGGATAATTTACATAGTATGATGCTTTGGTCATGAGTTTGGTTCATTGCTTGTGCCATGGCCACATCATGCCATGCAAAAGATCCAGCCAGCTTCACAATTATCAGGGTAAGATAGTGCTGGTAAGGAGTGAATGATTTGTAGGTGTTGGTATTTGAGAGTGATTGTTTAAAAAGCTGTTCGTAGAGTGGATTGCCATTGGAGATATAAGGCAGTGGTCCAGTTAAGAAGCTGTCGTCATGTGCAGATGGAAACTCAAGACTGGTGTTGGATATAAAGCAAAGCAAAAGTTCTAGAAATGCTGCAGAGATATATAAAATGATAAAGTGATAAAATTCAAAGCTGGTTTGTAGTAGAAGAATGTGGGGAATCCAAAATTAAATTTGGGGATTGAAATATTTCACATATCACCAGCATATCCAAATAGAGATGTCCAATGGGCATCTGGACACAGGGAGAAGACTGACTAAAGATTTGATGGTGAGAGAATGAATGAGGCATCTTCTGCTCAGATCAGTGCATGGCCCCCTCTCACCCTCTCCTGTCATCCTCCACACAATAGCCAAAGTGATCTTTTAGAAAAGTAAAGAAGGCACTGCTCTCTACTTAAAATTCTTTAATATACTGATTTTAAATGAGGGAGAAATAGATACTTGGAAGGCATTTTTGAGATGAAAAGAGGTGTTCTGAGTTGTCAAAGTGAGGGTGGGGGCTATGCCTATGTAGAGGGTAGGAGTCAGGAATTATGCAGAACCTGAGCATTTAAATGTTGCAGTTCATCTCATCTTACTATGAATTAGTATTTTTCCTTTATTGTATGGTCAGGATATTATATTGCTTTTTTTTTTTTTTTTAAAAAAAAGATTACATATGTATTGCTTTCATTTTAGGGTAAGACAGGACTTTACAAAGTATTTCTCATAAAATTTCACTTTCTAATTCAGTTTATCACTGAAGGAAAATAAAGAATAAATAATAAGCATTAGTTCAAAATAATATATTGAGATTGGAAAGACTATAAATGTAGATTAGTCTAAATTTAAACACAATTATTTTTAAGCCTTGAGTTCATCTTATTATCACTAAGAAGAATGAATACAGTGTTAGATGCCATCCTGAAATAAATTTGAGTTAGGAACCCATGAGCTGTCATCCTGGGTGGGGCCTGGGCCTTACAACCTGGAACACTATCTCAATAATGGCACAGAGGGACGGATTGGAAACAGGCTAAATGACTAATCTGACATCTACTTCTAGTTTCTTTCAGTAGCTGATAAATATGCCCTTCATAAATTTCATTCTGAGGTCTTTCTAAATCTGTATTTTTTTTCTCTACCAAATTTTGGATGAGTGAATTCCTTAAGTTTACTACTAACTTGTCTTACATGGTGATCTTAAGCTATGAAAGCTATTCCCTAGGACAATTTTCCAGAATTTGGGGAGTTACAAGGATCCATAAAGACCCTGCAGAGCATTCATAGTGCACTATTCTATTCAGGTACTTTATAAAATGAGTTCTATGGTGAACTTTACTTGGAATACATTTACTATATAGCCCTTATTAGGAAAAGCATGGTGTGCATTATTAGCACGTTGAAGATGTGCTAGGAAATGTGATCACAAAACCTATGTGCAACCTCATGCAGGACTAGTGTTCCACAGGAAAAAACTGTTCTAGCAGTTTAGAACAAACTGTTAAAGTGTTTTTTATATCCATGTATTTATTGCTGCAGTTTGGATTTTTAAATATCTCCCAAAGGCCCATGAATTAAAGTTTTGGTATCCAGGTGGAAATTGTAAGAGATAGTGCCCAGTGGGAGGTTTTAGCTATTGGGAATATGTCCTCAAAGGGGATTGTGGGACTCCAATCTCTTCACATTTCTTTTGTTTACTGGCTATAAGGTGAACAGAGTTGCTCCATCATTATGGGTCCCCTACCCCACACCAGAGGTTGAAAAATGATAGGCCCACCAGATCATGGATTGGAAACTGTGAACCCAAATAAACCTTTTCCCTTAGAAGTCCATTATCTCAGGTATTTGTTATAGTGACAGAAAGCTGATTAACACATTGCTCTAGTTTGGACCTGGCATGTCTCTCAAAGGCTCATAAGTTGAAGACTTGGTCCCCAGTGTAGGAATGTTCAGGGATGGGGCTTCTTGGGAAGTGATTGGATCATGAGGGCTCTGACCTCATCAATGGACTAATACATAGCTGAATGGATTACTGGGAAATTATGGAAACTTAATTGGAAGAGTGGGTTCTTGGAGGCATGTAGTCTCAAGGGGCAACTGTACCTTGTACCTGAGCACCCCTGCCACTTCCTGGATGCAAGGACATGAGCAACTTTCCTCAGCCACACCCTTCTGCCATGAGGCTCAGAGACAATTGAATCAGCCAATCATGGACTGAAACCTTTGAAAATATGAGCCAAAATAAATCTTTGATCCTTTAACTTACTTTATTCAGTTATTTTGCCACAATGACTAACATACACACTAAGGGAGAGTTGGCAAATAGAGCATTTTTCCATTCTGTTAACCTATTTAATTATTTATTTTTAAGATGTACAACTTAATGTTATAAAATTTTAAATTGACATATAATCATTATACTTTATTTATGGGGTATAGTGTGATTGATGTTTTATTACATGTATACGCAGGGTAATGAGAGCTAACCAGGATAAGTAGCATAACTATTATCTCATCCTTTTATAATTTCTTTATGACAAGTGCATTCAAAAACCTCTCTTCAAGCTATTATGAAAATATATATTTTTAATTAAGAACATTTTATTTTGCAGCATCAGGGTCAAACTCAAGGCCTTGTGCATACTAGGCAAGTACTCTACCCCCTGAGCGACATCCCTAGCACCATTACTGTTAACTATAGTCACATACTGTGCAATAGAACACCAGAACTTATTTTCCCAGTCTACCTGTGATGTTTTTCCTGTAGGCTGACTTCTCCCCAATCTTCCTCCATCCTGCCCTCCCCAGTCTCTTATAACTACCATTCTACTCCAGACTTCTCCTAACTCATTTCTCATACAGATGGTTGACGGTGAGTGGGGAGACAGTGGGTCATCACCAATATCTGGGCAGCCCTAAAACAAGGACAAGCAACTCACTGAAAGAAGATGGGATTTAGATTTTAAAACCTTGGTTGTGTTTCTTGCTCTGTGATGCCTAGCAGCTGTGTGCTGTAGAGAGGGTCGCTTGGTTCTCTGCATTTCCTCATGTGTACTGAAATGGGAATAATATAGACTCTACTTATTACTAGGATTATTTTATAAAAATATATTTGCTAGTATGTGTGGAAATTTTGCAAAATGTATTGGGTTTTTACAATGTGCTTTAAGTATTCATCAATTTCTAAATGGGAATGAGTCCTGGTGTTCTAATTAGTGAATTGAATTATTAAATATGTAGTCTAAGCTTTCGATTTAAGGCTAAAATTAGTTTTTGTGTATAAATGTATAAAGAAAACAAAAATCCAAATCTTCCTCCGTGAAGAAGAAGAAGGAGGAGGAGAAGGAGGAGAAGAAGTAATCTTGAGGTTTATAACTGCACTCTTTCTGGGTCAGGTCTAAACATCAGCCCATTAGACTAGTTAGGCATCTAGTTCAATTTAATGCTCAGTACCTGTTTTTTATTTTTGGTATTGGACATTGAACCCAGAGGTGCTCAAGCACTGAGCTACATCCACAGCCCTTTTTATTTTTCCTTTTGAGACAGGGTCTCACTAAGTCGCTAAGGCCTAGCCTTGCTAAAGTGCTGAGGCTGGCTTTGAACTGCCTCAGCCTCCCAAGTCACTGTCAGCACCTATTTTTCATCTCTGTTCTGCTGGAATTCTCAGCATGAAGAAAATTGGGTTTTAATAGCTTTATAAGATAATATTCCCAGGAGCTTAGGTCTTCAAGCTCTTCATTTTCATTTATAGCAAACTTGATTTCATTTGGGCTTTCATAAAAATATCTTCCAAAAAAAGATTACAAACAAAAAAACAGATTTTTTCCCCCCAATACAAAAGGATGTCAAAACCATAGTGCCATTGATAGTATATAAGGGTCAGAAATAGTTGAAGAAATATGTTAGTTTTTTGATACAGAAAATTGTTTGATGATGTGCAATTAAGAAAGAGTTCGAAATTATTTTGGTCAGATTATATTGTTATATTATGTGCATGTGTGAATATGTAACAACGAATCCCCCCACTGTGTACAATTATAATGCTGTAATGAAAATATGGGGAAAAAGAGAATGAGCTCAAATGGCAATGCTTCTCAACAGAGGCTTTGCCACTTCAAAACGAAAAAAACGATTTGAATTCGTCTCACTAGAACACATGCATATGCATGGGCCACGGTTCAGAGAGAAAGGGTACAATATCAAGTGACAGGCACTGGAGCTTTGGAGGATGGGTCCCTCCTGTTATAGGACATAATTAGGGCAGAGCTCTGTGCTTCTAGGCAAAACCAAGTTGGTCCCCAAGTTGTGGAAGTTGGATTTAAATTAGATTTGAATTGAAAAGTTATTTAACACCCTAAAGCCTCATTTTTCTCCTCTCTGAAATGTAGATAATAGTATTTATCTCTTGGGATCATTGCAAGGACATTGAGATAATGTATCTGCAAGGTGTTTAACAGAATGGCACCTGGTAAGTACATATTACCCATGTACACATACACACACACACACACACACACACACATAAATGCAAACATACAAATGACCATTTCTTCCTTCAAATATCCATCTGGAGAAACTAGACACTTTTATAACAATGTCTTTGACAATAAATACCTTAACCTTATTTCTGGATCACCCCATTCCAAAGTGTCATAAGAGCCCGTGGCGTATTCTTTCAGATGTAATTGAGGCAGCAAATCTTTTCTTTCAGAGAGTGGGAGGGAATTTGGGTTTTGAAAACTATCATAAGTCCTTTGAAATAAAGACTGAAAAACAAATAATGAGTTTGGGTCATACAACTTTGAACAAAAACAAGCTAATAAAATGGAACAAGATTCTAGGCATAAAGGGAGGCTCAGAGTGCAGGTAGAGAGTGGATCGTAATTATTTTATTGGGCTTCTAGCTCCCTGGTATTCTTGTTGTACAGCTTCTTGTTTAAATGTTGGAGAACTCTGGGGCTCAGTGCCTGAGCCTCTTCTCTCTCTAGGGAATCTTGCCCCTTCCCATGGCTTTACAGACCTTCTATTTGCCTAACTCTTAATTCTCTATCTTTGGCTAGCATCTTTTCTCTGGATTCCACACTTGCTTATTTAACCATCCAGTTCATGCCTTTTCATGGAGGTCCAACGAGCTCCTCACATGCATGTTCAGAGTGGAGCTCCCACTCTTTTTCCAGACTACCATCTCCATCTCCAGACTACCATTATTCTTTCTCCTCTCAACAAATGAAAACCATCCTTCTGGTTGTTCCTTGCAAAGCCTTTGGCCTCACCCTTGACATCTCTTTCTCTCATACTTTGCATCTTGTTGGTCAACACATTCCGTCCACTCTACCATGGACCACCCCAGTTCTACCCCTCTGGCCCAAACCACTATATCTATTCCTTGGGTTATGATAACCTCTTGCTCCTCCTGTCCTTGTCTTCTTCACTTCACTGTTAAGATGGAATCTAGTTATGTTATTCCTCTGAGGCTTCCTATCTTACTCACTTGCAGTCCTTACCATGAACTACAAAGCCCTCTGTAAACTTGTCTTCTGTCAAACTTTTTTTTTTTTACTTCACTAACACTCATCATTAACTCACACCTGCCTCACAGTCTTCCTGCTATTCCTTGAACATTTCAGGAATTACTATCCTAGGACCTTTGCACTTGCTCTTCTGTCTGGAATGCTCATTCCCCATGTCTTTGCATGACTAAGTGTTTCACTTCTTTCAGGTCTTTTCTTGAAATGAATCTTCCCTGACTTCCCTATTTAGACATTTTATTTCCTTTCTTCCTTGCTTTATTAATTTATTTTCTTTAGAAATTCCTTTATTTTTTGGTCTTTCCTTTCAGAAAATATACTCCACGAAGGCAAGAGATTTGTATGTTGTTCTTATTATTACATTTCTGGCAACTTAAATATGTCTGGCCTATAGTAAACATTTAATAATTATTTGTTGATTACATGAATAAACCAATTAGTTACTCATTCAGTTATCTATTTCAAAGTTGATACAGGAACTATGGGAGGTCCAGGAAATGAACGTAGAGGAGAAAACACTAAGCAGTAGTCTGGGCACTTGGATTCTACTTCTAGCTGTGTCTCTAACAAGTCATGTAGTTCTAGGCCTGTTGCTTTACTTCCATGAGACTTGATTTCCTCTTCTGCAAAATGAGACAGTTATAAGAGATAAACAGATGGTGCCGGAATCTCTTATAACAACAAAGACACAGTCACTCTTTCAGACCTTATTAGAACTTTCTGTGATAGCCAGATAGGGTACATTTGTGTGTCTATTTTAAGGTTTGCTCTAGTAGTTTTTGTCTTTGAGAGGGAGGACCAAAGTCAGACAGGGAGTAGAAGAAGAGGTAATTTCTTAGTGTTGCTCCACAGTGTTTCATTTACCCTGTGTCTCAACACATCCTCTCACTAAGCTGGAAACTCATTTTGTACTATTGCAGTAATGCCGATGCTGTTACATTATGTTATATGTTTTTTTTTTTTAAGTATTTCTATGTGCACTGATCAGCATCCCAACATCACCATGAGGAAGGTGGGTCAGGTTTTATTAGCTTCTCCATTTACAGAAGTCCGAAGCAGCGATTCAGAGGGTAATTCATTGGCAATGTCACAGAGAAAGTTTGAAGCAGTTCAAGGCCAGACTTCATAAAAAAGAAGTGTTCTTTTCTAGTACTAGAACTTACCGTTAAGATGCTAAAGAACTGGTACCATTCTTACCCAAGCCTCTAAGTCTGGAGTGGTGGATTGTTTAGCAACACTTAAATAGATATTTCTGCAACTCATGAAGTGCCAGGAATGTCACAAAATTTTGTTGGAAGTTTGAAGATTTTCAGTGTTGTATAGAGTTTGATCTCTTGACTTTGGGTTTTGGGAGATAAGTACCTCTTCCTTCTCTCCATTAGACTATGTGATGGTCCTACCTAGACATTTTACCAGAATAGCAATACAACTCTGTCCTCTGAATATCTGGTCAGAAAAGATAGATATGTGGAGCAAACTGTACTTCATTATTAAGCAACCTGATCTGTTTGTCAATTGAACAATGACAGATATAACTTTTTAGATAAGTATTAATCAATGCAGAATTTTAAAGACAAGAATCCCAAATCAAACTGGATAACCAGGAAATTTGTCCAGGTATAGAAAACATATAAAATACAAAGACTTATATCTGCAAGCTTAGTACTTAGGATATAGTTGAATTCATGACCTGTTATCTTAGTGGGATTGATTAGAATTAAGACTATTCTGAGTTGATTTGGCCTCTGGTATAATAGGGGTTAGAGGCATGAGGCATACTGCCAAGGATCCCAAGATTAGGTGTGTTGAACCATGTCTCTTCTCCTGGAAAAGCCGGAGAATGGTGTCTAAAAGCTGGATTCTTTAGTGACTCATTTAAAATTCCATAATTTTTGTTAGTAAGGTCAAATATGTCACACTGAGCAGATAGTTGAGAAAACTGAGGGCAGTAAGTATAAAATATGCAGTATTACCTTTGAGTTTTCTGCCCCAGAGACAGAATGCTTAAGGCAGGAAGTGTGAGAGGTATATGCCTTGTAGGTCTGTTTATAGCTGGAGCCCTAATACCTTGGACACTCTTCCTGGCAAAGGAGCAGAATAAACCTTCCTCCAAGCCCCAGCACCCCAGAGAGAATGCAGCTGTCACAGCAGAGTCTCCTGCACATAAAGTTCATGTTAGAGCTGCCTGGACCAGCAGGCAGATAATAGCTATTCCAAGAGTTAGGGAGCAGAGCAGGCTGCAAGCTTTGTTCAAAGTATATTAGGACAAAGCAAAGTGTCAGTATGAATCAACAGGTTAAGAAGAAATTTGAATAGTTCTATATGCTAGATGGTCACACTGTAAGGTAATATAAGAAAGATTCAGCACTCAGGGGCCACCCAGGAAAATGGTCCTAGAAGAATCCCAACTGAGCCTGTGTTCTATCAGTCACATTAGCTATGTGTGTTTGCCAGTGTATTTAGTCGACTTGAGCAACAGTTTCAGTAACTCGTTATTTATGTTAACATATTTTTTGATCTGAGTGTAGGTTGAGTCCTTCCCAATGAGTACTTTTATTTTATTTTTTTAATGTGGGGCTGCTGAGGATTGAACCTTGTGCCTCACATGCGCTAGGCAAGCGCTCTACTACTGAGCTACAGCCCCAGCCCCCCAGTGAGTACTTTTAAGCCTCCTCATGGTCCCTGGCTAAGAAAACTCCTCTAGGGATTGTTATATTTAGACCTTGGACCAGGCAGACATTGAATGTTATTAATATTGTGAAGATTTTATCATTGAATGAATTCTCTATTAGCAGGGTCAATTTCGGTGTCAGTAGCAATTTATAGCTTACTATTCTCTGAGGTCCTGGTTGAGGTCCTTCCTTCCATGTATTGTTTCTGGAATCATATGCTCTCGGAATTATCATACAGCCATAGGTGTCATTGTAATCTTTGCTGCATAACCCAGTTGAACATGGACATTATTACAAGTCTTACAGGTATCGCTATAGAAACTATAATATACAGATTAACCTGTCCCTCCATTGTATGCACCTGTGCACGTACACAGAGGAAAGGAATGGAACTAATTTTTGGAAATGACATTGTAGTAAAACTCAACCTTGTGTGCCAGAATCTATCTGCAAATCTCCCTTCCTTTTTGTCAAGATCTAAGTAAAACTATTATTGAATTCTTCTACCCAAGTAACTTATTGACCAGAAGGTAACACAAATCTAACTGTGTTACTTATTTGCACCAAACCTTCAAAGACTCATCAGCTATGAGACAAAACTCAAAGTCTATGGTGGGCCATACAAGACTTCATGCTCTGCCTACCCTGCCACACATTTTATGCGTTAGAGATAGCACATTGCTTCTTCTTTTTTTCCCTTCAATGTGTGTGTGTGTGTGTGTGTATATGTGTGTGTGCATGCACATGTGCACACACACACACACACACACACACTGGTTATTGTCTTCTTTACTTGGTTTATGCTCTTCCCTCTTCAGTATCTTCTGTTCCCATTTCCTTTCATGCTGCAGCTTAGATCAAGTGTCACCCCTTCTTCTTGCTTCCCTCAGCCCTTCTGTTTTCAGGTGCCCCTCTGAGTTCCCATTGGACCCAATACAAATCACTACGAAGCACATTTCATTTGTCTGTCTTCTGCAGTAGACTCCAAGTTTCTTTAAGACAGAGCTGTGTATTTCTTATGAATCTTCAGGTTTTTCTTTGTCTAGCTCAGTGTTTGGTATATAGCAGCTGAAAAAAATAGTATTTATTTAAGAGAAATGATATTAGCATTCAAAAACATCAATCAGTCTCAAGAAGCACAGTAGAACTTGTGAAAGGACAGGCATTCTAATCCAACTTTAAAGTCTAGTGAAAATAGCTCAGATATGGTTTAGTTTCTATTCACCAGAGTTTACTACTGAATTGGCAAATAAGATGTTCAAGAAAAGCAAGAAATGAAGAGTCTGGGGAACTAATGGATCAAAGTTTTTACTATTTCCTCACTCTTTAAGGAACTATGCTCAGATTTCAGTGGTCAGGGGTAGAGAGGGGAGAGTTAATGGGCTCCTGCCTTTGATAGCAAGAGGTTGAAGGAGAGGCCATGTAAGCACACTGGGGTCTATCCATCAATACTAATGGAAATTCTTGCTTTGCCATTGATGCACACTTTGGGATTCTATTTGTCAATGTGTTATCAGGCCAAGAGCTGGCCTGGCCAAGGCCTTACCATCATCATATTTTTTTCCAGTTAATAGCAAAAGGTTGCTTTAGTATGTCATCCAATCCCAGAACAAATCATATCTGAAAAACAATGATTATGTCCAAAGTCTTTTGTGGCTGGGGGTTTGCCATAAACTATACATATTTTTATGAAAGATTTTCCATAATATTATCCATGGGATTTACCGTGTATCATTGGGCACGATCACATTCATGTCACAAAAATCTAGAATCAAAATTACTTCCTAGACTCTAGCAACTCAGAGGACAGCATGTATGAAAATAAAAGTCCCAAGAATATAATAGAAGGTTACAGACAATTTTGTTAATAAAAGCCATAGAAATATGAAGTGTTGATAGACGGAATTTTCCATATGCCATGAAAAAAGAAACAGTTTGCATCATCACATTCCCCCTCTCATCCTACCTGTTTTATTTCTTCTTCCTCCTCAGCCAGTTCCCTCTGCTTTGCCAGACTGTTTCTTATTTCCCCCCATTGTCACAGGACTCGCTGTTCTCCTTTGTATCTGGGTTCCTTTGCTTATGTTCTTTGCCTAGAATTGGGTAGTTCTTTCCCTTTCTGCTTTATGCAGTTAAGTCTGGGCATTCTTCAGGCTGCAGCTCATTTATTAACTCCTTTATCAATTTTTGATTTCTCAAACACATTCATTTCTCTCAAACTGTTAGAACAATAGTCTTTTGTTTATTTGGTGTGGCCCAATTACATTGCTAATGGTTGCAGGAGTATGTATTGACCTTGACAAATCTCTGTAGTAACTTCCATCCTTGAGATTCTGACTCTAGATTGTCTCCTAACCAAGCAGTGAGCTCTATAAAGGGTGAAATTCATTTTGTCTGGAACACCTTACAATGTCTAGAACAGTGCAAAGTGTATTGGTGCCTAATAAGTATAGTATGAGTAGCCTGAAAAGAATTAAAATTGAGACTTAAAAAAATCTAATAATATATGTTTCCGATGGAGAATATAGATAGGTGCTCAGAATGAAACAATTTGTACTGAATTAATAAAGTTGATATCGCTATTTAAACTTTTTTGCTAATATACTTAAATATCAATGTGCATAGGATAAGAAAAGGTCCTAATGTATTCATGAATAGAATTCTTGTCAGCAGCCTATATGGAGCACCTGAATTTTAAAAGTACCATTTGCATTAAATTGTACAGGCATAAAGCTAAAAATCCTAGTTAGACTAGTTATCATTCTGTATTTGACTTTGATATCTCCTCTTCTGAAGGAACTTCTCCAGGAAAGAATAAAGAATTCTCAAGGGCAAGACACAATGAAGAGTGAGGACTACCTGTCTCAGAAAATGAAATGAGTCAGCTATTCATTTCTACCACTGAAAGCCGACTCTGACATTTCTGACAGATTCACAGTAAATGGGTTTATGGGTTCTGAACCACATGCTTTGTAAAACCCACTGCCCCAAGGTGGGCTGAGATTTCTTGTTGGAGAAATATAGCCAACTCATTAGTATAGGGCTTAGATTGAACAACGTGGACCTTTCCAAGAACTACCAGGCTATAGGTTGGCTTCCATAATGTAAATAATACACATATAATCTTTCAATGGAAAATATAATCTCATCAGTTTGCTTTTTCACTTCCAGATCGGTTTCCCTCAGTGGTACCCTGTCTGGGCTGTTCCAACACTTTGACCTGACTTTGTTGCCTTCTGTTTGTACCTGATGCATTGAATGTGCCTGTTCACAGTCCTTTGGCTTGGTCTGCCCCAGCAATTGGAGCTGCTTCCTCTTCCTCCCTGGCAGGTAGCTCTGTGCAAAACCACCAGCCACATCTGCCTGTGCAGGGGCTACCCAGGAGCTTGGTGGTGCAAGTTGATGGGCAGAGCATTCCTGGGGTCAGCGTTAACCAATAGGAAGGAAATAGAGGACAAGAGAGGGAACATCTTCTCTTTCTTTCTGTGGACTTTGGTTTCTGTGCAGATTCTGTCAGGAAACATCTAAGTAGTTGAGCAAGTGCCCTGCCAGTGAGGGGCTGTGTTTCTTCTGGGTTCATTGTGAAGCAGTTGCCAGCCTTTGTATTGCTTTCCACCCTCCCAACTTTACTAACAGCTTTCTTAGTCTTGCTGCTCTGGAATTGTATGCCCCAAATAAATCTCCAGAGCTTTATCCTGCCTCAGGCTATTTTTTCTAGGGAAACTTGGATACATTGACATAATAATGCCTTGTTTACATGCTTGTTTCTTTTGGGAGACAGTAAAACCCTTGAAAGCAGGAACTATGTCATATTTTTTTGTTATACTTCCTCCAGTACCCTACATAAAGAAGGTTAAAAACTTAGTCCCTGTCACAGACTTCTTCATGAAACTAGGGAGAAGCATAGAATAAAAATATTCTCTGTAAAGTGCCCTTCAAATATGATTATCATACTGTCTTTGATCTTACTGGAAAGTATTTAAAAATCATCCTCTGTATATTAAATATAATATACTATTCGAATCATGGATAAAGCCAGAAAAAGAAAGTTTTGAATAAGCAGATAGTTAAAAGCCCTAGGGGTATTTTTGCCATTTTGTTATCACTACCGGTAATGTAATTTTGATTAAAAATGAACTCGGGTAATCTGTACAATCTATTTAAATGTCTTAGGCTTTGGCTGTTCTGGAAGGTAAAGAATAAATAAATATCAACAAATAAGCATCTAAGAACTTTGATAGGAACTAAAGGTGGAAAGCCCATTACGTTCATAAAAAGAAGTTCAAATAAAGCCAAATTGGGAAAAAAGCAGATCTCAGCACCTTCTGTCGAATTTGCAATAAACCCCAGAGGCTGAACATTCATCTTACTTAACTCTTAGTCCAGTGCTTAGTTCAAATAGAGTACTATAAGTATTTCCCAAATTGGATTAATGGTGGTGAAAAAGATCACAGGTGAGAGGATGATGGGAAGATTGTCAACTCAGGGTAATTTGCAGTGGAGGATATATCTTGATCATGAATGCTTGGTGTCTGAAGCAGTCTGATCTGGTGTGAGCACCATGTGCTACATTCAATGTATGTGTTTTAGGAATATATATCTTGACCTAAATATTAAGCCTACTCTTTTACCTTTCATTTCTAGTTTTATTTCAAAGTATTTTTTTATGCAGATCGAAGGAGGATTCCAGATCAATAGCCAAAACAATTTTGCGTCTAAAAAAAATAGAGTTTAGAGAATGTGTGTGGAGAGTGTGCCAAATTTGAGAGTATCAAGGTTGAGCATTTTAGAAACTCTTACTTTTGAAATAAGAATAGAGATCAGAGAGGTACAGATGGGAACTAGGAGGAAAGGAAGGATCACTATTATTGAGCTAGAAGCTTTGTTGGTGTTGTCTCACTAATTTTTATAAAAATCAATCTTCCGGGGCACCTACAATTATTCCCATGCATGGCTTGAGGAAACTGAGGCTCCTACAGCTTTATTGGAGTGAAAGCCCTGTTCTGCTGGTTTTGCTGTCTGGTTATCAGTACTGTTGGCAGACATGAAGGCGCTCTCTCTCTCTCTCTCTCTCTCTTTTTTTTTTTTAAATCAGATGCCCTATTCTTATCTATGAGGCATTAGTGACATTGTCAGTTTTTTACTTTCTGTTACAGGATCTTGGTTTTAGTGTTAACTGAAATGGCTTGGAGTACTGGTCCAAAGGGTGGAGGCCAGGACTTGGATACTGTATTTATTAGTCAGGGTTCCCAAGAGGAACAGAAAAGAAAGAATATCACAGATGCTGTAATCTTTGCCATCTCAAGAAGTTGGTTATTAAACCATGAACATCTTCAAGATGTTCTTGAGTTTAGTAATAAAACCAATTTCAAGGTGCACCACCTGTAATTCCAGCTACTCATGAGGCCGAGGCAGGAGGATCACAAGTTCAAGGCCAGCCTGGCCAACTTAGTCTCCAAGTAGAATAAAAAGGACTGAAAGTGTAGCTCAGTGGTAAAGCACCTGGTGAGAAGTGTGGTGTTCAATCCCTAGTACCACAAACAAATGAACAAATTGGGAAAAAAAAGTAGTTCCAGCCTAAAATGATGATACTTGAAATTATGCCTTTAAATTCTGCTTCTTGACTTTGCCTTTAGTTATAGATTTAGTGCCAATATTTATGTGGTTTTTATTTTTGATATAGTGTAATGGAAAAGCTGTAGACTATTTTGCCTGGAAAATCTTTTATTTTGCTTTCTTTATGCTTGTCTTATAAACTATTGTCATCAAAATATTCTCTACCAATGGAATGCCCATTCACCACTCCTAAATAGAGTGCTTTGTTTACTAGGATGGGAGATTTCTCAAATATTGGAAACTGGTCTGTGTCTTATAACATTTCACAAGAAAACACTGAGATGTTATTATTAAAAGTGTGTGTGTGGGGGGGTATATGTCTTTGACATTGAGTCAAAAATCAGGAAAATCTTTTTCCTTTTTAACTCAACATTCATTTTTTTTTCTTAGTAACTGCAAATATCATCATGCAGAAAGTTTACTTCTTTGGTTTCCTGAGCTCATAGGTCACATTGCTTTTTTACTGGAATCTCTACCTGGCTCAGTAACCAAGGCAACAAATCCCCAGTTAATGACTCACTAGAAATTCACTGTGGAGGTGGCTTATTAGTTTTTTTCTTTTCCCCCAAGAGCTGGGATAAAAAGCATGTTCATGAATTTTTTTTTAATCTATTTCTCCTTTCTCTTTTACTTGCAGTCCTGATAACCTAAAGTAAATTTAATTAAAATCAATTGATTAAAAATATCCAGCACTTTAAAATACTATTTTGGGACTCATGGTATAGGCATATGAAAATATTGACAAGTTGAAGAATATTTTATTTCATGACTGTACTTCAGTTTGCATGTGGGTGAAAAACAAAAGAAATTTAAAATCATATCTTTTTTTTTTTCATCAGGTAGAGCTCTAAGCTCTAGAGTATATAAAATCGTATCTTTAGGTTTAAAAATTATTCTAGTCCTTTGAAGAATTGTTTGGAGAAGGCATCTTTAAGAAGGTACTAAGCATGCCTTAAGGGAAAGAAGAAAGAACAAGTAAAAATCTGACATAACTTTAAATGGAAAAAAAAGTCAACTTTTAATTTTTTTTTTATGAACAGAAGTAAATGTGAGAAGAAATTAATGAAAGAGAAAAAAACTCTCAAATTAAAAAAAAAAAAAAACAACAAAAAACCAAACCCAAAACAAGACGAAACAAAAATTCTGGGAACACTTTTTTTTTTCCCTACCAAAATATTTAAAGAGAAGCAAGATGGAGAGAAAATGATAGAATGACATTTAACGTATTTCTCAAGTGTTTACAAGAGAGAAAAAGGCAGTAACACGGATGACCATGGTTACTTGGTTTGAAAGTGCTAAAAGGAAAAATCTTAAGAAAGGTGTCAAGGTACAAGGGAACATTAACAACAGACTTGTAACATGTTCCCCTTTGCCACACGGGCTTTAATGCCATCTTAAAAAGGATAAAAATAACTGAAAATTACATCAAGGAAATATTTCCAATTCCTCTTAAGAATGATGTTGGTATTTGCTACATTAATACATTTCTGATGTCTTGGCTTATAAACTTGCAAATATACTTTTGAGAACACTCATTCAATAAAAATTAATATTAACTAAAAAAAAGAATTGGAGACAATTTGTGAAAAATATTAGTCTATAAAATTATTAGAAGGTATTTATCTATGGCTTCATAATAGTGAGAATGTAAAAAAATAATGAAAAAATTATGTGACTGTTCATTAGGAGTGGGAGAAGAAAATATTAAGGGTCAATGGAAGTCTAAATATGCTGTTGTATGTCTGTCATTTTTGTGTTACACAAACTTGGAAGTTATTTCTGGATGAACAAATCCGGATTTTGAGAGTGCTGTGGATGTGCTTGTCACTGGGGGAACATCATGCCAGCATCTCATGGAAGGCACAGAGGTCTTCTACTCTTCTGACCAAATTATTGCTAGGAAATATTGAAAACATTTTTGTTTTTTGAAATTTCAAAATATTGCTAGGAGAATTAGTAACAAATTACCTGAAAGTCATAAGTGGACTCAATCCCACAATTGGCTGGTGGATTGGTTTTTTTTCTCCTTGTCCAAATTCCCTTTACCACAGTTTTGCCTAGAGACCCTTCTGCCTTTCCTCTGGCCAGCAAGCTTTGGTGTGGAGCTGTCTCTACCTCTGATCTCCAGAGCTAACGCCTTTACTTAGGTTATGCCATCAGCACCTGCCAATTTGGCTGATTTTAGTTAAGAAGCTCAGCTGGCTGGGTGCAGTGGTGCATACCTATAATCCCAGCCACTCGGGAGGCTGAGGCAGGAGGGTCGAAAGTTTAAGGACAGCCTGGGCAATTTAGAGAGATTCTGTCTCAAAATAAATAAATAAATAAATAAAAGGACTGGGAAATAAAAAGGAGCTACCTCTGTGGCAAAGTGCCTTTGGGTTCAATCCCTAGTACAGCAAAACAACAAACAAGAAGACTCAAAGACTTTGGTTTGACCTTTCGTTGGACTCTCTCCCCTTAGCATTGGGCTGTGTGTGTTGGGATCTAAAAGTTGAAGGAATCTGTACAAGGAACCCAAGAATGTATGTAAAGAAAAGAGGTAATATTACCTAAGTATGGAATAAAACCATACTTGAAGCCACTGCTTGGTTTGGACTTTTCATTTAAATAAATAGTAAAGATTTTTTTTTTTTTTTTTTTTTTTTTTTTTTAGCAGTTTGAGACTTTCTTTTTCTCACTTGGAGCTAACACATCTAAGAAAAACAGAGCTCTTTAACCTATTCACAGGTGCAGAATTTCCAGGGTAGAGCCAGTAGGGATTGAGTCATTCTGTAATGAAAACAAGTGTAAATCATGCAAGGGATCTTTTCTATTAATGACTAGGATATCAGAAAACAATGTAAAGGCTTGTACCATGACTTCAAGAAAGCTGTATCTTAATGAAGAATAAAAGGGTAATAGTAACAAAAATAAAGAACAATTTAGGCACTGTGCCCTGCTTTTGTTTTTTAGTAAATGCACAAAGAATGTATAGGATTAGTGATCGGTTATAAGAAGGCTTTGAGAAGAAATGAGTTAATAGCTGGATTAAATGCCTACATTATGCATGGACCAAAATTTAAGTAATTATTAAGGCAGAAAGCTTGGAAATTTAAAAAATGTCTTACAGTTTATTCCATTGAGATTAGCCATTCTTGGTTATTATTTTAGTAGAGCATAATCCAGTCAATCCAGCATACAAACAGATACTTAAAATAATGTTTTAGCTTTTGGAATGTAATTTGGGTATCAGGGTACCAACCTGAGAAAATATTTTAAATGATTTTACAGCGTATATGAACAACATTTTTCATTAATAATGTGATTCTCCTTAAAAGAATGAATGTTCTGGTTTTGGCTGTGCAAGTGACCTTTTTACCCCTTATAAGATTGTACAGTGGATCTACTGCTGTGTTATAAGAAATGTTTAATTTTTAACTACTTTGTACCTGTTGGTGAAAGGTAACAACAAAGTAAAGTTGAAGGTCTGTCAGAAATGATACGTTCTGATATTTTCTTGCATATGTTGAGGTCAAATGCTTCGTTCTTTTAAATCAAATAGGAAACTTGGTGGGTTGTAAGCAAGTTAATTGGGGATCACAAGTCTTCTGCAATATTGAGAGTATAAAGAATCTTAACATTGTCATTGACTTGTGGTGAAAGATAAGTGAATATTTTTTTTAGGGATGGTAATAAAAAATAAATGAAACACACTGAGAGGCTACTGAAGACTTAGAGGAAAATGTGTAACTATAGAGTACAAGTCTGAAAGATGAATCTGAAATGAAAAAGGATGCAATGAATTTGTATATTAAAGGAATTGAGGGTAGCAAATGGAAAATATACCGAGCAGAGTAGCAATTTTGTCAGGAATGTTAATTTATTGTGTGCCTGTTTTATACATTTCTCTGTTAAAAAAAAGAATTCAAAGTATCTTGGATATTTTGAGTTTTTTATAATAGAGCAGATGAGTCTATGAATCAAGTCTGTGTGTGAACTTGCACTTAAGGTAAATGAAAATATGACTTGAGAGAAGAATCATCATGCAGGATGAGCCTTCGTGCAGGAAGTCTGATTTTTACAGTTGTCAAAAGTATCCAAATGATGAAATATCTCCTCTTTTCCAATGTGATCACTTATTCTCAGGAAATAAAAGAAATTGATAACAGTCTAGTGGTTTGTGTTATAAAGCACAACACAGTGGTTCTTTTAGATAAGATATGTCACAAATAAAGCACAAAAATATGAATTTCATGAATGCTTTTTCTATTTCTATGAGGAATGCCATTGGGATTTTGATTGGAATTGCATTAAATCTTTAAAGTGCTTTTGGTAGTATGGTCATTTTGATAATATTGATTCTGCCTATCCAAGAGCAAGGTAGATCTTTCTATCTTCTAAGGTCTTCTTTGATTTCTCTCTTTAGAATTCTGTAGTTTTCATTGTATAGATCCTTTACCTCTTTTGTTAAGTTGATTCCCAAGTATCTTTTTTTTTTTTTTTTGAGGATATTGTGAATGGGGTAGTTTTCCTCATTTCCTTCTCAGAGGCTTTGTCACTGATATACAGAAATGCCTTTGATTTATGGGTGTTGATTTTGTATCCTGCTACTTTGCTGAATTCATTTACTAGTTCTAGAAGTTTTCTGGTGGAGCTTTTTTGGGTCTTCTAGGTATAGAATTATATCATCAGCAATAGTGCTAATTTAAGTTCTTCTTTTCCTATACATATCCCTTTGATTTCTTTCGTCTGTCTAATTGCTCTGGCCAATGTTTCAAGAACTATGTTGAATAGAAGTGGTGAAAGAGGGCATCCCTATCTTGTTCCACTTTTTAGAGGGAATGCCTTTAATTTTTCTCCATTTAGAATGATGTTAGCTTGAGGCTTAGCATAGATAGCCTTTACGATGTTATCCCTAGTTTTTCTAGTGTTTTGAACATGAAGAAGTGCTGTATTTTGTCAAATGCTTTTTCTTCATCTATTGAGATGATCATATGATTCTTATCTTTAAGTCTATTGATGTGATGAATTACTATCCCTGTCCTCTCCTCCACTATACCAAAAGACTTAAAATTAGCATACTACAGGGACACAGCCACATCAATGTTTATAGCAGCGCAATTCACAATAGCTAAACTGTGGAGCCAACCTAGATGCCCTTCAGTAGATGAATGGATAAAAAAAACAAAAAACCTCTGGCATATAAACACAATGGAATATTACTCAGCAATAAAAGAGAATTAAATCATGGCATTTGCAGGTAAATGGATGGCTTTGGAGAAGATAATGCTAAGTGAAGTTAGCCAATCCCCAAAAAACAAATGCCGAATGTTTTCTCTGATGTAAGGAGGCTGACTCATAGTGGGGTAGGGAGGGGGATCATGGGAGGAATAGATGAATTCCAGATAGGGCAGAGAGGTGGGAGGGAAAAGGAGGGGGCAGGGGATTAGCAAGGTTGGTGGAATGTGATAGACATTATTATCCAAAGTACATTTATGAAAACACGAATTGGTGACAACTTACTTTATATACAACCAGAGATATGAAAAATTGTGATGTATATGTGAAATAAGAATTGTAATACATTCCACTGTTATTTATTTTTTAAAAAAAGCAATAAAAAAGGCACGAAAATAACATATTGCTCAGTTGCAGGGCAACATACACCTTAGGGCCTGAGGTGGAAACAAACGGTCACCAAGGCTTCTATCAAGCAGCATGGCAACTCCCAATCTAAGACATAGACTAGAGCCAGCCTGGCTTTTTCCATCATTAGTGTTATTATCCATTTCTGATGATTGAACCTATATGGTTAAACACCCACTGGTTGACAAATGTTGTTATAAAAATAAGAGGAGAATCTCTTCATGGGTGTAGGAGGTAAAACACATTTTGGAGAGTTTTAAGATAACTTGAAAACCCTGAGGTAATAAAAATAAGATGGAGTGTGTTAATTACTTGAGGTACTTGTTTGTTTGCATACAAGCAATCTGTATTTATCTTTGATTGACCTCCTACAAGGACTCCTTGTTTTTACAGTGTGTTCCTTCAATGCATTTTTCATGTTGCAGACTAGGTGATCTTTACAAATGAAGTTCTGCAATATTCCCTTCCCCCTTCCCAGTACCCAATGGGTTGTCTAATTAAAACCCAGACATCAGATTTTTTCTTCAACTGGGATTTCTGGAAAACACCTGCCCACTCTCCTGAGTCAGGCTTACTGTTTTATGCATTATTAGCACCAAGAACTCTGTTTCATTGGACTACCATAATTGATAGTCTGTATACATTGGATGAATATTAAACTTAATGATGTCATCTGGAATGAACATTAAGTATTGTAAGGATAAAATATGTCTTATAAAAATTTCTTGCCTTTATTTCCTCGCTTCCAATAAATATTAACTCAATAAATACCTGTTGAATGAATTCGATCATGTGTCCCCAAAAGCCTAAAAGAACATTCGCTAATCTGAAACATTTCTTAGTATCATCTTACATATCAAATACTAATATTCTCCTCTAGACCTCTGCCTCTTACATTTTTGTTAATTGGGAAAGTACCAGAGTAATAAAAATTTCCCCAGAATTCACATTAAGGTGGAATTAGTTTAATGCATATGAAAAAAAATATTCTTTGCACTTGTTCTTTTCAATTTTTTAGTTTCAAAGTTAATATGCACACAGTTGATTAATATTTACACAAAACTTATAATTAAAACAACATTCCCCTGTAACTCTGCTTTCTCATTTCTGATTTTAATGATTTGGGTTTTCTCTCCTTTTTTTTTTCTTTGTCAAGCTAAAGTCTTGTAATTTTTGTTGATCTTTTTTTCAGAGAGCTAGTTTTCAGTTTCATTGATTTGCCTCTAGTGGTTCCTTATTCCAATCTTTATTATTTTCTTCATTCTACTGGCTTTGGGTTTAGTTTCTCCCCCTCCTCCTCCTCCTCCTCCTCCTCCTCCTCCCCCTCCTGCTCCTCCTTCTCTTTTTTTAAGCTCCATCAATTGTAAGGTTACATTGTTAATTTGAGATATTTCTTGTTTTTTAATATAACCACTAATAGCTATAAATTTCTACCTTAGTAGTGCTTTGGCTATGTCTCATAAGTTTTGATATGTTGTATATTCAGTTTCATTTATGTCTAAGTAGTTTCTAATTTCCGTTGTGATTTCTTCCATTGTTCCTTGTTTAAGAGGGTGTTATTGAGGCTGGGGTTGTGGCTCAGTGCTAGAATGCTTGCCTAGCATGTGTGAGACACTGAATTTGATCCTCAGCACCAATAAAAATATGAATAAATAAAATAAAGTTTTTATGTTGATCTACAACTTATATATATGTATCTATATATAATATGTATCTATATATCTATATAAGATTTTTTTTTAAAAAAGAGTGTGATTTATATTAGTATCCCGACTGTCTTTTGCTTAACTTTCCACGTACTTTCACTTTTAACCTATTTATATTTTCAGACCTAAAGTGAGTCTCCTAGACAGCATATGATTGGATTATGGGTATTTTTTTTTAAGTCTACTCTGTCGATCTCTCTCTTTTGATTGGAGAGTTTAATTCATTTGTTTAATGTAACTACCAGTAAAAAAGGACCAACTTCTGTCATTTTGCTATTTGTTTTCTGTTTGTTTTACATTTTTTAAAAATTTCCTGCATTACTGTCTTTTTTTTTGGTGTTTAATTGATTTTTTTTGGTAGCAAAACATTTTAATTTCTGTATCACTTCCTTTTGTGTATGTTCTATAGCTATTTTCTTCGTGGTTACCATCGGGATTGCATTTAACATCTTAAATTATAACTAACATGAGCTTGTTCCATCTTCATTTCAATAGCACATGGAGACTCTGCTCCTTTATGGGTCTGTTCCTGCTGTTTTGACAATTGTTATTACAAAATTACACCTTTATACATTATGTGCTCAAAATCACAAACTAGTAGTTGTCTATTTTTTAGTGCATTTAGTTTCTTAAATTATGTAGAAGGGAAAATGTGGAGTTCCAAACCAAGGTGACAATAATACTAGCTTTTATAATTACCCATTTCTTTACCTTTACTGCAATCTTTATGTCTTCATACAGCTTGGAGTTACTCATCTTTATCAAACATTCATTCTGTTGGGTCTTTCATTTCTACCATCATTCAAAACATTTCTCAAAGCCCCTTTTTCCTCTCTGAAAGTTTCTCCTCTGTAGAATTATGTCCAACATTTATTGAGACAGAACTCTTTTCTGAGAATACTAATAATACATTAAAAACATTCTTTTTTTAGTAGTCTCTATTTCTTTTAAGTTTCCTTTTTCTCTTTGCCTTTTCTTTCCCCTAAAACCTAGAGTCCTTCTTCCAGTGTCTTCTGATTCTTGTCTGTGAATTAGCATTCCACTGTGGTGCACTAAGAAACTTATCACACATGCAGAAATTGCTGACATTGGACTTCACCATCGACTGGGCTGATGAGCAATTCTTTGGGGGATATACACAAATATCATTATATTTAATGATATTTGGTTAGATTGTTGGTCAGATTGTTCCAGTATCCTGGAAGCTTAGGCAGGGAAGAGGGTTGGGGTTTCAACATTTAGTCTGACTTTCAATCCTCCTTCAGTCTGATAGCCCTGACTTCAACTGTGCTTGGTGTCCTGGTCCAAGGTTCACCTGCTTTACTTTTCCCTGGGGTGAAGAAATGGCAGTGCCTAAGAGTAGCAAAGCAGTGGAACTTATTTGGGGGGATTTCTAATCAAATTTTGAAACTTTTCCATTTTTTTCACTTCCAAACCCAGAATTTTTCTGGAGTTGCTGATTTTTGAGACTTTTGAAGGTTCTAGTTGGAAAATTAGGTTTATGCTCAGTTTTTTTGGGCGATGACTTAAGATTCAGTTTTTTTTCCCCAGTCTTGCAAAGTAAATAATCATTCATCCATCCACTTTGTATCTTTTAAAATGTTGCCTTTTTTTTTTTTAAAGAAAATATATTTTATTTCTTAAAGTGGGTTAAGTTCATAGCAACATTGAGTAGAATGTACACTGATTTCCCCATATATTCTCTGCCCCCTCACATGTCTTTCCCATTATCAACATCCCCTACCAAAGTGGTACATTTGTTATAATTGATGAGCCTACATTGAGACATCATTATCATGCGAAATCTATAGTGACATTATTATTCACTCTTAGAGTGGTATATTCTGTGGGTTTGGATAAATGTATAATGCCATGTATCTGCTCTTACAGTATCATACAGAGTAGTTGTCACTGTCCTGAAAATCTGTGCACAACCTATTCATCCCTTATACCCACCTAACTTGTGCCATTGCTTCCAAGTCTCTTTGTCCTTATAAGTTCATGATTTAAAAAATAAATCCCATTGATGGTTCTTTTAGTGGGACTTTGCAAGAGAGAAAAGGCATATATGTGTGTTCAATCTGCCACATATCAGTATGAAAAAAACAAAAACTTATTAAAAAACAGAGCAATGTACATTTTATTTGGTCTCATAATTCTTATGATATAAAAATAACAAATCAACATGCCATAGTTAATAGTCAGATTTCAGGACTTTTAATTTTTTGCTTTGTATAAGACAGTGAATATACATTTATGTATATTCAATTGACTTGAAAAACAAGTATTAAAAGTTTTGTATTCAAGCAAAATCAATACAGTGTGTAGAACATGTCACCTTTCCCCCTCAATACCACAAATAAGCCCCAACACTTATAAATTATAGAACTGAAGCGATCATTTTGTTCAAATCTTTAATTCTTATGAAATTGAGGCCCAAGGACTGGGTGGCATCTTGAAACTATACCTTCTAGAAGAACTGAGTCCAGAGCCTAGTTCGTTTGAGGAAGAAAAGAGTGAACCACGAAAGAGTGAAAAACGATAGGAGGTGATAAGTTAGGAAATAAAAATCAATAAAAAGCCTGAGGGAAAATTGTCTCTTAATTGGATTATGACTGCTTTTGGTGTCTTTATGTTCTTTTAAACTCCTTCATCAGGGATCTAATGCTTTTTACATGTGTGATTTTCTTCAGGAGAAGGATGGCGGTTCTTATTACACCCCCTACTCCCACTTTGTTTACATGTATAACTTCTAGCCACTGTCTATATTTTCAGAGAGGATAGTGAAGAAGTATTCTTACATTACTATAATGATAAAATGTTAACATGTGACTTTAGGGTCACATATAGGGTAGGGTGAGTATTTTGCAACAATTGTTCTTTTTAGGTGTGTTAGTTAGCTTTTTGTTACTGTGACAAATAGCTGAGAAAAGCAACTTAGAGGAGCAAAGATTTATTTTGGCTCACAGTTTCAGAGGATTCAGTTCATGGTCACTTGGCTCCATTGCTTTGGAGGCAGGACATCATAGTGGAAAGGAGTGGTGGAATAAAGCTGCTTAGTTCATGGTAGCCAAGAAGCAGAGAGAGTAAAGGGTTGAGGAGGAAGGGACCAGGGACAAGATATAGCCCATAAGGCTATGCCTCCAGTGACCTGATTTCTCCAATTAGGTCTCATATCCCAATAATCCATTCAGCCATCAATGAATTAGTTCACTGATGATGTCAGAGCCCTCATGATCCAATCACTTCTCAAAAGACCCACTTGGGAACACACCAGATTTCAGTGGACATTCCAGATCCAAAGCATAACACTAACAATAATTATTTATAAAAATATCTCAATATGTGATTCCCTTCATAATAAAAATATATTGCTGGTCTTGGTGGTATACACCTATAATCCCAGCTAGGCAGAAGGATCACCCCCAACCTGGGCAATTTAATGAGACCCTGTCTCAAAGTTAAAAAAAAAAAAGGCTGGTAATGTAGTTCAGTGGTAGAGCACCCTTAGGTTCAATCTGCAGTGCTACACATGCATACATACATACATACACACACACAAACATGAAGTAGAGTACATAATCTTTGTTATATTCGATTGAGATGGAATTAAATTCACACATAAACTTGGGAAGAATATATATAT
The DNA here is from genome assembly GCF_001458135.2 of Marmota marmota marmota. Classification (NCBI taxonomy): domain Eukaryota; kingdom Metazoa; phylum Chordata; class Mammalia; order Rodentia; family Sciuridae; genus Marmota; species Marmota marmota. The sequence continues at coordinate 45,527,050 of NW_025999990.1, read as the reverse complement.
CTGTAGAAAGGATGAACATTAGAATGATATTAATTTTTTAGAATATCATATATATATAAAATATAAATTCTAATTAAAGTGGGGCACATTCATTTTCCTGAATTTTACATGGAAGAATGAACTGGTAAGATATGCAAGGAAGTTTTAAAAAGAAGAATTATATATAGTTACTTAAAATAATTGACAGTGAGGATTTGACTGATATCTTGGTAGCGTATATTAGAAGCTTACACAATTTAGTCACATGTAATAAGAACTTTAACAAGTAAGCCCTCTGATATAATAATATGGCCTAAGGGAATCCAGCCTAAAGATAGAACCTAAAATATAGTTCAAAAAAATCAATGCTTGAATGCTTTATAATGGCAAAATTATATAAATACCTCTAAATAGAAGAAAAACATTAAAACTGTATTATATCTGTATAATAAATATCATAAAACAAAGCCATTTACATAGTATTTCTAATAGCATGAGAAAATATCTATGTTATAGTCTTGAGGGTTATGAGTCAAATATAAATTTTAAGTGTGATAGTTTTACAACTGTATAAATGATTTTAAAATACAGAAGGAAATGCATTAGACTATTCATTACATCTGGCTATGGCTTTGGGGGTTATGAATATTTTTTTCTTCAATGCATTTTCTACTTTTTAATTTTTTTAATAAAGGGCATGTGGTATCATTGAAATAGGGAAAAAATAAACGAAAAAACACAATTTTTTTTCAAATTAAATTTAGTTTTGTACATTTTAGTTTCTCTTTGACTTAGTAACATTCTCCATTTATTTTCTCCTCTTTAATAAGTCATTTAAAATATTTTACTTTCTCATTTCTTTATTAATTGCAGTTTTATTTCTCTCTTAGTCATCTACCCTCCCTCCCTTTCTTTTTTTCTTGGCTGAGGATCAGACCCAGGGTTAGTATAAGCTGAGTAAGTGCTTTACCACTGACATATGCCTCCAGCTGTTACCCAGTTTTTTAAATCTGTTTTTAAATTCTGTGTCTTCCTATCTTCTCTGTTATATTCTGTCTGGTCCTTTGTTTCCTTTCTTTATTCAGATTGTCTCTTCTGGAAGATTCCAAATTTAATTGGCTGAAAATGGTTTTTGTCACATGAAAAGGTCTTTTTTGGTAACTCATCTCTATAAAGGCTTCATGTTATAGGAATAATAAAAGAAAGCCTAGTGCAATGATCAATGCCTCTGTGTAATCTATCTTCTCGCAACTTAAAAAAATTCACAATAATATTTTCCAACTATTGTCCTAACTGGGTCAGGACATAATTTAATTAATATATTATGAGCAGCAGTATCAAGCATAATTCTTTCCTCGTATTGTTACATAATAGCATAAGCTTGTGGAGGGAGCTAAGCAAACATTAAATATTAGCCAACAAGAACTCAGGGTATACATTTCCTTTCTGCTTTAGTGATTCTTGAAGGGCATTTATTAGATTCTTTGAAGAGGTGATAGATACATTTTTTTTCTTTTAGACAGCCTCTTTCTTCTTTTTCCCTGTCTACCTCATTTCTAATAATTTTGTCTTTGATTATTTCCTCTATCCAACCTTACTCTGGGAGGTCAGGCTCTGATGGTTGAGAAAACAAAATGAGATTTTTAATGTTGCAACTTTCCCCTTTGTGTTCTTTATATTTTGTCTCCCAAAGGAACTATGAAGCAGCTCTAAGTAACCTAAGTAAGTCAGGCTGTCAGGACTTCTGGGGAAGAAGACAGGTTTTAGGCTTGTCAGTTTGAGCACAGTGGCAAAGGCTAGTGATGTGAAAGCATGTGTCAGCCTGAGGAGTGCAGGGGGCTGCCGAGAATGGAGCCGTCCAAGAATCCTGGGCCACTTGCCTTCTTCATTCTTCATCCTAAATGTGGAAACCTACTCTGATAGTTGCTTCAAAAGCCCTTCTGGGCAGGTCCCTGGGACCTTGTGAGGTTAAGTGTCTTTTTCTCTGTGTTTGTTTAGACTGATAAATCAATAGAACATTTTCCAGCTTGGCTTTACAGACATCTCCCTGTATCTGCAGTTTCCTTTTCCTTGGTTTAAGTTACCTGTGATTAACTATGATCCAAAGATATTAAATGCTAAATTCCAGAATAGACCATTCATAAGTTTTAAGTGGAATACCATTTTGAGTAGCATGAAGAAATTTTGTGCCACCCTGCTGTATTCTGCTTGGAATGTGAGCCCTCTGGTGTATCCATGCTGTATATGCTATCCACCCAGGAGTCACTTAGTAGTTGTCTTGCTTATCAGATACACTATCACAGTGTTCCAATGTTTGTGTTCAAGCAACCATTATTTTAATTCATAATGGTTCCAGAATGCAAGAGAAGGGATGCTGGCAATTCATACATTCCAAAAAGAAACTATGAAGAGTTTTCTTTAAGTATCATCTCACACCATTACATTAAGGTTGAATCCAATACAATAAGATATTTTGAGAGAGACCATATTCACATAACTATTATTTTAGTTTATTGTTATAATATTCTTTTTTATTATTAGTTATTATTGCTAATCCATTACAATGACTAATTTATAAACTAAACTTTATCATAGATATGTATGAATAGGAAATAAAACACAGTATGTCTAGGATTTGATACAGGAAAAAAACACACAGTATATATAGGATTTCATACTATCTACAGTTTCAGTCATCCACTGGGAGTTTTGGAATGTATTCTCCACAAATAATGGAGACTACTGTACTGAAAAACAGGCTATTTTCCTTAGAAAAATATAGGTTGGGGAAAAAATATAGGTTAGGGGAAAAACATATAGGTTAGGGGAAAAAATCTGAATTGTATTTATTTTGCTCCACATCTCCCAGTTTATAACTACTGCTGTGAGAGAAGGCTTGGATAGACAATAGCCAGGGAAATTCCTATACCTTTAGGCCGAGGTCCCAGCTGGTCTCTTGGGGGACAGCTGTTAAATAAGTCCTTATATGGGGGTGGGGAGGAGATGGTACTTCCCTGTCACATAAAATATTAATTTAGAAGTTGATCAAGGAGGGTTCAGTTACAAACCTGCTTCTTGTTTCCTGAAATATATGCCCTGGCTGCCAAGGTTTTATTTATTTTTTTATTTTATTCCCAGAGCACTACTGATGGATACTGACAGAAATCCTTTGTGTTTATATTCAGTGAATGTCAGGCTTTTAAAGATCCGATCCGATCCTTCCTTCTATCATCCATTTTCTCTCATGTATACAATGCCACAAAATTAAATTAAAAAAAAAAGGAGTAGAACACTGAGAATAATCTGTAACCACACAGCTTTAGCATGGACAATAACGCTGTCGTTGCTACAGCCATTCCAGAGCACCCTTCATTATTGGAACCCCTCCTGTAGGTGACACGGGCTGGTGGGGAAATATCTGTTTCCCCAAACCTTCCAGCTCTGATCCTATGGGAGAGATCATCTCTAAGAAGGAAAATGGTCTTTGGCTTTCTGCCATGCATTTTCTTTCCTCTCTTTCTTTGTCCTCTTGTGTATCTCTGTTCTATGCTCACACAGACACGTCACATATAACAATAAACAGATTTAGATTTTTGCTGAATAGTAATAGCTTTTACTCTGATACATGGTTGTGGCATCCATACCTTACTTATCAATATTTTCTATCAGCTGAGATCCACTGAAATTTAGACTTTGCTGTTTTTTTTCTGGACTTCTCTCATTTTGCCTGGACTGCCCCTTCCTTATTGGGCTATTGTAATTAATTACAAGATGAGATTAAACAGGAACAGTTGTATGGGGATATGGAAAGAATGAGAGAGAAAGGCTGGGGTATGTGTGGAAACTCCTTATTTTGCAATAACCAATGCCCAGAAGTCAGGGTTCTAATAAGTGAACTTACTAACTCTTTCCAGTATAATCCAGTATAGAAAAATGTGTGCTCAACTTGAAACTTGACTGCAAGACGTGAGATATGTGGAATATAAGACCATCTGTGACATTGAAACTGAGCACTAGCTGATTGTCAAAATATTAATAAAAGAGGATTATCTCACTTAAAACATTATTGCTCTGGTCAAGGGAAATTAAAGAGGAATACTGAGGGCTGGGGTTGTAGCTCAGTGGTAGAGCACTTGCCTAGCATGTGTGAGCCTCTGGGTACAAGTCTTAGCACCACATAAAATAAGCAAAAAGGTATTGTTTCATCTAAAAATATTTTTTTTAAAAAAGAAATCCTCAGAAATGAATGTGTTAATGGCAGTTTATAATAGGGGATGATTGAAAAATAAAACTCTTCTAATAATCATAATTATAGATTCCTAAACTACAGGAAAAGGGAATAATGAAGTGTATGTTTAAGATAGGTATAAATATTATCAGAGGAGAAAAACAGCTTGTGAAATTGAATATAAACCTTGAAGAGCAAGAACTTACTTGGGATCATTTTTGATTTATGTAAATAAAAACAAATTCAATTTGGAGCTAGATTTGGATACTTTAAGATGTATACAAATCTTAAAGTCCTTCACTGAGCTTTAAGTATTCTGACCTTTCATATTCTGAGCTGGGGATAATAGTACTGGTGTTGGAGTGATCATTTCTTTTTAATTGAATGTTGGTGGAATGAAAGATGGTTTTTAATGGAAATCAGGAAGATTTGCCTAAAATTTATTTAAAAACAGGAAGGAATTCTTTAATATAAGATCCTCAAAGAAACATAGATAATTCTCTATGGGAAATACTGGATATTTAAAAAATTATTGGGGTTTTTGTTTTATTTTTACAGATTATAAATGTACAGTTTTCTAAACTTAAAAACATATTCCAGAATTCTTTTATATTTTCTTTCTGTCTGAAATACTACAGACAGACCTTGGTTGCTGACTTTGGTTGCCAATCTACAAAAATTTATATAATTCACCAAATAGAATAGTGATTATCATTCAAATTATAGTGTTGAGATTCCTCTATCTGATCACTGTGGCTTCAGAAAGAAAGAAACATTGAACAATTAGAGGTTCAGGGTTCTAACTGTGACCTTCAATGAGCTGGGTTTCATTTAGCTTCGGTGTATAGAGTCTTTCACTTGTGAAGTTTAGATAGATTTGAAAATAAAGCTCAAAAAGTTTTTATTGTGGAGTAATTGAAAACCATTTTTTAAAAATTATTAATACAGAAAGCTCTTAAAGTCATGCAATGTAAAAGCCATGAAGAAAATGCTTATTCTACATTGAACAGGTTCGTCTAAATGAGCACAAAGAAAGAAATCGTTCTTTGTTGTTGTATTCTTTTGTTGATATAACTATGAAATGCTCAAGCTCTATGTTTAGTACTTTGGTACCTATTGACTCAGTGCTAGATTGCAAGAAGCATATATAAAAATGATGACAAATTTTTGTTTCATGATGGCCAAATCAGCCCTTGCAAAACCCAGACAATTCCCACCCCCAACCATTTCTTGTGGAGTGTTCTTTCAAATAAAGTTGAAGGAAAAAGAGAAAACAATTCTCTGAAGACTCTTACTGATTGAAAAGATGTTTGGGAATTGCGGAGAAGTGTAGTTGGGTGTTTCTCATAATTTGAACTGACATTACTGCAAAAGTATACAAAGCAGTTGGCATAGATGTAGGTATTCATGAAAAGTTAGGAGACTGTATCCAAATCCTTCACTGAGCTTTTGAGAATATTTAAGTATTCTAACCTTTCATGTTCTGAGCTGGGGATGATAGTACTGGTGTTGAAGTGAGGATGATTTAGCTGTGACATTTAATGCTTCATTGATCACTACAGTTTATTTGGAAGACATAACTGACTTGGTTCCTGTTCACAGTTTATTATGTGTAAGTCCTTCAGAATAGGGTTACTAGAAAAAAAATATATAGTCTCTTTAAAAAGAGAGTGCATCAGCCAGAGTCAACTAGGTTATGATGCTCTGGTGGCAAACAATCCCTGAATCTCAAATCTCAGCATCCTAAATGGCTCTAACACTAGTACTTGGATTGAGAATGATGAACTCTTAAGTTTAGATGGGTGGGATCATACCAATTAACCAGTGGCAGCAGAACTCAACGCAGCAGGCGGTAATGGGTACACTTTTCTCCTGGTGCCACTGGAATGACATTTTGCTTCACTCTGGTACTCATCAATGAGGTAAAAGAAATAATCCAAAGTTTCACTGTCACTGACCTAAAAGATGTTAGTGAGGCAATGGATATATAATGCAATGACTTGAGAAACTTGTTTATGTCTATCATACATTTCTGTGATTTTTGAAGTTACTATAAACACAAGATGTATTACATTATCTGTCTTTTAGGAATTGGGTTTCTCTACCATGAAATGAATGAGATTTCTTAGTAATTTTGAGGTCCTAGTCAGTGATAAACGATTTTCATCTAAAGGACCTTAGGGAAAGCCGATTTTTAATTCTGGCCCTTTCCCCCTTTATTATACTAACTCCCTTTGTGTTCCATGCAAACTAAATGCAGATGACAGAGACCTCGGACTGTCAAGAAGGTCAAGTAATTCAGGTTTTTAGCAGACTACCTGATGTATATAGCCCCAAATTAGTTTATGACACATGCAAAGAATAGGTCAATTTGAATTTTCTTGCATTATTTATTTAAACACACTGCTAACATTCTAGCAAGTTCCTCCACTTCCTTGTATTTAGCATCATAGATGGTATTTATACTGATCTAAGGTTTGCAATACAGCAGTTGAACATGCTTGTAAAAGCCTGCATCCCATGCTTTCTTACTTAACTAACATCTTTGTGCAGTCGTTGCCCATTCCCCTGCTTTGCAATTCTGGAAGAGAAGTAAATATGAAGCATGAACTATCAGTCCCTGGACACCCAGCACATATTGGGCAATTTAAGCACATTCAAGAATTTTCATTTTCCAGTTGGTAGGAAATGACATTTCTATACTTTGGTTGATTAGGATCAGGAGTTGCTGTCTGATATGAAGATAAAATATTTGAGTTGAATTAATTTGATTCTGACGGCCTTGAAATATAAGGTGAAATATTTCCCATACAAAGCTAGCAATATGTAAATAATTTCTTTTGCTATTCCTTGTGTTTTCTGTTGTTTTAAACCATCTCTTAAACTCAACAACTTGTTTAACTGTAGTTCATTTGAATTGTATGAAAAACTTAAAAAATATACAGTCTATTTCAGCAAAAGAAAATGATATAAGCATGCCATTTTAATGATTGAATATGCCAGTAAATCCAATTTATTATTTGGATGTGTGGTGTCCCCCAAAAGCTCATGTGTGAGACAATGCAAGAGGGTTCAGAGGGGAAACAATTGAGTTGTGAGAGCCTTAAACTAATAAGTGAGTTAATCACCTGATGGGATTAACTGAGTGGTAACTGGAAGCAGCTGGGGTGTGGCTAGAGGAGGTGGGTCATTGGGGGCGTGGCTTTGGGGTATATATTTATATTTGGCAAGCAAGATCAATCTCTGTGCTGTCTGAGCATCATGTAAGCCAATTCTCTTTTCTAGTCTCTTGCTGTGATGTTCAGACTCACCTTGAGCCCCAAGGAATGGAGCCTGCGGTCTATGGACTGAGACCTCTGAAACTGTGAGCCCCTAAATAAACTTTTCCTCCTCTAAAATTGTGCTGGTCAGGTCTTTTAGTCCCAGCAGCAAAAAAGCTGACTAAAAATACCAGATGAGTTCTTACAGAAGAAAAATAAGTGAAACTATATAACTGCCAACATTTTTCTAGGTAACTTGTAAGTTATATATTTGGTTAATAATGATTTTCAAGAAATATTGAATTTATTTTGTACTTATATTAAATTTATAGAAGAAGTTTTCTTCTTCCTTCTCACTATAGATTTTTTTCAATTGAAAAGTATTTTTTAAAGTAGCTCTATTGAGGTATATTTTCTGACCTGTATGACTCAATCATAGAAAACATCCAATTCAAATTCAAAGTCAGTTTTAGGATAAAAAGTTCTCTTGTTTCCATTTGTAATCAATCACTGCTCCCATCCCCACACCAGTCAACTTCTTATGGGCTCTTAGTCTCAGTTTTTTTTTAAATAAAATTTCTAAATTTATGATTTAAATAGAATCATATAATAGGTTGTTTTCAGGATCTTTCAAGGTTTATTCTTCTAACAGGACATTTCAGTAAGTTGTTATTTTTTATTACTTAGTATTACAATTTATTTATCCATTCAGAAATGGATACATTTGCATTGCTTCCAGTTTGTGGTTATTATGTGTAGTTAGGCTATGAGTATTCATGTAAAAGTCTTTGTGAAGACCGATATTCTTATTGCTCTTGGGTAGATACCTAGGAGTTGAATTGTTGGGTTAGATGGCACATTTGTGCATTAAACTTTTACAAGAAACTATTGATGGCTGGGGTTGTAGCTCAGTGGTAGAGCACTTGCCTAGCATGTGTGAGGCACTGGGTTAGATTCTCAGCACTGCATATAAATAAATAAATAAATAAAAATAAAGTTCCATCAACAACTAAAAAAGAAAAAAAATCGAACTGTTTTCTAAAGAGACTATAGCATTTTGCATTCTCACCAGCAAATTATTAGGGTTCAAATTTCTCAACATCCTTGCCAACAGTTGATATTGCCAGACTTTCTGATAATAGGTATTCTAATGTTTATGTATAGTGGTATATCGTTGTTACTTTAATATGCATTTTTTAAATGCAATTGCTAATGATGTTAAGAGTCTCTTCATTTGTTTATTACCTATCCATATGTCTTCTTTGGTGAAATGTCATTCATCTATTTTCCTCATTTATTTGTTATTGTTATTTCTTATTTAGTTGCAAGAGTTTTTTTTCTTAAATATTCTGTTAGACATATGATTTGCAATTATTTTTCCCATTCTGTAATTTGTTTCTTTATTTTCTTCCTGAAGTTTTATTTTTTCTCCATATTTTCAAGTATTTTAAAATTTGAGGAGGTATAATTTGTTTCTAATTTTTTCTGTCATGGGTCATGCTTTTGGTATCACATCTAAGATATCTTTGCTTAACTACTCTTGTGTTCTTTCACAACATTTATGGTTTAGTTCTTACAACTAAATTTATGATTTGAGTTAATTTGGTCTACGGTATGTGGGGAAAAAAGGATATAGTGTGAGGTAACATTTTGATTCATTTATTTTGCATGAGAATATCCATTGTTTTTTGAGAAATGCCATTATAACAATGTTAAGTCTTCTAATCCATGAATATGGAACATTTCTCCTTTTATTGAGATCTTTAAGTTCTCTCAATGAAACCATAAAAACATGTTTTATAGTTTTCAGGGCTTAGTTTTAAACTTCTTGTGTTTACTTTATTCCTAAATCATTTTTTGATGCTTTGGCTAATTGCTTTCTTATTTGTATGATCATGCTTTCATAAAGGTATTTAACTTATTTTTGTGAATTAATATTGCATTCTATGATCTTCTAGATTTGCTTATTATTTTCAGCAATTTTTTTTTTGTTTTTTTGAGTACCAGGGATTGAACTCAGGGGCACTTGACCACTGAGGCACATCTCCAGTCCTATTTTGTATTTTTAAATTTAGAGACAGGGTCTCCTTGAGTTGCTTAGTGCCTCGGTTTTGCTGAGAATGGCTTTGAACTTGTAATCCTCCTGCCTCAGCCTCCCAGCCCCTGGGATTACAAGTGTGCCCCCTGTGCCTGGCTATTTCCAGCAATTTAATTTTTTTTTTAGTTGTTGATAGACTTTTATTTTACTTATTTATATGCGGTGCTGAGAATAGAATCTAGTGCCTCACACATGCCAGGCAAGTGCGCTACCACTGAGCCGCAACTCCAGCCCCATCAGCAATTTTTAAATCTATAGATTCCTTAGGATTACCTACCTATACAACACATTATCTCCAACCTGATGAGGCAGACAATATTCCCTTGTTCCCAAACTTCAAGGGATTGCATTCAGTTTTTTACCATTAATATAATATTAGCTCTATGTTTTCCATGTCTCTTTTGTCATGTTGAGGATTTTTTCTTATAAATTTACTGAAATCTCTTATCTTGAAAAGATGTTGATTTTTTAAAAGTTATTTTTTTTTACATCAACTGAGAAGAGTGCTTTTTTAAAAAAATATTTCTTAATATGGTATACCACATTAATTGTTTTTCAAGTGTCGAGTCAACCTTGCATTCCTGGGAAAATCCCTACTTGGTCAAGGTGTATATTCCTTTTCATGTATTCCTGGATTTGGTGTGCTGATATTTCATAAAGGATTTTGGCGTCAATAAATATTCTTCCTTTATTTCTTTTGGCAGTTTTAGTCTTCTCTTTCTCTTTTTTTTTCTCCTTTTAGTTAAAGTTTATAAATTCTTTTGAACTTCTTAAAGAGCCATTTTTAATCTGATTTTCTCCATTACTTTTCTATTTTGTATTTTACTTTTTTCACTCTGATTTTTTTTTTTTTTGCTTTCTATTCACTTTGTATATAACTTGGTCTTTTAGCTTCTCAAAGAAGAAATAGATTTTTAATTTTAGGTATGCTTCCTTTTTAACCAAAGCATTTAAATTTATAAATCTCTAAGTACCCTATCTAGTCAATTTGGTATGTGTTTTTACTTTTATTTATTTTACGTTTTTAAATTTTATTTTTTATATTTTCTTAACCTATTGGGTTTTTTTTTCATTTTCCATATATTTTTGGGATTTCCCATTTATACTCTCTCTCTTTGATTTCTAACTTAAATTCATTGGTTTCTGAAGACATTCACTTGAAAAGTCTTTAAATTATGGCCTAATAGATGGTTGGTAATTTTTCTAAGAGTATGGATATTCTTCTATTTGGGGGTTAAATATTCTGTATATTTCAGTAAAGTGAAATAGCTGGTAATCTACATTTTTACTGACTTTGATTTGATCTTTCAACTAATGAGAAATAAGTGTAACAACAACCATAATTGTGAAATTATCTCTTTTTTTAGTTGTCTCATTTTTTGCTTTATAAATTTTGAGGATCTGACAAGTGCACATGTATTTTTACTAATATCTAATACTAATGTATTAAATTTACACTAATGTCAATACAATACCCTTTCATGTTACAAAAGATCTCTTCTATCTCTTCAAGTTGGTCCTGTTGTATCTTTGAAAGGTGTTTTTATAGATAGTATATAGTTGGATCTTAATTTTTTTTTTCTAATTAGGTTTGTCAGTCTCTGCCTGTTCATTTAGAGTATTCACATTTAATACAATTTCAACTTAATACATTTACTGTAGGCTTATATTATACATATCATTTTGTGGTTTATTTTCTGTATGGTTTATGTCTTTTTTTTCATCAACTGTTACTCCTCAACTGTCTTGTCTGTGTTAAATAAAAATATTTGGTATTCCATTATATTTTCTCAATTAATTTTAATTGCATATTTTTTTCTTTGTTGGAGGGCTACCAGGGATTGAACTCAGGGGCATTCAACCACTGAGCCACATCCCCAGCCCTATTTTGTACTTTATTTAGAAACAGGGTTTCACTGAGTTGCTTAGGGCCTTGCTAAGTTGCTGAGGCTGGCTTTGAACTTGCGATTCTCCTGCCTCAGCCTCCTGAGCTGTGCCCGGCTTAATTGCATATTTTCAATTAAAAGTTTTTCTCTAGTGTTGAAAGTGTGCATTTTTATTGTTTACAATTTCCGAATGAGGTAGACACTGATTTCAGTAAAAGATATTAACCTTTCTTTGAGCTACTATTTTCATATGCATTATGTTGATATATGGTATAAATCTAAGAATATTGGGTTATAACTTTGGCTTTAAGCACTTTTGTGCATACTAAAGAAATCCAAATAATTAAAGTCACAACCACTATTTTATATTTATCCAAAGATACAAGGAAATATTTCTCTTCTCCATTCAAGTTACTAATAACATTTTCTTTTAGATGGAAGGAATTTCTTAAGAATTTGTTATAAGTATTACATGTTTTATCAACAAATTATCTCAATTTTTCTTCCCTTAGGGAATCCTTTAATTTCTTTTTTGTTGTTTTTAAGGATAAGTTTTCTGTAAATAGAATTCTTGGTGGGCAGATGAGGCTTTTAAATGTAAACTAATTTGTTTTTAAAATTAATTAATTTATTTTAATTAAGTATATATGACACAGAATACATTTTTATTCATTGTGCACAATTGCAGCACAACTTTTAATTTCTCTTGTTTTACATGATGTAGCATCACATCATATGTGTCATCATACATGTACCTAGGGTAATGATGTCCATGAACACCATCTTTCCTGCCCCCACCCCCCCCCACCCCTAATTAATTTGTTTTTTTACCCCTGCTTCATGGTTTCTATTTTTTTGGGGGGGGGTACTGAGTATCTAATCCAGGTCACTCTACCATGGAACCACATCCCCACCCTTTTTATTTTTTATTTTGAGACAGTGTCTCAGTAAGTTGCTGAGGCTATCTCAAACTTGAGATTCTTCTGTCTCAGCCTCCCAATTGGATTACAGGCATGTGCCACTGTGTCCAGCTGCTTTTTAAGTTTTAATTGCTCAATTTTTAATTAATTTAAAAATTTTATCCTGATGTCATTGGGGTTGCCCTAGAAAGTCTAAGTCTGTATAGATTAGAAATTAGCCAATAATATTGGAAAATATTATGTTCAAATATTCCTAGCCAGTATAGTCTCATCCTTTGTCAAGCAATCTCTTTCTGTGTTTGGGAGCATATTCTAAATTTGTCTAGTTTGGCTTTTAATTTCTGCCTACATTGCTTAGGTCTTTCATATGCATGTGGCAGTTCCCAAGTCAGAAAGAGATTGGGAAAGGGGTGCAACTTTTCTTTCTTTCTTTCTTTTTTTTTTGGTACTGGGGATTGAACTCAGGGGCACTCAACCACTGAGCCACATCCCCAGCCCTATTTTGTATTTTATTTAGAGACAGGGTCTCATTGAGTTGCTTAGTGCTTCGCCATTGCTGAGGCTGGCTTTGAACTTGGGATCCTCCTGCCTCAGCCTCCTGGGATTACAGGTGTGTGCTGCTGTGCCTGGCTAGGGGTGCTAGGGAAGAAGGCCACTGACTCTTATTGTTCTTGTCCAAAGTTTAGTAGTTCTGCAGGAAGGAAATCTCAACTTGTCTCATTAGCTTTTCATTGCTGAGACCAAAATACTCAACAAGAACAGGAGAACCATATGATTGAGCAATCCCATTATGTGTATTCAAAGGAAGTAAAATCAGGATGTTGAAGAGATATCTGCAGTCCCATGTTCATTGCAATCCTATTCATGATATCCAAGAAATAGAAACAACCTTAAGTGTCAATCAACTGATGAATGGATAATAAAATGTGGTACATGTGCACAGTGGAATATTATTGAGCCATAAAAAATGAAATTATGTTATTGGCAACAGCATGGATGGGCCTGGAGATCATTATGTTAGGTGAAATCAGCCAGCACAGAAAGACAAGTACGGCAGGATCTCACCTAAAAATGTTGACCTCATAGACATTGAGATCACAGATAGAATGGTGGTTACCAGAGGCTGGAAAAACTAGGGCCCTACTGTAAAATAGGAGTAATAAATTCTGGTATGTTGATCCACAGTAGAATGACTATAGATAATGATAATGTACTGTACATTTCAAAAAGTTAGAAGGACTTTGAAAGTTTTGCCATGAAGAAATGATAAATGTTTGAGGAAACAAGTTTAGTCTGATTTTTTTTTGGTAGTGGGATTGAACCCAGGGATGCTTAACCACTGAGCCAATTCCCAGCCCTTTTAAGAAAAAATATATATTTTATTTAGAGACAGGATCTTGCTGAGTTGATTAGTGCCTTGCTAAATTGCTAAAGCTGACTTTGAACTCTTGATTCTCCTGCCTCAGGCTTGTGAGCCGCTGGGATTACAGGCATGAGCCACCATGCCCTGCAGGTTTAACCTAACTTAAACATTATGTAATACATGTATAAAAACTTTATATGGTACTCCATTAATAGGTACAATTTTTATGTATCAGTTAAAAATCAACATAAAGGATAAAAAAGTTAGATCATTGAATAAAAGAGATTTTTATAAAGATAAAATATCTGTATTAGAGAACATGCCACAGTACCCTGGGGTTCCATATACTGTGTTTATGAGGACTAGACGTCACACAATTTTAGAGTTCAAAATCTTGGCTGAGCGTGTGACTCAGTGGTACAGCATTTGCCTGGCATGGGTGTTGCCCTGGGTTGGATCCCTGGCAATGCAACAACAATAACAACAACAAAAGAGTCCCAAATCAGTAAAGAACAGAAGAAAATTTAATAAAGCAAGTCTTTTCTCAGCTTTTACAGAATACTTGTTATTCAAAATGAAACGGATGTATCAAAATATGAATTATATTCATACACATTCAATTTAAGCCTAATTTTGCCAAACTAGGCTATATGTTCCATTGGTCAGTATTCAAAAGGCAAAACCCTGGTGAAAATGAACCATACAATAAAAAATCTAGTCATTTAGAAATGGGTAAATAAATATGGATCTTATTTAGTCACTATAGAAACAGGGTTCAAGGAACATAAATTAGTAATAGAAATGAAATTGTCCTGAATTATTACTTTTTTTGTAGTAGTGGAGAGTTAGCCCTGGGGTGCTCTACCACTAAACTACATGCATATATTCTTAGCCCTTTTTGTATCTCTGTTTTGAGACAGGGTCTTGCTAAGTTGCTGAGACTGTCTTCAAAACACATGATCCTCCTGCCTCAGCCTCCCAAGTCATTGGGATTACAGACAGGTGTGTGCCATGATGTCCAACTATAAATTATATTTATATAAGGATGTGTGTGTGTGTGTGTGTGTGTGTGATTGAAGTAAGAAATATAAGTAACATTTCTAATACTCAAATCATCTTGGCAGAGAATTTTTCCTTTTAATAGGGTACTAATTTTCAAATGGGTTGATGGGAGGAAACTTTACACTACTTTCCATTATTTACTTTAGAATTATTGTCTTCACAAGAACTTATTACTCAACTCCCTTTACATTTGGAATAACCTTTTTATATGGTCTTATCAGTTGAATCCTTCTGTCAATATTCTGTGTTCACTGGAAGGTGTTTAAATATACTTGCTGAATAATTGATGAGTACATATGACTTTATTATGAGAAATGCCAATTTTATAAAGTCCAACCTAGAACACATTAATGATGAGAAAGTGACAATCTTACTTGGGTCTTTGAGCTTTTCCCTTGGCCTCATTCAAAGTTTATAGTATCCTTCATTAATCCTGTTTCTTTTTCCTTTTCTCTTTCTCTCATACTTCTATCTTTTTTTTTTTTTTTTTTTTTGAGGTGTGGGGAGGAACGGGGATTGAACTCAGGGGCACTCAACCACTGAGCCACATCCCCAGCCCTATTTTGTATTTTATTTAGAGACAGGTCTCACTGAGTTGCTTAGTGCTTTGCTTTTGCTGAGGTTGGCTTTGAACCTTGCGAGCTACTGCCTCATCCTCTTGAGCCGATGGGATTACAGGTGTGCACCACTGCACCCAGCTCAAACTCCTATCTGTAACATGCATCATGTCTTAGACCTGCTGCTAATACCCTTTGCTTCTTTCAACCTAAATGGCTATAAATGGAATAGTTTATTTACAATCTCAAAATAGGAAAAAATCAAAGCTTTATGTGAACGTAGTATGAATGTTCACAATATATGAATGCTAATAACCCGTGTGCATTTGCAAAACATCTTCTCTACTGAATTCCTCTGATTCATACATTTAAATCAACATGATCTCTTAGATTTCACATTCCTTCAGTAAAAGATCTTCCAGCAACTCAGTCTGCACAAACTAACACAATTAGCCAAGATCTTCAAGTGCCTCCTCAAGAGTTCACCCGGGGAGCAAAGCTGACAGAGGCAGCTTAGTGGGAACAGAGGTGGGAGATATAATCCTAAATCCATGGAGTTTAAAATTTGTGTTGTCTAGTTGAGACAAAACATACACACTTGTAATAATAAGAGGATATACACCCATAAAACGTCTTTTGGGATGAAAACCATTTTTAGAATCTCTCAAGGGCTCCATATACAAAAGATACTGTATGAGTTTATTGGAAAGTACAGAAGAGAAGTCAGTGTTTCTTTTGTGAAAAGGAAGCGCCTGTTGTCTGGTAAACTCACTGGCTACCATCTGGCTCTGTTCATTAAAAGAGTAATCCAAGCAGGAGAACCTGCTGGTTGTAGCAAAGGTTGTAGCCCAGTTGGTTTCAAGTGCTTAGCAGGAGGTAAGCAGTCTCAATTCATGTTCCCAGACACTGGAGGTCAAAGAGGGACGTGTTTTGTCCATATGCTCTGGAAGATGCCCTGAGCCATGGAGTCAGATGAATGCCCTTGGGAGGTTTTGGTTGTCTTAAACAAAACCAAAATTTAAAAGAAGTTTGTGAAAGCTCAGCCTTGACTGTGAAAGGCAAGAGATCAATATGAAGCTTGATCTGATTTGAAGAATTTATGTTATTCTCATTTTTGAGAATAACATAAACTTTATTCTGTTTCTTGCTAGGAGAAATTTATGTATGTGTGTGTGTGTGTGTGTGTGTGTGTGTGTGTAGTGTACTGGAAATGAAATTCTGAGTTGGATGATGAGTTTGAATTCTATTTCATTTCTTTGTAACTCTGCATTTTAGATGTCAATAAATGTCTAAACTTTCTCTTTCTCACACCTGTGAAAGGACTTATTTCATGGAGATGAGCAAGATCAAATGAGATATTTTATGTAAAGCATTGTGTGAGCAATGAGAGATACAAATGTTAGTCAACTTTAATATGATCTAGATATTTTTACTAGGTGTTCATGGAAAGGAGATTCAGTTATCTGTCACGGTGGCAATATTTTTCAGTTATGCTACTGTAATTCTTGGTATTATGGGAAAGAAAATTTAGTTATGGTAGCTCTGTTTAAATGGTTCAGACTTTGATACTTGCCACTTTCCCTGACAATTCCCACTGGAAAATAATAGTGATAGGAAAAGACATTTTCTTATTGGTAATTGGAGCAGCATTTAACATTAGTTTGGTTGAAATCAACATTATTTTGTTTCTAATATAATACCACAAGTTATACCATCAGTGTGTTAGCACTTTGAATCAAGACTGTGCATTGAAGAGTTCATTATTAAAATTCAAATAATGCAACTTTAGAAGGAATAGCTAAATAACCTGTGATCCATAGATAATTAACACTTCATGGAAAAGAAATAACACTCGGGATGGTACCATCCATATAGCTTTGAAGCATGTTTACCATCCTATTCCATGCCTATTAACCAAAACCCAAACATTGCATTTTAGATTCATGAAAGTAGAATGACAATTTGATATTGTTCTAATGTGATCACTTTGGTTGCCAAAGAATAATGCATATTAGAGTAAAATAAGTTCATCTTCAGGGGTATTAGAGAAAAATTGGCCAATAGCAGCATCATCTAGAGGAGATTTCACTAATTATAAAGAAAGAGAGAAAGTTTCATTAAAGTTTCTTCAAACCAAAGGTCTAATTCGTAAACATTCTGTGTGCTTTTCTCATATATTCCCTTAAAGTAAGTAATAAAATTTTATAAGATCAGCAAGCCTCAGAGCAATAATAATTAAGAATCTGAGAGTGTTAGGAAAACAACCAAAATTAAATTTAGTATGATATTGACTGAACATGATAAACTAAATTTTTGTCAACAAACTCAATGGAATATCACAAGAAGAGAACTTCCACTTAAAACTTCCTTGCCTGCAAGTCTTCTGTTAGTTCTTCTTTCTTTATGGAAAAAACACTTGAAAAATCACTCATACCCGTTTCTATCCTCATCTTCCATTTTTTTCTTCCGCCTGCTGTAGTCTGGTTACTAGTCTCATTACACTTACATTCATATTCACCGGGCACTGGGCTAACCAAGTATGTCTATTATTATTTTATTCCTCATAGTATCTAAGGATAGATGTTGGAAATTCCATTTTTCTTATACTGAAGTTGCTCCAGAAGAAGTAATTTTATTAATCTGAACTGTTTAGTGATAATAAGGGAAACAAACTTGAACTGTCTTAAGTAAATACGGTCATGGGTCATGAATCTGAAAAATACAGGATTTACGTTTGTTTCAGGCAGGTCTAGATTTCCCCCCTTTCCCTCTCTTGCCTGCTCTTAATGTGTGTCTTCCTTCTCAAACAGGAGCTCTCCATAAAGGAGCAAAGATGGCCAGTATTAAATCCAAACTTGCATTTTACCAATTTCAATGAAAAGAGAGTGCCTGGATCCCAGACAAGGGCCCAGGTCTGACTTTAATTGGCCAGTCTTGGATCATGTACCTAGCTCTGGCCACATAAGTGAAATGCTTTGTGACATTGAGCTAATTCAAATTTCTTTAATAATATAACCAAAACATGACCCACAAGGGCAAAAATGGACTAATTGGAGATTTTGCTCTTTATTCTTCCTACATTCATGTGGCATTTGATATTGATGATAAAACCTACTTTGCTGGAACTTTTCCCTTTTATCTTAATATTCAATTAAGGACAGTCTCTGGGGGGTGTGCCAGACACTGAATCAGATGCTGGGTAGGCAGTAAGTAGAATTATGTCCCATTATGTAAGTAGAGTTATGTCCCATTCCCACTAACATTCTGATTGCCATTTAAAAAATTTTAACCATCTGAATAGTAAATGCTAGAGAGGATGTGGAGAAAAAAAACCCCCACTTTTACACTGTTAGTGGAATTGTAAATTAGTAAAATCACTATGGAAATCAGTATACCAGAATCATTATGGAAATCAGTGCAGAGTTTCCTCAAAAGAATAGGTAGGAATGGGACCACCATATACCACTCCTCAGTATTTATCCTAAGGAATTAGAATCATCATACTTTAGCAATACATGCAACCCATGTTTATAGCAGCACAATTCACAACAGCTATGGAAACATGCTAAGTGTCCATCAATGCATGAATGGACCAACAAAATGGAGTTTTATTCAGCCATAAAGAAAAAAAATGAAATTATCTAATTTTCAGGAAAACAGATAGAACTTGAGAACATTATGTTAAACGAGGTAAGCCAAATTCAGATAGTCAAGGATTGTATGTTTTTTTTCTAATATGTGGAAACTGACGAAGAAAAGAAAAAGGTAGGGGTGGTGTGTGTGGGGGGAGATCATGAACATCAAAGGGAGATCAATAGAGTAGAGGAAATGGACCAGGGGAAAGAGGAGGGAAGAGAAAGGGGAAATACTGGGGAATGACACTGGCCAATATTGTTTTACTCTGTGCATAGAAATATGTAACAACAAATCCCATCATTATATACAATTATAATGTACTAATTAAAATATATGTAAAAATTTAGCTGCTGCAACATTGACTAAATCAGTCAGGGCCACTCCAGGTGAATTGGGTTGGCACAAAATAATCATACAAAGACAAAGAAAATACATTTTTCTTGGTCAGTGACGACTCCTCAGCCCCAGCTCCCACAAGGGAAGCAAGAGAGGCAGACACAAGAGAGGGAGGAGCAGGTTCTGAAGTCCTATTTATTGAGGGGAGCCATTCAATAGAACATTCCATCCCAAAAGGTAAGGGGTAGTATTACAGAGGAACAAGAAGGCAGCCCACTCCTAAGGTCTTACTCCCCTGCTGAGCTGCATTGGGGATTCACCAGCTCCTGTGCACAGTGGAAACCAGTCTCCGCATTTCCATCTATCAAAGCTAGGGGGCGCTCAGCTTCTATGTGGCAGCTCCCAACAATTAGCCATTCTGACAGATGTGCAGTAATTTCCCATTGTGATCTTAATTTATCTTTCCCTAGTGACTAATGATATTGAGCACCTTTTCCTATGTTTGACATTCATATATCTTCTTTGGTGACATATGTATTCAAATCTTTTTCTTATTGAAAAATATGATTATTTGTTTTCTCATTGAGTTTTGAGAGTTGTTTATATATATATTCTAGATATAACTTATTTATCAGATATGTGATTTGTGGATTTATTCTTCCTGCCTGTTACTTATCTTGTTATTAATAGTGCCTTTGCAAGTTTTATATTTTTAGGTCTTACATTTAGGTAATTAAGGTTAAATAAGATCATAAGGAGGTAATTAAGGTTAAATAAGATCATAAGGGTGGGGCCTAATCTGATAGGACCAGTGTCCTTAGAAGAAGAAAGTAATTGATCTAAGAAAAAATGGAAAATTGGGTTGCAGTGGGAATGTGAGGAAGAGTTGACTTTGGAAAAAAGGATTTGGGGAAGTTCCAAAAATTTGACAGCAATAGTTCACGGACCTTCTCTCTGGAGTGCTTGCCACAGAGGATGCTCAGTTATAGCAATTCCCAGGCTCTTCCTCTCTGGGTTCCTAAGTTAAAATAACAGGTGACAGAATGTGATTGACTACTGTGGTCAGAATTCTATCCTGAAGCAATCACCTGCAGCTCAGAAACAGAACTACACAGGACAGATGTGCATCCTGGTGACCTTTTTCTGGAAATCTGCTCCTCAAAAGGGAGCTCACTGCAAGCCACACAGCCATGCCCCAAGTTGTCTGTCAGAGCAAGAGACTTGAAGAAGATAATAATTGGCCCAAGGTTACACTGCTCCTTCTACCCTGGATGTGTGAACTTGGCCAAAACACTTAGCCTCCTCTGGGATGATCAGTCACCTCCCAGGGTAGGGCCTGAGCTGTCTGCTTGTTGTCTTAGAACATTTTATCACAGTTTCAAAACACTTCATGTTGTGTATTAACATGCAACTAACAAAGTTCTGTTTTATTCTCTTTATTATTCAATTTTGATAAAATTCTGAGGTACATATTTTACTCCTTAGTTCTTTTTTAATCATGAGAAAACTGAGATTCTGAGAAATCACAGAGTTAGTGAACAGCAGAATCTGATTAACCTGATGCCTTGTTCTGAGCTTGGAAGTGCAAGTCAAGCATGTAAAGGGAAGAACAAGGGCCATAAGATGGATTTTTTTGGTGAATTTCAGTGGACATATAATAAGGAGCAGTGCCTATTCAGACAAGTCTCTCCTTATTACTAATGAGAAGAGCCAGAGCCGGCATAGTGGCTCATGCCTGTAATCCCAGTGGCTGGGCAAGCTGAGGCAGAAGGATTGAGAGTTCAAAGCCAGCCTCAGCAAAAGCAAGGTGAGACCCTGTCTCTAAATAAAATACAAAATAGGGCTGGGGATGTGGCTTAATGGTCGAGTACCCATGAGTTCAATCCCCCGTACCAAACGAGAGAGAAAAGCCATAGTTTTTCTTTGTCCCTTAACCTGTTATAGAAGGGAATATTGAAACGACCATTTTTTGATAATGGATACTTGCTTTTCTGAAGGCAAAGTATAGATCCATAAAATACCTTAAGCTGTCTTCTGGCTCGATTTCTATGTTTTAAATGTAGCAAAAAGTGTTGAAAGTCCGTATAAATAAAACAAGAGATGGATGCTTAAGGGCTGGTTGTAGGAAAGAAGAAAAAAAAAAGGAAACTTGAGCTTCATAGAACTGTCTATACGTTTAAGCCCGTATTTCAGGATTTATTTTGTAATATTATAAATTTCCAGTGGGGTTTGATGCAAGTTCAGCCCAAGGTTCCTACAGGTCTGTTTTATCTCTATGGTTAGGAGACAAAAAAAGTTAACAATGATGACAAGCGAACCAGGTCCCATAGAAGAATCAGGGATGTTTCAGGAGGGAATGACCCAGAAATCAGGAAAAATATTCTTCCCAGGAAGTGTCTTTATTTTGCTCCATCCTAAAAATTCAGTATTCAGAATAGGAGAGATGATCTGTGAGCCTGAAAAAAATTTCTCTGATTTGTATCTTTTGTACAGGTCTGACCTTGAAAGGTAATATTAAAGAATAACTTCTGGTGGAATAAATATGAAATCTTTCAGTTATAATACCTCCCACACAAAGGCTCTTATATCCTCCTTTATCCTGTTTTTTTTTTGTGTGTGTATTTTAGTTGTAGTTGAACACAATACCTTTATTTTATTTATTTTTCTATGTGGGGCTGAGGGTTGAACCTAGTGCCTCGCACATGCTAGGCGAGCACTCTACCACTGAGACATAACCCCAGCCCCCTGTTGTGTTTTTATTCTTCATTTCTCATTAGAGTGGATATTTGGAATCTCTCTTTGTAATTTTTACTAATGATATGTTAATTTAGAATTCCCTTTGGGTGCATACCGGTGAACATAAGGATCTTACAGTACTTTCTGATTCTTGATTCTTGAGGAAGCAGAGAAAGCTGACTTCAGCTTAAAATTCAAGGGAGTCTCTGAAAATTTGTTTCTATGAAGACATGCTGGAGGGAGTAGCAATGTACTTGCTACTCCCACTCAGAGTTGTCATCTAGAATTTCTATAGCCTCATTCGCCATGAGGATGTTTTTCTTTTTCTTTTGTTACTGTGTTTCAGTTATACACAATAGTTGGGTTTGTTTTGACAAAATCATACATGCATGGTCTTTGATTTCAGTCCCCGGTGGCTCCACCTTTACCTCCCCTCGTGCCTTTCCCTAGTCTCCTTTCTCTACTCTACTAATGGTCTTTGCATGCATTTGTTTATTTTTGATTGTGCTTTATAGATACACATAATGGTGTATTTATACATGCACATGGTGTGATTTTGTTAAATCCAGTCCTCACTTCCTCCCCTTTCCAGTCCCTCCTTCCTCCTTCTCCATCTCCTCCTACTGCACTGACCTCCTCTATGTCTATAATATCTGACCTCCTCCACCCTTTCCCCTTATTTTGCTCTAGCTTCTCCCATGAGGAGGTTTTAAGGCAGTTAAGTCAGGAAACTGCCACCTTCTTCCACCATCCTCCTCCATCTCTATCAAGTTAGTGACAGGCAAGATAACATTAATTTAGTTTTGGTATTGAGGATTGAACCCAGGAGCGCTTAACCACTGAGCCACATCCCCAGTCTTTTTAAATATTTTATTTAGAGATAGGGTCTCACTGAGTTGCTTAGGGCATCACTAAGTTGCCGAGGCTGGCTTTGAACTTCCCATCCTCCTGCCTCAGCCTCCCAAATTGCTGGGATTACAATGTGCACACTATGCCCAGCAAGGGAACATTGCATTAGATGTTGCTTTTCACTGCCCTTTCTCTGATTGTTTTAAAATTCTTTCTCTCTCTCTCTCTTTCTCTCTGTTTACATTATGATACTCTGTAAGGATTCTTAAAAGAAGCAAACGTTTAGGACTATACATTCCACAATTGCCTCTGTTATTCTATGTTATATTAAATATTTTTGACTTTTGAATAAGTTGTATGTGATTTAAATTGATCATTTAAGTTGTTACTATAGGTGTGAATTTCATTCTTTAAGATATTTCCAAGGCATAGACATGAATTACCTAGCTTCAAATTTGGGGTAGAGACTTTATCTCTTAAAATAAGATCAGTCTTTCAGTTTTAAAACAAAGCCTTATCAGAAATGTCATCTTTGGACATAAGCTGTATGTAGAAGGAAGTAGAGAGTAACATCCAGGAAGTGAACTAGAAAACTCAGTGACAGAAGAAAATACAGTTAAGCTGAAGGCTCCTGTTAAGCAACAGCAATGGAAGTAACTCCTCTGGTGGTCAGTTTTATACTAAGGGTCATGGATCTCTGTGGAAAACGTGGGTCACAGTTACTCAACGTCCATGAACTCTTGTTACAGAATAAACAGAAACAAAAAATAAGCAAACACCAAAAGCCAAAAACAAAAGAAAAAGAAAACAGAAAAACAAGAACAAATCAAAACCCCCCAAAGCCAAAAGCATTTGGAAAATTCTGTAGCAATTTGACATTGCCATGACTTTTGGCTTGAGATGGATTGCCTTGTCCCATTGATTAGGTATAGATCAGTTTGTGTGTTATCGACTGTGTACTGGACATACATAGTAGAACCACATCTTGATCTGTGATAGACTTGAAACAATAATAAAATAATATAAACACTGATCTGTTCCCACTAGGAGTTGGAGAGCGGTGATGAATATGACATTGTCTCTGTTTTGCAGGATAGACCAAAGCTTCACAAACTTTCAGGAACCCACATAGCAAGTTAGTGGTTTGTACAATATCTCCAAAGGAAGATGTCCACAAGTTTTGTTGATAAATCAGTATGCAGATAGAGTAAACTGATACTCACTGAATTTCTAGAAAAGAGGAAATGAGGAAATCTGATTCTGCCTTCTGTCATCTGAAAGTGACAATAACCCGAAGGAGAAGAATCATAAAATTTTCACCCTAACTATGAAATTCATTTTTTATTTTATTTATTTTTTTTGCTACTAGAGATTGAACCCAGGGTACTTAACCACTGAGCCACATCCACAGCCCTTTTTATTTTTTATTTTGAGATAGGGTCTCACTAAGTTGCTTAGGGCCTTGCTTAGTTATTGAGGCTGGCCTCAAACTTGTGATCCTCTTGCATCAGCCTCCTGAGCCTTGGAATTATGGGCATGTGCCATTGCTCCCTGCTAACTATGACATTTTGTGAATGTTATTTAGTTACTTTCAGAAAGTGCCATACATAATGAAATCCAAGGCCTTGAAGCTGGAGAGGCATCAACAGAGTATTGGTCTGGCTTTCTCTCTTCAGAGCTGGCTACCAGAAGAGGGCAATCTAGGGTAATAGGTTGATACCAAGTCTTGAGGTAGAGATAAATGTTTTTTTCTTGTTTTCCGAACTGTTCAGCATCCCCTAACTAACAAAACGTACTCTGTGGAGATCTTATAAATTGTCTGAAGAAGTTGTTTATGGTTGAGGCTTCATTTAGTGACCTTGAAACCAAGCATCTTTCTCTGAAAAAATGACATAGGAGAAAACATCACACTGAAAAATGATTAAAACACAGTTTTAATACTCTTATTAACTAAACTGAAACAATGCAGTACAATCATCTCTGTGCATTTGAGGAATTGGTTCCAGGATCTCCTGGTAGATACCAAAATGCTAAGTAAATAATTGTTACACTATATTGCTTAGGATGTATTTTTTTTCCTGAATATTAAAAAAAAAAATTGGTTGTGGATGGACACAATACCTTTGTTTTACTTATTTCTTTTTATGTGGTGGTGAGGATCGAACCCAGTGCCTCACACATGCTAGGCAAGCACTGTACCACTGAGCCACAATCACAGCCCTCTGAATATTTTTGATTCATAGTTGGTTGATTCACATGGTTGTGGGACTTGCAACTATGGAAGGCCAACTATAATTGCCTCTTGCAAACCAAGAGAAAACTTGTACTTCTTCAGATCTTCCTTGATCACCTCATACCAGATGAACGTATACTGGTTACAAATCTTGAAAGTTGTTATCTATATTTTCTTTCTAATATTTCTGTTACTCAGCACTATAATGTGCTCCTCATGGACAAAAGTTGTATATTTTACCTTTTTCATAATCATCAATGCATATTCATTGGAAAAGTTGTCACTGTGACATTTCCATTTGTACATAATTGTGCTTTGATCATGTCTACCATCCATTCTACTCTCTCTTGCCCTTCCAACTCTCCTCCTTCCTTTTACCTAAGAGTCCCCCTTCTATTTTGAATCTTTTTTCCCCTTTAGTTTTCATACTTGAGAGATAACATGCAATACTTGTCTTTTTGCTTCTTTTTATTTACCTAACTTGATTGATGTCCTTTAGTTCTGTCCATCCATTTTCCTGCAAATGGCATGATTTCATTCTTCCATATATCTGAATAATACTCCATGTGTCCATATACCACATTTTCTTTATTTACTCATCTGTTGATGGGTACCTGGACTGATTCCATGTTCTGGCTATTATGAGTAGTACTGCACTAAGCATTGGTGTACAGGTTTCTCTCTCTTTCTCCATCTCTCTCCTCCCTTAATTTCCTTGGGATAAATACCCAGGAGTTGTATAGTTGGAGCATATGGTCGTTCTATTTTTAATTTTTTGAGGAACCTTTATACTGTTTTCCATAATGGCTGTACTAATTTACATTCACTCCAACACTATATAAAGGTTCCCTTTTCTTTGCATCCTTGCCAGCATTTGTTATTTATTTTATTTCACTTTTTAAAATAATAGCCATTCTGGTGGGGTGCTGAGGATTGAATCCAGTGCTTCACACATGCTAGGCAAGCGTGTGTGGTGAGGTGGAATATATGAATTGCGTATATATACACCACAGTTTCTTTGTTCATCTCTTGAAGGGCACCTAGGTTAGTACCATAGCTTGGTTGCTGTGAATTGTGCTGCTGTAAACATTGATGTGTCGACATCATTATAGTATGATGATTTGAAATCTTTTGGATAAATACTGCAGAGTGAAATAGCTGGATCATATGGTGGTTCCATTCCTAGTTTTTCTTGAGGAATCTCCATACTGCTTTCCAGAGTGATTTGCCGTCCTACCAACAATGTATGAGCGATGTTTTTCCCCACATCCTTGCAAACATTTATTATTATGTTAGTTTAGCTAAAGGTTTACTAATCTTGTTTACTTTTTCTAAGAGCCCACTCTTTGCTTCCTCTGGTCTTTGCATTATTCTTTTAACCTCTACTTTATTTATTTCTGCTCTACTTTATTTATTATTATTTTCCTTCTGCTGATTTTTGGTTTAATTTCTTCTGTTTTTCTAAAACCGTGAGATGCATTATTAGGCCATTCATTTGAGATCTGCTTTTCTAATGTAGGCACTTATAGTTATGAACTTCCCTCTTATAATTGCCTTTGTTCTGTCCCTCAGGTTCTGGTAAATTGTGCTTTAATTTTCATTTGAATCTTTCCTGACTTCATCAATCATCCCACTATTCATCTAAAACTATATTTTTTCAATTATCATAAATTTGTATAATTTATGTAGTTTCTCTTGCTGTTGATTCTATTATGCTCTCATAAGATGCAAGAAACTATTTCAATTTTTTTAAAACTATGGCCTATTATAGGATCTATTTTGGAAAAAGATCACATGTGAGACAATGCAAGAAGGTTTGCAGGAGAAATAACTCGGTTATAGCCTCAACCTGATCAGTGAATTGAGCCCTGATGGGATTAACTGGAGGCAGGTTAGGGTGTAGCTGGAGGAAGTGGTTCATTGGGGCCATGGCTACAGGGTATATATTTGTATCTGGAAAATGAAGTCTCTCTCATTTTGGATCATCATGTGAGCTGCTTCACTTCACTATACTCTTCCGCCATGATGTTCAACTTCACCTGGAGCCCTGAGGCATGGTGCTGGCCTTCTGTGGACTGAGATCTCTGAAGGCATGAGCCCTCCAATAAACTTTTCCTCCTCTACCATTGTTCTGGTTGGGTCTTTCTGTCACAGCAGCGGAAAAAGCTGATTAAAGCAAATCTATTGAGTTTCTCATTCAGATTTTGCATTGTTTTCCTTGATTCACTCAATTGTTTTTCTTTTTTCTCTTGGAATTCATTAATATTTAAAAATATGTCTTGTATTTTCATCCTCTCTGATATCTTTGGGATCTGTTACTATAGAATTATGAACTTTAGGAGGTATCATATTGCCTTTTTTCACATTTCTTGTGTTTCTGTGCTGAGATTTGTGCACAAATATGTTGGGGCAGATATCTCTTTCCCTTTTCCTTTTTCTTAACAAGTGGCCTTCTCTTGCTGATTCATCTTGGGGTATCAGTTTGTGGTATAGTATTGAGTTTAATCCTAATTTGGCTTCATAGTGTAATCTCCCTAATGATGGGTTTTCTGATGCCCAGAGCAATTTAGTCCCTAACAATAAGACCCTTCTCACGCTGGCTACCAGCTATCCCTGAGGGTCTTTTGAGAGAAGGAGTAAACCTCTTCCTTCCCTGAAGCTCACTTGTTACCTCTAGTCACCTATGTATTTAAGCTTTCTGTCTCCAAGGCACAGCCTTGTGCACCACAATGATTTCTTTAGGTGTGGTTCATGGGTTTTCACACAATGTTTAAAATATCAGAGCTTGATGGGAGGCTTGCTTTCTCTGTAGGTCTCACAAGAGTGAGGACCCTCTGATCATTTATACTGGTGTGATAGACCACAGAGCCATTGGGGGTTTACCTTCTGTGGTTACTCCTTAACGGGAGTGGAAGTCCCCATTAAGTTGTTTACACTGTTGAAATTGGCTCTGTTACTTGAAATTGATTCTGATATTGGCTGTTCCAATCATGGTAAAGGGACTCAAAATGGCTGGGAGCTTATGTTTCCCTTTTCTTTAAGTAGAAGTGTCTTTGAGGGTTCTTCTGGGATTGGCTTTTGGAGGGAGCTGAGTTTCCTTCTTCTCATCTGAGTTATAATTGGAGCTCAGAGGCAGAACATCTGCCCTATGTGAGTGAAGCCCTGGACTTGATCCCTAGCACCAGAAAAAGGGAGAGGGAGAGAGAGAGATAATAAAGAAGAATAAAAATAAAGTAAAATAAAAGGAGAACAAAGAGGGAGAAATTATGTATATATGTAAAAGGAGGCAAAGGGGAAACAAATCAGAAAAGAGAGAAGAGGAAAAAACTCCTATTTAAAGAGAGAAGAGAGAGAGAGAATTTTTATAAAATATTTATTTCTCAGTTTTCGGTGGACACAACATTTTTATTTTATGTGTGCTGAGGATCGAACCTAGCGACCCGCACATGCCAGGCGAGCACGTTACCGCTTGAGCCACATCCCCAGCCCTTCCCACGAAGGTTTTAGTGCCAGGGGTGTGCTGAATGTCAGAGCCATAGTGAGCCCTTATTACCTACTGAATTTTGTCTGAGTGTGGACTGCTCCAGAAGTTTTTAGATTGTGTACCCAGGAGTGTGGCAAATGTCCAAGACATGGTAGATTCCCAGAATGCCTCCAAGTGTGGCAAGAACAGTTGAATCATTGAATTTTGGCAGGAATCAAGTGATTTCCTATCCTCAATCCTGGGGCCCTTAGACCTGGCCTCCATGGAGAACAATAGAAGACTGGTCACTTCTTGGCCCAGATGGAAGGGTCGCTGAATCACTGTCCATTCTACTCCCTTCCCTGTTGCAGCCTGTGTACCTGGCAGCACACGTACCTCTTAGAGGGCTTGTGTTGGAATTGCTCCCTTGAGTCCCAGCTGTCTTGTGTAGCTGCTGCCTGTCAAGTCAGTGCAGAAGGTGTCCTTGAGGACCCTGGGGTGTGATTATGCTGAGTTTTCTGATGCCCAGAGCAATTTAAACCCTAACCATAAGACCCTTCTCACACTGGCTCCTAGCTATAGCATCATGAAGTCTTTTGAGAGAAGCAGTGAATCTCTTCCCTGAAGCTCACCTGTTATCTAGAGTCACCTATGTATTTAAGCTCTCTGTCTCCAAGGTGCAGCCTTGTGCACCACACTGTTACTCTCTCTCACCTTTACCCTTTTGGAGGAGAGAATCCTCTTCCCCAATCCAGGTGCCAGGGGTCTGAAGCTGGAGTATCCACTCTTTTCGTTTTTGTATTCTCTGGAATCCATCAAATTTCATGTTATGTGCCATTGATTTCCAGTGCATACTCATAGCCCCTCACCTGCACGAGCAGTTGCATACCTGTTGCTTTGTTTCCCCCCAGGGAGGAGCAAATTAGTGAGGAGTTCTCTGTTCTACCATCTTGAGAATGTGTATTTTACTTCTTGCATTTCATGCTTTAAAAAAAATCACACTACTTATTATTTATTAGGCACTGAGTAATTGCAGGTGTAGGAAATGTGACTTTGGTAGTACTTAATCTTTTCTGAACTTTGATTTTTCTCACTTATAGTGATATAATAATCCCTGTTTAACAAAGGATTGAATCACTGTCTTAAGTTAAGTTACTTGATATTAAAATGGGTTTACATTATAGAATATTATGAATATCAAGGAATAAATGTATGGGCAGAAAATTCATAATTTCTATTGCCCCATCTGAAACAATTAAGTCAAACCATTGAATTTTAAGTGAACTAGAACTAACATTTGAGTGTAACTGATAAAAGCAAATGCAAACCAAAAACCAAAACAGCAATGATTTATATAACCTTTGCTAAACTCTTTATTTTAGGACTAAATTATTTTAGGAATTTTTTTTATAATAGAGATTCTATAGCAGAATTCTAGACATTCTGATTTGAAGATATATATTGTAAAACCTTTCAGCATACACATAACATATACATAATGAGAAGACCTCTCATCTTGAGTCATGGTGGAAGTAAGTGCAATGAACACGTCAATAGGAAAGCACTGAAATGGAGAGGAATAAACATATACACATGTATATTTTGGACAGACTGGAATAAAATTCTTTGTAGTGAAAATAGAGCCCCTATCTCAAAAGAGAGCTGTGAGATAAACCTCAGAGTTGATGAACTACTCTGAGTTCCTCTAGAAAGAGGTACTTTGTTTACAAAGACTGTGATGATAATACATAACTTTTTGTAGAGTAATTTTGTCTAAAAATTTGGTATAGCTTTGGTGTAGCTTACATAGGAATACAGAAGAAATCATCAAAGTGACATTTTAAAAATTCCTATTTCTATTTCTAATCTTGTAAAAACTTTGGCACTTCAAGGTAAGACAGATATTTTCATGTACTTTACATATGGTATTATTAATCAAATAGAAAAGCAGAAGTTTACATTTCACTAAGGAACATGCAGAAATTCTTTCAAATGTAACTTTTTATTTTGATGTCTAAAGATAAGGAAATGTGGCTTCTGTGAAAATAAGATGATTTGTATTTTAAAAAATGGAAACCCATGAAAAGCAGTATAATAAAAATTGTGCAGCAGACAATAGGATCATTATAGGAAATTGTAGTTACCTTTTATTTCTATTTCTTTCTATAACACTAAAATGAGCTCATTTTGAACATGTTCTTATTTTAGTATCCATAGTCCTGGGAAATGATGGAGTCTTTCCTACAACAAAATTCTAGCTCTTAAAAAACTTAAGTAACATCCCACTTCAAGTGGAACACAGGAGCAACATTATTCCTTGAACTTGGGAATGGGGTGTTCTTAGTAGTAGACATTTTTGGTTCAGTAAATTCATAATTTTGGGCAAAGAAGAAAAAAAGATGGAGAAAGGAAGCAAAGATGGAGAAAGACCTAACACTTAGCATGATGAGAAACTTCCAGCAGCTTCTGTTTGATTCTTTGGCTTATCTTCAAACAGATCCAAGTTCAGATCATATTACAAAGCTTTGCTTCTCCATTTATCCTTGTCTTGCTGCTCTAGTAGGCCACAATTCCCCTTTATTTAACAACCAAGAATATATGGACGTGTGGATCAGATGAGAAATGTGTAATAGAACCTGGTAGAACATCCTGGTGCCATAGAGAACTTAGAGAAATATTTATTAATGGATTTATTTAAAAGTGTTATCAGGTTGGCAATGTGGCTCTGTGGTAGAGCACTTGCCTCACATGTCTGAGGCCCTGGGTGTTTGATCACCAGCACTGAAAAAAAAAAGCCATCACGTTTTAATTTTCAGTTCTATTTTTGAGTATCATTGAACCACTTCATTAAACAAAATAGCACCCAACACACACCAATTTCTTCCTTCAGTGATGTAATAAGATGATAAAAATTTGAACTTCAGTGAGATAGAACAACCATTAGGTCATGTAAACTAAAATAATTTCAAAAGTGCAAAGTAAATCCCTAAGTCAAACAAACAACAAAAACAAAGTTAAACTTTTTTTTTGATCTTTTAGCCCAATACACTCAGAACTCATGGGCAATGAAAACAATTATTAAAAAATATTTTTGAAGCTTAATGAAGGTAAGAGAACAGTATGTAAGCAAGCGATAACACAGTAGGGGAGGATTTAGAGGTATCTTAGAATAATCTCTTGAGGTCTCATTAGTGCTTAAAGAGGCTGAAATTCTTCTTAGTCTAAAGAAATATGTAATGGACTGTGAAACAGTACAACTGAATCTAAAATATTTTTGTAGAAAAGTATTGAATATTGTATGCATTTACTTAGACCCAAAGGAGCCATTGCTACCTAATTGGTCTTATTTGTATGAAAAATGACCCAAAGAAAGAGTTTATGTGTCATGATTTCAAAATCATTTCATATCACAAATATCCTTCTGCATGGTAAATATCATTATCTTTGTTACAAGAAGGGATCACCATGGCATATGTAGGTGTATTGAGAAAGGCAGGTAAGAATTCACCTGTGGAATGGAGGTGGGAATCCCTCAGTGCCTGGGGTGGGAAATCTCAGGCTATGAGAAAAGAGGCTTCTTTGGGTATGTGTCTATCAGCAGAAATCCTTGAATTGGGAGGGGTGATATTTTGAAACTCAACAGGTGCATGTCTGAAACAGTACATTTTTTTTTGGCTAATGCTTTCCTGTTATTTCTCCTTATCAAATTGTGCTGGACCATGAAATCCTTGTTGGGAGAATTCTTTTTGCAAATGTATGATTTTGGGTATAAGCCAAGAATATTTCCAGACTTTCTGACAGTCAGGATGCAAAGATGAAAACTGGTTTCTTCTGACAAGCCTTGAGAAGATAGCTAAACTATTAAATCTGAATCCTTGAAACTAATTTCTATCTGAAGGGTTGAATAAGAGAAATGCATACTTTTTCTTCTTAGTGTTTCTCTATCATCTGATGTTACCTTCAGAATCATGATATATTGATTTATAAAAAAAATTTGGTATAGCACTAAACGCTATATTTTTGGTAAAAAATTCTTGTTTAAACTTTATAAAATTGTAGACTAGCAGAAATAAAAGTAGCATTGTATATTTTTGAGCATGTCTGTTTCATTTTTTAAGTTTTGTGATAGTACACACTCTAAAAGTTTTCAATTTTTATTAGTTCCGATCTCAAGGCTTCTTATGTAGTTTATGTTGGCTGAAAAATGGAAACAGGAACATTGTTTCCTTTTTTTTTTTTTTTGGAGGCAGAAACATATTTATTTTGTAAATTTCTTACAATGACATGACAATCAGTCACGTATTTGTTCAATATTGTCATAAATCTGCTATGAAATGTTTGATGATTCAAATATCTTAATAGTTTGTACAGTCAAGAAAAGAATAATACACACGCTACCTGGTGCTATCCCCCACCCAACTTTTTGCTTTTCAATTTGATGTTTGCCTTCCTCCACTTCTGATTCAATTTCCTTTAGTGTTTTGTAGCCTTTTGTAGGAAATTGCTTTAAGTGTTTCTATGTGGGAATAAAATACTTATAAAACACTCATGTTCCAATTTAAAGGTGATCCATTCCCATAACTTTGAAAAAAACCAGAAAACTTTAAAGAAGAAAGTTATAAACATGCCAACCATGCCTCTTCCACTACCTAGAGATAATCCTTATTAGCATTTTGCTTCTAGTCTTTTTAATGTCCCAAACAGTGCAGTGTAACAGCTATTTACAGAGCATTTACATTGTATTAAGTATTATAAGCAATGTAGAAATGATTTAAATTATATGAGAGGATTAAATAGGTTATATACAAAATCTTTGACAATTGTGTGTGTGTGTGTGTGTGTGTGTGTGAGAGAGAGAGAGAGAGAGAGAGAGAGAGAGAGAGAGAGAGAGAAAATTTTTTTCTTTTGGTACTGGGGACTGAACCCAGGGGTGCTTTATCATTGACCTATATCCCAATCCTTTTTATTTTTTAGTTTTGAGACAGGGAATTTCTAAGTGGCTTAGGGCCTTGCTAAATTGCTGAGGCTGGTCTCAAGCTCGTGGTCCTCCTGCCTCAGCGTCCCAGGGAGCTGGGATTATAGGTGTGTGCCACCATGCCTGGATTTGGCAATTTTATAAGTTATTTGAGCAACTGCAGATTTTATTATCTGGAGGGTTCTTGGAACCAACCCCCCGCCGCCCATGGACACTGAGGGATAACTGTATGTTTTATTCTATTCATAAAAAATATAAAATGCATATGATTATATATATAGATATGTATATATACATATGTAAAATATACATACATATATATATATATTCCTTTGATGTTCACTTAATTTTTTCGTGCTGTGATGGATTGAATTGGTTATAGACTCTGCCAATCCTCCCACTGAGTGATGCAATCTGTTTCCCCATTCCTTTAAACCAGGCTGCCCATAGGATTTGTTCTTCTCAATAAAACAGCAGCAGAAGTGATGCTGTAACTTCTGAGGCTAGGCTTCAAGAAATCTGTAACTTGAACTTTTGCTTCTTGAAGCATTTTTTCTTGGATTCCTATTACCATTCTCTGAGGATGTCTAAGTAACCCTATAGACAGGCTCCTGTGGAGAACACAGGGCCAGGCAGATGAGGGAGTCCATTTGGACCTGTCATTTATTTCAGAAACCTCACCAAATATTTGTTAATCTAGAGAACTGCAGTCAACCCATAGAATTAACCTTTGGGCTATATTATAATGGGAAATAACATTTGATTGCCTAAGGACAATATATAGCAACCAGATTGAAACAATCATAAAAATTTTATGCCATTAAAATCTTTATAGTTGTGATTTCAATGACTTCAAAATATTGCATTAGATATACACAATATATTTTACTATTTCCCTCTTGTTAGACATTAAAGTAGTTCTGTTATAAATAATTCTACAAAATAATATTTTATGCATAAATATGAGGATGAAATTATGACTGTTTCCTTGGTCTGGCTATTTCCTCTGGTCAACCTTTGTAAAACCATTGTAAAAGGCTTCTAAATTGCTTCCATAATGGTTGGGCAAATTAACAGTGTCTTAACAGATTGCTAGAGTATGTCTTTCACTGAAACCTTATTAGCACTGAAAAAGAGCATCAAAGAAGCAAGACAATAAACCTAAAGCACAATATTTTGTTTAGATTGTGCTTCTTTCTTAGTCATGCTGAACAATTTAAATATTTATTTAGCCCCTTTTATTTCATCATTATTGAACTGTATATTACTATCATTTGCCATTAAAATAGTAGTAGTAGTATTTTTCTCAAAGGTTTAAGAGAGATCTTTGTTTTTGAGGATGTTAATATTTGAATGTTTCTGGAAAACATTTTTAAGAGTTTGTTGTTTACCATTTAATTTTGTCTGCTGAGTTTTTGATTTATGTAAGTTTAATTATATCCATCAAATTGCTTTTATGATGATTTTCCTCGCCTTTAAATGGTCTTTTTTTTTTTTTTGCCACAGCATTTTAAATCACTTAAGAAAGCATAATTTACATTCCAAGTACAAATTAATGTTTTGAAACTTCTCTTAGTTCTCTCTTTTTCCTTTTTCTGTCTTTTTTTGTTTTTGTATTTCCTTCAGGAACTTGTTCTGTGTTATTTGTGCTTTGGGCAGTAAGTTGTTTTCTTTGTGGCCTAGTCAGGATCCATTTTTGTAAACGTTTGACTTATGAAAGTGTTTTCTATTTCTGGGGTTACAAAGTTCAGTATACATTAATGTAACCTTGTTATGTAGTTCAATTCTTCTATGCCCTTCTTTATTTTTTATTGCCTTGATATGTCAAAGATTGATAGTGGTATGTTAAAATAGCTCATGATTTCATAACTGCCATTTCTACTTTCATTTGTAATGGTTTTTACTTTCTACAGTTTGATGTCATATTATTTAGTGCAAAAAGATTTATGACTTCCTTTTGTTTGTTTGTTCATTCATTTAACATGGAAAGAAGGTAGAAAGACATGGTTATTCCTTTCAAAGAACTCCCAGAGTTGTAGGTAAACCCACCAGGAGAGATGATAACCCCATTAGGAAGGGTTGCAAGAGAGGTGAGGGGCTTGAGGAGAAACAATTCAGACTGGATGGAGTGGGATCCATAATCCTTGTGGAGATACTGCCTTTTTATGAATTGCATCATTTGGTTAAAGTTATTCTCTGACTTATGTAACAATTGCATCCTGAATTCTACTTCATTTCATAGTTTGCCATTACTACATTTCCATTATTTTCTAAGCTGCATATATTGAAATTTTCTTTTTCTTTTTAAAATATTTTTTGTTGTTGCTGTCAATAGAACTTTATTTATTTATATTTATATGTGGTGCTAAGGATTAAACCCAGTGCCTCACACATGCTAGGGCAAGCACTCACTCTGCCACTGAGCCACAACCACAGCCCTGGGATTTTCTTTTTAAGTTCAATATGAAGGTCTAACTTTTAATTAAATAAATACTGAGTTCATTTAACAAACATGTGCTGAGCTCCTACTATATGTCAGGCACTGGGCTAAGCCTAGGGATAAAATGGTAGACAGTCCTTAAGGAAGTTTAGGTTCACTGCAGGAGTGTCAAATAAATAAACTGATAAAGCATAAAAGGACCCCAAGGGAGGAATTCCCAGTGTAGTTCTGAACCCTTAATGTTGGATAGGAGTTGCCTATTAGAAGAAGGCAGAGGTGGGAGTTTCAGAATAGACACAGCATGTCCAATAGCCAAGAACTGAGAGAGCACGGTCCATGCTAGGAACTGTACATAGTTTAGTGTGGTGGACCATGGGACTCTGGGGTAATGGGCATGGGTATAAGAGTTGTGAGACAGAGGTAGAGTTGGGGCAGATCATGATGGATCCCACAGAAGGTTAAACTTTATTCAGAAGATTCTTAAGAGCCATTTTAAGTGAGTGATATGACTGTATTTACTCTTAAGTGGTTCTTTTCATAATGGCGTCCTCCTTTCTACTCTCAGTTCTGATTACACCTACTAGCACTGATTACTGCTGCTAGATACTGATCCTATGAGAGTGGTAGTTTCTGCTTACTCTTAATTTTGACTTGGCTTCAGTGTAGCCTCTCCATTCAGATTGTCTTCACTAGAACACATTCCTTTTGTATTCACTAGGATATCTCATAGGGCACTGGATATTCTCACGCATGCATGGCTTATTGTGTTCTGGCTCTTAGTTTCTAAACCCTTGTAAAAGCTGCTACTGGATGCTCACTTCTGTGTTCATGACCCCTGTAGGGAATAAATACAGAGAAAAAACATTCGGGTATATGGGATCTCAGGGGATATTACTGAAA
Organism: Marmota marmota marmota; assembly: GCF_001458135.2. Taxonomy (NCBI): domain Eukaryota; kingdom Metazoa; phylum Chordata; class Mammalia; order Rodentia; family Sciuridae; genus Marmota; species Marmota marmota. The sequence goes on along the minus strand of NW_025999990.1, from coordinate 45,490,129 downwards.
AATGTGTAAAGGTGAATGATAATATATAAATAGGTTATACTCAAATGTAAGCCTAAGGAAATTTTAAAAAATTATGTTTCCATATCTATCTATCTATCATGGGATAATCTCATCTCATGCTCTACTAACCACTCTGTCAAATCTGTAAATCACATTTCACACAAAAAAAACAACATAGTCATTGACAAAACAGATAAGAGGCGAGGACTCTGAGGTTTGCTTTTTCAGAATTCATACACACACACACACACACACACACACACACACACTCTACCATCATTACATAATCATTATTTCACCAATTTGAGCCGAGCCATTAAATTCATGGTATCACCAATTATTCTAAACTACTGAACTACCCAGTTTCAACCATAACATATTACTCCTTATCTTCTATATTGAAGAGCTCCAAAAATGTGCATTTTATGTATCAAATAAGATCAAGATAAGTCATTGTCAAGAGGTCCTCAAAAACACTAAAAGGAAAAATGCAAAATCAAGTAATAGATATTACAGGGCACAAAGCTAGAAAAAAATCGTTAGAAAAATTAAAGAAGATTTCAATTAGTGGAATGGCATTCTCTGTTCTTGAATTAGTAGATTAAATATTAGATGTAAATACTACCCAAACCATCTGTAGATCAAAGAAATCTTCATAAATTCCACTAAGATTTTTTTTTAAAATATAGGGGAAAATCCATCCTAAAGTTCATATGGAATTTCAAGAGACCTAGATAAGAAATAAAAATCTTAGAGAAGAAGAAAGTTGGGATTCTCATACTTCATGATTTTAAAACGTACTACAAACTAATGTAATCAAATCAGTTTTACTAGCATAAAAATAGACAGATAGACCCTTGAAATATAGAACAAAAAAGCTCAGAAATAAACATTTGTATGTGTGGTAATTTATTTTCAGCAGGGGTAACAAAAATTATTTACAAGGGAAAAGGTAGTCTTTGTAAAAAATGGTATCGGATCTAACAAATCCACTTCTGGACATATATATTAAAAAATTGAAAGGAGACATTTGAAGAGATATTTGTACATCCATGTTAATAGCAGCTATTTGTAATAGTCAAACAATTGATTTACCGTTGACAATTTTTTTTTTTTGTACCAGGGATTGAAACCAGCTATGCTTTACTACTACGCTACATCCCCAGCCCTTTTTGTTTTGAAACAGGGTCTCAATAATTTGCTTAGGGCCTCCTTGAGTTGCACAGACAGTAACATAATCTGCTGCGGGCAAATCACATGTTCTGCTAAGGTCTATTCCTTGGCTGGATATATGACCTTAGAAAGGGGGGCCATATATATCAGGAATCAAGACAGGTGTGCAATCGAGAGTAAGGTTTTTACTTGGAGGGAAGGAGTGGGAGCTTAAAAGATATATTTTGAAACAAGACATAGTCAGTCTAGATACATGAAAGTGTAGAAAAGTGAGCACAGTAATAAGAAAAATTCACCCTCACTCTTTCAGTAAACAGAAAGCCTTGGTTGTGTGCATCTGTTAAGGAATTTCCCCCTTATTTTTCATCATTTTAAATTAAAAATATCTTAGTTTATACTTTTAACTTTAAAAATACATAAATAATAGCCAGAGAAGTCCGAGCTGCAGGTGGTGCACCAGGTTTGTGGGTCCTGCTTCTAAACATGCCTGCCAATCAAGATGTTGTACCCATCCCCCCAAGCTAAAGGCTTCCAGTCCCAGGAACCCATCATGTGAACATCAGAGAGGAGCAAGTTGGTTGAATTGTCTTACAATTGTTTGTGGATATTGTACCCAAAACTGCAGAAAAATTTCGTGCATTGTGTACAGGAGAAAAAGGCATTGGACCCATTACTGGGAAACCTCTCTATTTCAAAGTATGTCCTTTTCATTGAATTATTAAGGAATTTATGATTCAGAGTGGAGACTTCTCAAATCAGAATTGGACAGGTGGAGAAAGTATGGTAAAAAACTTGAAGATAAAAATTTCTACTATCAGCATGCTCAGGAAGGTTTACTGAACATGGCAAATACAGATAGCTATACAAATGGTTCTCAGTTCTTTATCACCGCAGGTCTAACCCCTCATTTGGATGTGAAATGTGGTGTTGGGCCAAGTACTTAAAAGAGTAGGTATGGCAAAGATACTGGAAAATATAGAAGTGAAAGGCGAAAAACCCTCCGAATTATGTGTTATTGCAGAATGTGGAGAACTGAAAAGGGCGCAGTTTAGGGAATATTCCTAAAAGAGGCTCTGGCAATAAACATCCAGATTTCCCTAAGAATGCAGATATAGACTTAAAAGATGTAGATAAAATTTTATTAATAATAGAACACTTAAAAAACATTGGATATACTTTTCTTTTTTCAAATCCCAACACTGGGATATGACCATTAAAAAATTAGCAAAGGTTTAAACATATGTGGATAGTTCAAAGGCTGTTATTGAGAAAGCAGGTAGATCCAGGCTGCAATCTATAACCTTAAGCTGTGTACTGAATATTGGTGCTTGTAAAGTGAAAATTGCTTCCAGGGAGCAATTGACAGTTGTTTAGAGGCTCTTAAAATGGGCCCATCAAATACCAAAGCACTGTATCACAGTGCTCAAGGACAGCAGGGATTAAAAGAATATAATCAGGCATGAGCTGATCTTAAGAAAGCTCTGGAGATAGCACCAGAAGATAAAGCCATCCAGGCAGAATTGCTGAAAGTCAAACAGAAGATAAAGGCAGAGAAAGATAAAGAGAAGGCAGTATATACAAAAATGTTTGCTTAGTAAGGACTCAATTTTGCTGAAATATCTGCATTTATTGTATGGAGGCAAAAGGACAATGTAAGAGTTATTGTCTGTATATGATCATTAATGTGATTCCTTTGGCATTTCAGTTCTTCATTGTTTACAGTTTAGAAATTCCAATATAGTTTCTCTCTTAATAAAAGGTGTTACAAAATACAAAAAATTAATAGAATTTGATTATCTTTCCAGGTTAGAGGAAAAACAATTCTTTTACATCACTATAATTGGTTTGTAGAATGTCTCATGACAAGGACGTACACAATTTATTTAATCAATTTGCCATTTTCAGACCTCTAATTTACCTAATGTTTCTCTAGTAGCATGATCTGCTTTGCACCATAGAAAGATTATGCCAAAACGGCTTGTGGTTGGATTTAACTCCTGTGCTCCCTAGTTCAGTTACCTTGAACAAATCATTTACCTTTCCCCAGTTTCATTTTCATTTATTGTAAAACAATAACAATGTTAACTGTAAAGCTAATATGTATTGAAAGCTTACTATGCAGTAGGTACATTGTATTATTTAAACTTTAAACACATGAAATAGTGCCTACTACTATTATTACCATGCTACAGATAGTGACCCTGTTTTAATGTCTTGCCCAAGGTTGTACATCTACCACATAATACAGCCAGAGTCTCCGTGAAGATAAAAGGGGAAAATACATGCCAATGCACTTCTAAAAAAATTTGTTCTTTTTAGTTATACATGACAGTAGGATGTATTTTGACATATCATACATACATGGAGTCTAACTTCCCATTCTTGTGGTTGTACATGATGTAGTTACACTGGTTGGGTATTCACATATGAACATAGAAAAGTTATATCTGATTCACTTGACAATCTTTTCTATTCCCATCTCTCCTCCCTTCCCCCATTCTTCCCTGTCCAATCTGGTGAACCCCTCCACCCTGGCCTATTGTGAGTCAGTATCTGCATATCAGAGAGAACATTCCGCCTTTGGATTTTTGGGATTGGCTTATTTCACTTAGCACAATAGTCTCCAGTTCCATCAATTTACCAGCAAATGCTATAATTTCATTTTTCTTTGTGTACATGTACTACATTTTTTTTTATCCATTCATCTGTTGAAGGGCACCTAGGTTGGTTCCATAGCTTAGCTATTATGAATTGAGCTGCTATGAACATTGATGTGGCCCTGTCACTATAATATGCTGATTTTAAGTCTTTTGGGTATATGCTGAAGAGTGGGATAACTGTGTCAAATGGTGGTTTCATTACAAGTTTTCTGAGGAATCTCCATATTGTTTTCCAGATTGGTTGCACCAATTTGCAGTCCCACAAGCAGTGTATGAGTGTGCCTTTTCCCCCACATCCTCATCAACATTTATTTTTACTTGTATTCTTGATAATCATGCAAATGTACTTTAAAAAGTGATTATTCTGTAAAGCCCTGCAAGGACTCTTGCAATTCTTACTGGGGAGGTAGTGGTTGGAGGTTGGGTTTTTTCCTTCCTTCCTTCCTTCCTTCCTTCCTTCTTTCTTTTTTCTCTTCCTCTTCCTCCTCCTCCTCTTCCTCCATAGAATAAGAACCAAATTCTTCAGCACAGTTCACATCACTGCTTTGCTTAAATAGTAAGTGGTAGCTCCTTGGAGTTGAGAAAAACCTCCATAGAATTCGTAGAATACCACTGAATGTATCTGATCCTACTCCCTCCTCATCCATTCTTTATGTCTTGGCCAAAACCAATTCTCTACACTTTTTCTGAGTATACCAATCTTTCCTTCCTCATTGTCTTTGCATGTGCTTTTCCTTGTGTCTGGCCTAACCTTCTCTACTGATATCTCTCTTTATTTGTACTCTTCAATGTTACTTCAAGTGCCACATTTGTCATGAAAGTATTTCTGATATTTTCAAATGAACATAAATTTGCACTTTGTTGGTCTAAATGGACTCTCTCCATGCTGTGCTTTTTATTGTGAATATTTGTATGTAGGGTTCTGAAGTCAGGTTTAATGTACCACCCAGGTTTTGCATCTGTCTCAGAACCTGAGATGTAAAGATTAGAAGGCGGCCAATATGTAGCAGTGTGTTTGTGTGTACAAGTGGGAGTGCTTCAGGAAGGAATGTGTCACTTAGTTGATTCCTTGAGAAAAGATGTCAGATGTAAGGACTCTAATGTTTGATGTTTTGGAAGTCTCATGTATATATTTTTTTTCTGCCAGTATTATCTCACCAATTTTGGCTCTTAGATTTATGATGTCACCAACTACTCCAGAATACATAGGACTTATCACTTTATCAGAGGGTCAAACTAATTGATAGTCAAGTGGGCCTCAAAACTATAGAGGAAAAAATAGCAAAATCTGGTAAAAGATATTAGAAGATACCAAGCTAGAAAAAAATAAAAGCAAATCATTAGAGAAATTAAAGAAGTTTTCAATATTCCAACCAGTATCCAAACAAATTGTTAGATAGTCCATCTTGTGAATTTTGAGAATATTATTTTTCTTCACTAGAGAAATAGAAACCAGAAAACACAAAGTCAAATTGGGATGAGAAAGGTCACTGTCACTTAGATGTAATTAAATTCTAGCCCAGTTCAGCACGTCCAACCAACACAGCCTAGTCAGGCAATCTGACTTCATTTTTCCTGATTATCTTACAATTTGTAACAAAAAGGACCTTGTAATGAGAGAAAGGTCTTTCAAGTTTATGACTGTTATCAGGTTTTGAATGGATGGGTACAGGATGGACTCATTGTTAGTGCTACATGCAGTAACAAATTTCCTGCTCACTGACTGAAGATGCATAAAGCTCCTCCTCTTCAAGTCTGTAATTTTGCTGAGATAACTCCCTTCACCCCCACTCCTACATGTTCTGACCTTTCTTTCTCATACCTGCTTATCTCAGAAATCCCTTCTGCAGGGAAAATTTCTTTTTGAATTTTCATAGTGTGGAGATATATATATGTATATATAAAGCCTGAGGAGATCATCATAAAATAGTTTTACAGCTTTGAGGTGTGAACAAAAATGAAGATATTTAAAAAAAGAATGTCAAAAATTTCTGAAAATGCACAGAATCAGAAAGAATAATATTAAGTGAAATATTTTAGTCTTGGCCACTTCTTCTTCCTTATTTGGATCTATGGAGATATATCTCTATCTCTGTCTATCTATCTATCTACCTATCTATCTATCTACACACACACACACACACACACACACACACACACAGTAGTCTTACCCACAGTTTCACTTTGTGTGGTTTTAGTTACCTGTGTCAATTGTGGTCCAAACAATATTAAATAGAAAATTCCAGAAATAGCAATTCATAAATTTTAACTTGTGTGCTGTGTGAGTAGCATGATGAAATCTGGAAATGTCCTGCTCAACCCCACCTGGGATGTGGATTATCCTTTTCCCAGTGTATCCTCACTCTATATGGTACCTGCCTGTTACTCATCTAGTAGCCATCTCAGTTACCAGATTGTGGGTTGGTATTCAAGTAACCCCTATTTTACCTAATAATGGCCCCCAAGTCACAAGAACAGTTTTTCTGGAAGTTTGGAAATGCTAAAGAGAAGCTGGAAAATGCTTCCTTTAAGCAAAGAGATAAAAGTCCTCAATGAGTAAAGAAAAAACATCATATGCTGAGGTTACTAAAATATGGGGTAATATAAAAATTTCTATCCATGAAATTATAAAGTAAGAAATAAATTCTGCTAGTTTTGTTATCACTCTTCAAATTGCAAGTTACTACTGAAGTTTATGATAAGTGCTTAGTTAACATGGAAAAGACATTATATTTATGTGTTTGTATAGAAAAAAGCATAATATTTATAGAGTTTGGTACTATCCACAATCCCAGGCATCCATGAAGGGTCTTAAACTACTACATTTGGTATATACTTATACTAAAAATTATATGTAGTTTTCTGAAATTTAAGTTTATCTGTCATCCTATGCCTGATGCCCGAGTCCTTGTACCATGGCAGCTAGCTTCCCTCCCAAAGTGAGTGATCTGAGGGGAGAGAGTACCCAGAACAGGAGCCACAGTCTTTTTATAACCCAATACCAGAAGCAACATCACATCATTCTTCCATATTCTATTCATCAGAAGTGAGTCACTAAATATAGTATCACCCAAGGGGAAAAGATTAAATTCTTTCTTTTGAGAGGAAGCATATCAAAGAATATGTAGATGTGATTTAAAAGGGCAATGGGAGAGCACACAGAAGGGAACATAACCGTAGTGCTTCATTGCAGGAGACATAGTGACTGAACTGTTGTGAGCACATGGCATACATCCTACATTTGGAGTACTTCTCGGGGGCTAATATATAAACATTAAAAAGGAGAATATCTTTTTCTGTTGGTTTGGTTAATGCTATGGTTTGATTCTGGAATGTGCCCCAAAGGGCCATGTGTTAAAAGTTTGGTTTCTGGGGCTGTAATAATGGGAGATAATAATAAAAATAATGAGATAACTGTATTTATGTGATTTTGTCTCTGTGTCTTCTATTCTACACCATTGGTCTACATATCTGTTTTGGTGCCAATACCATGCTGTTACTACAGCACTGTAGTATAATTTAAGGTGTGGTATTGTGTTGCCTCCTCCTTTACTCTTCTTGCTGAAGATTGCTTTGGCTACTCTGGATCTCTTAGTTTTTCAAATGAATTTCATGATTGCTTTTTCTATTTCTATGAAGAATGTTTTTGGGATTTTAATAGGAATTGCATTAAATCTGTATAGTGCTTTTTGATAGTATGACCTTTTGGACAACATTAATTCTCCCTATCCAGGAGCACGGGAGGTCTTTCCATCTTCTAATGTCTTCTTCAATTTCTTTCTTTAGTGTTCTGTAGTTTTCATTGTTGTGGTCTTTCACCTATTTTTTTAGATTGAATCTCAAATATGTTATTATTTTTTTTGAGGCTACTGTGAATGGGATGATTTTCCTAATTTCTCTTTTAGTAGATTACTCACTGATGTATAGGATTGCATTTAATTTATGGGTACTAATTTTATATCCTGTTGCTTTGCTGAATTCACTTATTAGTTCTAGAATTTTTCTGGTGGAATTTTTGGATCTTCTAAATATTGAATCATGTCATCGGCAAATAGAGATAGTTTGAGTTCTGCTTTTTTTTTTTTTTTTAAATTCGTATCCCTTTAATTTCTTTCTTCTAATTGCTCTGGTTAGAGTTTCAAGGGCAATGTTAAATAAAAGTAGTGAAAGAGGGCATCCTTGCCTTGTTCCAGTTCTCAGAAGGAACGCCTTCAATTTTTCTCCATTTAGAATGATGTTGGCCCTGGGTTTGGTATATATAGATTTTACAATATTGAGGTATGTTACTATTACTGTAGTTTTTTTTTTTTTTTAGTGTTTTGAATATTGAAGAGGTGCTGTATTCTGTCAAATGCTTTTTCTGCATCTATTGAATTGATTATCTAATTCTTATCTTTAAATCTATCGATGTAATGAATTACATTTATTGATTTCCATATATTGAACCAACCCTGCATCCCTGGATGAACCCCACTTGATCAAGGCCCACTATCTTTTCAACATGTATTTGTATGTGATTTGCCAGATTTTATTGAGAAGTTTTGCATTTATGTTCATTATGGATATTGGTTTGAAGCTTTCTTTCCTTGATGTGTCTTTGTTTGGTTTTGGTGTCAGGGTGACACTAGCTTCATAGAATTAATTTGGAAGGGTTTTCTCTTTTTCTACTTCATGGAATAATTTGAGAAGTATTGGTATTAAATTCTTCTTTGAGGGTTTTGTAGAAGTTGGCTGAGAATCTGTCTGGTCTTGAGCTTTTCTGTTAAGAATTCAGCTGAGATCCAAATTGATTTCCCCCTATATGTAATCTGTTATGTTTCTCTTGCAGTCTTTAAAATTCTATCTTTTCTGTATGTTAGTCATTCTCATTATAATGTGTGTCTGTTGTAATTTTTTACATTTTGGGGTCCTATATTTCTTTTATTTGATTTTCTATTTCATTCTTTAGATTTGGGAAATTTTCTGATATAATTTCTTTGAAAATATTGTGCATTCCTTTGATTTACATCTTCATCTATCCTGATAAATCTTAAATTTGATCTTTTCATGTTATCCCATAATTCTTGGAAGTCCTGTTCATGGTTTCTTAACATCTTCTCTCTGTGGTCAACTCTATAATTCTTTTTTCAAGATTCTATATTTTGTCTTCAAACATAGAATTAGAATTGCTTGAGGTTCTGCCTTCCAAATGGTCTAGTCTATTGGTGATGCTTTCTATTGTATTTTTAATTGGTTAATTGTTTCCTTCATTTTGAGACTCTCTGCATTTTTTCCCACCAGAATCTCTGCTTTTGTGTTGAAGTGATCTTTCACTTCCTGTATTTTCTCTCTGATTTCATTCCTTATACTGTCTTTCATTTTGTAGATCAGTTTAACTATCTACATTGTAAACATGTTCTCTGACATTTCTTCCACTGTGGTGTTGATGGATTCTGTTATTGGAGTGTCTTGGTTTGTTTGGGGTGATTTATTCCCTTACTTTTTCATGTTGTTTGTGTGTTATCCATTTAACATTATGGATCTGAGGCAGGTGGAGTTTCTACCCTGTGGACTTAGTAGTGTTCCTGAAGGTTTCCAGTACTTCACTGTTTAGGGAGAGACAAATAATAACAACCACCAATGCAAATAATATACAGCTTTAAACCAAATAGTTCTACTATGATATCTACAATGTTAATTATCATAATAAACAGAAATGATATGATCAGTTATTGCCTACAGTAAATTCAGCAAGTTTGCAAAGGGGTTTACAACTTCAAATGATGGACAGGGAGAGAAAAAAATGATATAGGATGTGATGATTATGAGGGAGAAGGAGAGAAGACAGAAATAAAAGATTAAAGTAAGAGTAAAAGAGAGGGGCTGGGGTGGGTTGTGGCTTAGCAGTAGAGTGCTCACCTAGCACATGCGAGGCCCTGTGTTCGATACTCAGCACCACATAAAAATCAATAAATAAAATAAAGGTATAAAAATTATTTTTTTTAAAAAAAGAGTGAAAGAGAACAATTGAGATTGGCTGTGAGGGAAAGTAAAGAGAGAATCAAGGGAAACATAGGAGAAAAAATATAAAGCAAAAATTTTTTAAAATTAAAAAGAATATAAAACCAAACTAAAATATACTAATCAAGCATCCTAGTTCACAAAAAAAACCTAATCCATGAAAAATACCTTGCTTCAAAAATACTAATGTGAGAAAAAAACCAAATATGCAAATATGTACCATCAAGGTCATAATTAAACAGAGAGAAAGAATTAAAAAAAGAAAGAAAGAAAGAAACAAAAAAGTCTTGAAGAAAAGTTAAAGAATTCCTTCTATTGGGGTTCAAAATATTCTCAGCTTCTCTTCTCAGCAGCTTTAGGTAGGGGTCTTCTGGAGTGTGATGCTCTACCCTCTGGATTGCTGGAGCGAGAGAGCTAATCCTGTAGGCAGAGTTCCTGGAGGCAGAGTTTAGGTTTAGGTGGGCTCCAAGCTGTTCACTGAATGCAAATTGGTCTGGAGATTTTAAATCAGTGTACCTCCAGCAACCAGTACTTGCTGGCTCGCAGTGGAGGACTTTACGCCAGGGATCACCCCTAGATTCTACTCATGTGGTTGGGGAGCCAATTCTTAGTTCCCTACATCACCTACAGACCCCACATTTCCTGGTCTTGGGTTCAGTCTCCAAACAATCTCTTCCACCCATGCCCTTCTGAGTTTCTGGCCAGATGTGTCTCTCCAGCAGGTCCTGCAAGCCATCGGATTGAAAGGGGAGGCATAGAGCTGGATGGGTTTCTATGATTAGTTGTCCCTGTGTAAACCTGTCTTCATGTTTGATTTTCTCTTGGTCACTTAAGGACACCCTATATCATGCAGCGTGTGTTTACTAGGCCTGTATTTCTGGCCAAACTCAGGTCTGCCAGGAATTGGCTCCCTCAGCTGCGGGCCCCACCCTGCAGCTATAATATGGTTCCTTCCTTTGTCCTCTGCACCTGGCCTGGAGAAATGGCAGCTTCTTTCCCCACCCATGGATATTGTGCAGTGTGTCATTCAGGTTTGTTGGGCAATGTCCTTGGTTTCTAGACACTCCTATGCCTTGGGCCTCCCCCAGATGGAAGTTCCTTTACTTCTCTTATTCTTCTACTCTACTCATGGAGGGATGGCTCCAGCCGGAGCTTCCAACCTAGCTACGGCAGGGGCTTTGCTGCTGGGTATTTTTTCCGTATTTTATTATATCCAACCTCCTGTGACCCTGGTCTTCTTTGAATGTCCGATTTTAAATTTCAGTAAAGCCCTCCTCCTTTTTTTTGTTTACCTAACTTGTGGGGAAGCTGCCTACTTTCTGGGTTTTATGCCAAGGAGCAGCCAGGGGCACAATCTCCTCTATTGTGCCATCTTGAAGGACATGTTATATATATATATATATTTTTTTTTCAATATGCATTTTATATATCATTTTTTTAATACCAGTGATTAAACCCAGGGGTGCTTAACCACTGAGCCCGTTTTTAAAGTTTTTACTTGAGGCAGGGTCTTGCTAAGTTATTAGGTCCTTCCTAAGTTGCTGAGACTGCCCTTGAACTTGTGATCCTCCTGCCTTATCCTCCTGAGCCGCTGGGATTAAATATGTGCACCACCACATGCAGCTTAATCATTGTATATTTTAAATTAAGTAACTGACACCAATTTGGAAAAGACTTTGGAATAGCCCTGTTTGATTCTTGTACTTATCAGAAGAATTGAGAGAAGGTTATCTCTGAGTTCTCACTTTTGTTTTTTGGTGCAATGAGCAAAATGAGACCTCTATACATGGTTATTTCAGAGTTGCAATGAATGGCATGTAAATAATACATTTATAACTCATTGATAAAATAGCTAAGGCACTGAAAATGGAAAGACAATTAGGGCAATATGCATAAAAAAATAGAAAGTTTTTGATTATTAGACTCCTCCCTTGGTTTTGCCAGATCAACATATCTACTGAGTTTTCATGTAAAATAAATAAATATTTTAAATTAATTTCTTCTGTTTGAGTCAATAAATAATTCATATATTACTGGCAAAAATGTATATTCATATCCTTTCCCATTAAAAAAAATAAAAAATACATTGTTATTTTAATAGACAAAGAAAAATACTATAATGCTTAGATTTCTGGAAGAAGAAAGGGATAAGGTAATTTTTAAAAGAATAATATGGTCTGACATGGGAACATAAGAAATTAGTAATGGCTTACTCAACCGGTATAACTTGGACAATCCCACAGGGGGACTCATAATCCTAGGTGGCTTATGTTTAGCTGATGTCTGCAGTATTAAATAGACTAAAATTTTCTACTTGATTGGATTGATGAAAAACTATTTGGTATTTTAGTATCCAAATTGAAGAATATATATAAAATATATAAATATAAATATATATAAGCAATATATATATAAAAGCATAAAATAGTTACAATTGATATTAATAGCCAAATTGTTTATATAAATATGAACTTTAAATAAAGTACTATTCTAGAAATACAGGAAAAAATGGAGAAATTTGATAACTTTAAGGTGAGACATACAATGATAATTTGAATTCAGAAAATGCGCATTCATATCTCCTGGGATCATCATTCAACACATATGACCTTTGCCTTAATTTTTTGTTCCTTCGGATAATTAAAGTCAATAGGTACTTTAAATTAAATATTGAATATATTATTAAAATAATATTCTACATGTTCTTGATTGTTTGTAAAAGTGTTATACCCTTAAAAACCAATAATTGAAGGAAAATTAAATAAAGGAAAGCAAATACTCATAATTTTATTATCATAATAGGTATTGTTAGAATGTAGAGCATGAGGAATCAGATATTTTTTATTTAAAAAATTGATTAGTCTGTACATCTAAATAGTTTAGAGATGGCAAATAGCTTACATACTCTTTGAAAACTTCTCTAACTTATGATCATGATGCACATCCCAAATTGAACACGGGATTCTTATCACTGAACCTGTACTGGGATTCATAGTTCTTCCCAGAACTCAAGGCATCATTACCGATCAACTGGATTTGGCACTTGAGAAGAAACTTCATTGTCATCCCTGAAATGGACAATCCTTCCCTTTTAGAAAAGGGAATTGAAAGATAGAGTACAGGACTTGGCCCAAATAGCATCACAACTCTGTGACTTCATCTGAGAGTGATACCTGTCAGACTGAGTCCTTTACTTCCCAGTTTATATCTCTTTACTATATATTGAATTCTTTAGGGAGTTTGGGATGGAATTCTACACTTAGTATTCATTTAACAAATATTTTTGAATGACAGCCTCAATGCTAAGCATAAAATCATTTTTATTAGAAACTAAATAAACCATGATGACTATTGTAGAAATCATTATATCATCTTTCTCTTATATTCTTTTCAAGTGCAGATTCTGAGATGCTGCTTGCTCTGGGAAAATGGAGTACTTTAGAGATGGAAAGGAGTACTTTAGGTTGCTGAATGTAACTTTTTTTTTAAAAAAAAGATACACATGACAGCAGAGTGTATTTTGACTTATTATACATATATGGAAAATAACTTCCCATTCTTATGGTGGTACATGATGTGGAGTTGCACTGGTAATATATTCATATGTCATTGGTTGTTGAATTTTGAGTGTTAATCTTTTACTTTTAGAGAGAGTGGAACTGTACAAATCTGGAAAGGTTTTCTGTGATGGCAAGGATGTTCAAAATGGAAAGTCAAGGTAATGAACTTATAGTCATGTATTCAACTGTAGATCTATGAAAAAAGGTAGGTATTCATTCCCATTGAATAGAAATAAAATGGAAGGAAGAAAATAACTCTGGGGTAGGGGGAAAAGCTGTTAAGTTACAGAGCAGATCAATATTTGTTGTGTGGACAATGTATTGACGAAGGAATGCAAAGTAGGTTAGTGATTGGGTGGGGTTAGGAAAATTTGTACTTTTTTGTTTTTTTAAGCTCTGTGGTGATTGTCTTGTTAGTTTTCAGATATCAAACCAGCCTTGAATCTTTGTGATAAGTTCCACTTGGTCATGGTGTACAATTCTTTCCATATGCTACTGTATTTTTTTTCGGTTAGCATTATGTTGAAGGTTTTGCATCCAGATTTATGGCTTTCTCCCTTTCTCTGGATGTCTTGGTCTGGTTTGGGTATCAGAGAAATAATTGCTTCACACAATGAGTTGAGAAGTGTTTCCTCTTCTATTGTTGAAAAGCTCATGAAAAATTGGTATTCAATCTTTAAATGTTTAATATAATACAAAAATGAAGCCATCTGGGGCTTGGCTTTTCTTTGTGGGTAATCTTTTTTTGTTACTAATTCAATCTTTCACTCATTATAACTTGATTCAGATTGCTTATTTCTTCTTGAGTTCATCTTATTAGTTTGTGTCTTTCTAGGGATTTTGTTTATTCCTTCTGAGTTATCTAATTTGTTTCCAGCCATCATTACTTTGAGTAAATTTCCTGTTCATTTCTCTCCCTCCTTTCCTCCTGGTAATCCCATTAAGTGTATATTGATGCATTCAATGGTGTCCTACATCCCAGAGGCTCTGTTAATTAAAAAGAATTTCCCTCTGTTTTTGGCTTGTGAGGTCTCATTAATCTACCTTCAAGTTTCTTAATTCTTTGTTCTTCTTATTTCAATCTGATAAAGAGCCTTCTAGTAATGTTTAAATTTCAGTTATGTCATTTTTGCTATTCAGAATTCAGTTTGCTTTTTTCTTATATTTTCTATGTTTATAAATAGTCTCTATTGAATGCAACATTGTCATCATACTTTCTTTGGTCTCTTTAATCCTGGTTGCTTTTACTTTTGTGAATCTGTTTATAATCATTATTTTGAAGTCATTTTCTAATCAACCTAACATCTGGTTCTCTTATGGGCAATTTCTGTTAACTGCTATTTTTTTTTCTCATGTGTAAAGAATACTTTCAAGTCTCTTTGCACACCTCCTACTTTTATTTTGTTAGAAATTGGACACTTTTCATAACATACGACAGCATTTTGGTACTCGTCTCTCTGTCTCCATGGCATCCTTTTTTATTGGTTTAATGACTGGCCAGATTATTGTAGTGATGTCTGTTAAATTCCTGATGTTGTTCTGTACATAGGTGAAATTGAGTAGTCCCATAGTCACCATGGCATGATAGTGGGTGGGTTCACTTCCTCTTTTTCTCTGACTATGCCCAAATAGTAAATGTCACCATTTATTTGTAAGCAGATTGCTCTAATGTTTTCAACAATGTCCCGGCATATGAGCGGCTCTAAAAACAATCAAATCAAATTCTATCGCCTTTGAGAGAACAGTTTGTGAAGTCTCTGCTTCATATTTATTCTGACTGCGGGAGCATTCCCTACAGTTGTCTTATTCTTGATTTTCTCCTGAAAATTCCTGGCCAACAATCCTAGCTGCATCTTTGTTAAATTCATAAGTCTGGCCCATTTGCCTTTTACCAGGACCCCCACTGCTCTTGCAAGTACTCTTAGGCATGACTTTATCCAAGTTCTGTTGAAAATAAAGTCAGTTTCTTTAGGAAAAGATTAGCAGCTCTCTGTTTTAGAGCTTGATTCTTCCCCCAACAAACTCTGAACCAGAGCTGTGAGTATATCTGTGGCAAGATTCTCTTTCATGACTTCCCTGCTAAAGGAGCTGAGGGGTTGGTGGAGGAGGTGGGAAGTGGCCTGATGTCCTCTCAGTTTGTCTCTCTGGAGTGCAACCCATGAGTCAGGTAACAGTTATCACAGTGCTGTGCCTAAGACGAATACTTCGTTCTATGAATTGGTTATTGTTTTTCAATACATTTGGGAAGTTTCCAGCCATTATTTCTTTGGTTATTTTTTTCTGCTCATTTATTTCTCTGCTGTCCTCCTGGTAATCCTGCTGTGTGTGTTGATGGTTAATAATGCTCTACCTCAGGAAGAAGGGAGCTGCCATTTTTCAGTTATGCTTTCCTGGGCTTTCTCTCAACAATAGGTATCTGGTGGCAGGATGAGGAACACTGATGTTCTGTTACTGCTGGGAGAAAAGCCCCCCAACTGGGACCTGGAAGGGAGTGGAGAGCTCATAAAAATTGCAAATATGCAGAAAACATAAGGAGATTTAACATGTATTAATGTTTTGCCATATTCAGAATTATTTTTCATAAAGAAATAAAATGTCACACAGAAAGTTAAAGATTTCTTTGCATTTATAGAGGATACATATAAAGTATGTGTGAAACCAAGGAGGGGATATAATACCAGAGATTTTCTAGCATCTGGGCTTACTGTAGTTCAAGTCACAAATTAATCCAGTTTTTAAAATCAATTAACAACACCAACAATTAGAACCACTTCCAACTGCTCTAGCTAATTTGCTGAATCCAGGATCTTCATTAAGTTCACCTCTATCAGTAAGTGTGGCTCTATCTAAAATTATTTTTTATCCCTCTTGTTTATCCATACTCTCCCTCTGTTTACTGAGAAACCAACAGTCTGTCAACCATCTTTGAGTGCTCACTTTGACAGCACAGATAGTAAAATTGGAACAATATAGAGAAGATTAGCATGGCCTCTGCAAAATAGTTATGCAAATTCATGGAGCATCTATGTTTTTTTGATACGTGTGTACCTATGACAGCGTGATTTATAATGGCCAAATTATGGAACCAAACTATGTGTCCATCAACAGATGACTAGATAAAGAAAATGGGGTATTTACACACAATGGAGTTTTATTCAGGCTTAAAGAAGAATGGAACTATGTCATTTGCAGGAAAATGAATGGACTGGAGACATTATGCTAAGATTAGCCAGATCCAGAAAGTCAATGTTTTCTCTCATATCTGGAAACTAAGAAAAAAAAAATGGAAAGAAAAGGGACCTCAAGAAAATAGAAGAGAGACCAGTAGACTAGAGGAAGGAGAATTGAAGAGAGGAGAGGAAAAGTGAAAGGGGCTGTATAATAGAATAAAACAGACCAAATTGTGCATTGCATACGTATGACTATATCACGATGAATGCCATTATTATGTAAAACTACAATGCACTAATACAAACCAAAACAAGGCCTGTGAAGAGGTGCTCCTGCATCTTTGAAAATCATTGGAGTACTTCTCCATAGAGCAAGAAGACTTGGAAGAAGTGCGACAGTTGAAATGAGTTCCTTGATTTCAGTTGGATATGGAATGTCAGGGCAGCAGAGGTCAAGCATGTAAGAGCAATTTAGTAACCTCGTGTAGTTATTTGTGTTATCCAGCTTTCTGTTACTATAACAAGTAACTGTGATAACTAGAGTGTACAAGGAGGGAGGCCTAATGGACTCCATTGCTTTTATTTTATTTATTTGTTTATTTATTTATTTATTTATGGTGCTGAGAATCAAACCCAGTGCCTCATGCATGCTAGGCAAGCACTCTACCACTGAGACACATCCCTAGCCTCCATTGCTTTTAGACCTGTGGATAAGCAGCACATCACGGAAGGAGCACTTGGCTCACTTTGTGGCCAGGAAGAGAGAGAGAGAGAGAGAGAGAGAGAGAAGATAGGGTACCAAAATTCCCTTTGAGGGCACACCCCCAGTGACCTTAAGACCTCCCACTAGGGCCTACCTCTTGAAATTTTCACTACCTCTCAATAGCATCATTCTTGGGATCAAGTCTTTAATACATGGACCTTTGGGGGATATTGAAGATCCAACATATACATCATCAAAATAGGCATCAGAGGTAACCAGAATGTTCGGACCTGCATTAATCTTTATGGGTATCTGAGCAAAGGACAAAAGAAGTAGGCCTCCCACTTAGGTTCTATGAAATCTTTATTTAAAAAAAAAATCAGTCTGGAGTATAGGAACCGTACTTGGTGAACAGTGATAGAAATGTTCAGAGTTGGGTCAATTGACATACATGGAGCTCCTGAAGAAAGGATTGGTCCTACACCTTGAGGAAGTATCTTACCTTATTAACAGAAGTTTCTTCTTAGCCCTTTCCCAAAAATGTTCATAGCCATTTCTGGGAAAATGAAACTATCTGGACCGAAATGAAGAGTTTATAGAATTGAACATATCCCCCAAGAAAGCAGAATTTTATGGAACACTGATCAGTTGGTGTCTAGTAGGATCAGGTAACAGATGAAATCTCAAAAGGAGTCTAGAGAAAATTGAAATTTACCTTGTTGTTATCCTCTTGGCTTGTGAGACTATAAATGGAATATACGCTGGAAAAATCTCCAGACTTTCCTCATGACTCATCCACCAGGGGCTGTTAATATAGAAAGTTAAATGGAAGTCTCTGGAGCTCTGTATCTCCCCAAATAGTAACCACTAGCAATGCTATAATATTCAGGGGACTTTCAGTCGTATATACTGTTATCAATGAATTAAAAAGAGACTCATTACATTTCCTCTTTTGGCTTGTTGGAAAGATAGATAGGTTTTGGAGGAAAAAAGTGGCTTATCCTAACCTTCATCAAATACTCCAATGGCAGTTCTTGTTCTAGAGTTTTGTTTTGCTTTTTCCTTGATGAAATCAGCATTTGATTCTTGGGCCCTGATACAAATCTATGGATCTCTCAAATGGAATTCTGTGTCACAAGCTAGAACAACACGAATTGTTTCTTTTTTCTTTTGGGAGAGCAGGCAGAATGCCTCTACTAGTTCATGTCAGGGATTACATCAATGCTATGATTCTGTGTCACAATTTAGTTCTTGAGAACCTTAAGAATCTCACTTTTCTAATAAAGCTTCATACAGGCTCACTACATTGATGCCATCATATTTGTAGTACCTGTTCTAGTCAGCTTTCATGTTGCTGTGACCAAATATCTGACAAGAACAGCTTAAAGGAGGAAAAGTTTATTCGGGGCTCATGGTTTCAGAGGTCTCAGTTCATAGATGTCTGACTCCTTGGCTCTGGGCCTGATGGGGAGTCCACACATCGTGGGGGAAGTGCTTGTAAGGGTCAGGAAGCAGAAAGAGAGGGAGGGGGAAGGGGCCACAGAGAAGACACACCCTTCTGGGCCACCTGTC
This sequence comes from Marmota marmota marmota, assembly GCF_001458135.2. Taxonomy (NCBI): domain Eukaryota; kingdom Metazoa; phylum Chordata; class Mammalia; order Rodentia; family Sciuridae; genus Marmota; species Marmota marmota. The sequence goes on along the minus strand of NW_025999990.1, from coordinate 45,471,291 downwards.
AGTGACCCACTTCCTGTAGCCACATTCCATCTGCCTAAAGTTACCACACACTCAGTCCATTCAAACTAGGATGGACTTGTTAGGTTACAGGTCTCATAATCTAGTCATTTTACTCTAAATATTCCTGCATTGACAGGAGCTTTTGGGGAACACTTCATATCCCAACCATTATAGTACCTGAAAAATAGGAAACAAAGTTATCTTACTTTCAAGACATATTTCTGCCAGAAAATAAAAGATAATTTCCACTAACCAGGTGGGCTGCCCCATCGGTGAAATTTCTGGAATTGCATTCTTCTTTTGGATTTTCTTCCAAAGGTCCCTACAGAGTTAAGACATGGGCCTCTGTAGATTTATGCGTCTATAATCAATCAATCAATCAATCATCATCTCACATTTAGTTTTACTAATTTAACACACTTAATTGATGACCTAAAGAGCTGCCAACTTTGAGTAGTCAGAGGCCAGAGCTGGGAAGGTACTCCAGTGTATCTAGGCTACATTCCAAACATCTTTGCCACTTTACTTTTATGAATTAGCTGATTTAATGGTGCTGAAAATATCCATGTAAGATTTGGATACTGAATGGAGCCAGTTTCCAGACCTAATACACAGATTACAGTGAAGGTCACAGGATTTTTATGGAAAGCTATGTCTTATTTGGTAAGTAACTATTCTTCATTTGAAAAGATGCTTTTTCTTGCTATTGGACCATTTAGATAATAGCACTCCATATATGGTACATGTTTTAGTCAGCCTTTTTGCTGTTGTGACTAAAAAGATCTGACAAGAACAATTTTATAGCAATAAAAGTTTATTTAATGGCTCATGGTTTCAGAGGTCTCAGTTCATAGATGGCTGGCTCCATTCTCTGGGCCTTGAGATGAAGCAGTACATCATGGCAGAAGAGTATGGCAAAGTGAAGTGGCCCAGGACATCACATCAGGAAGCACAGAGAGAATAAGCTTAGCTCACTAAATATATATCCCAAAGGTACGCCCCCAATGACCCACCTTTTGTAACCACACCCTACCAGCCTTCAGTTACCATTCAGTTAATCCCTGTCAGGGGATTAATTCACTCATTGGCTTAAGGGTCTCATTACCTAGTCATTTCACCTCTGAACTTTCTTTCATTGTCCCACAAATGAGGTTTTGTGGAACACTTAATATCTAAATCTTAACAGCACATCAACTGATTGCATGGCTTACTCCACCTACCACGCACTATTGCTTGATTCATAAGCATACCTAATTGAACTTCACCACCAAAGACATGTGTTGTATTCGGTATCAGAGTAGAGAAAGCCCTTAATGCACCAATTCCAGGGACAGGCAGCTTACATTGCCAGCACTATCAATGCTTCCTTAACCCAAATGAAAGTTGTTTTAGAGTATTTTAATATGGAAGAAATAAATAAAGCCCTGTTTAAAGGTGACTCTATATGATATGATGGCATTATGTAGAAGTAAACTTCTGTAACCTTATTGTGTCACCTGTGGATCATTTTAAGATGAAGTAGAGGAAGAAAATATAACCAGCGGGTACAATTTTGACTGAAACATTTCATTGTTCACTGTTTTTTTGAATGAATGATATGCGGAAGTGAGAATATGCATTGATTCATGGCGGTGGCTGGTGACTTGTCAAAATGGTCATAGTAAAAGAGGAAAGATTAGAGAATTGTTTGGGGGAGGGAAGTTTGGGGAAGGGTCATATATTTAGAGTTCTTGGAATAGGTGTACAGTGTTAGAATATCTGAGACCATTTCTTCTCTGCATCACCCACTGAGTAGGATAAAAATGACTGGTCCTTTGAATGTCAGTTGTCTATTTTCCATTTAGACACTTGATCAATATGTTATTGAACAAAGGCCTATAGTGGCAGGGTTGGTAATTACAATGAAAACAATAAAATGGACCATGGCTTATCAGGTTAATATCATGCTGATTATCCAATTTTTAAAAATCAGTCAACACTGAGAACCCAATGTTATCATACCCAGGGAATGTTCATTATACTGGATTCTTTACATAATTGGAGGTAATTTTTTTCCTCCTGGTTGTAGACACGTATTTTGAACCTGAGTTTACTTTAGCCTACCATCTCCTGACACATCGGCATGAGTGGACATACTAAATCAAGACTATGGTTTGGATGTTGGGTGTCCCCTCAGTTACATGGGTTGGAAGCTTAGTGCTTCAGTGTGACAGGTGGTACAGATCTGAAAGGGGAGGGGTTTCATGGGTGGTCTTTAGGTCATTGAGAGCACTGCCCTGGGAAGGGAACAAGGGTCTCCTGGAGTGAGTTCTCATGAGAGTGGCTTGTTATAAAAGCCCAAGTCCAACCCCTGAATCTCATTGTGACTTCCTGTATCAGGATGTGACCCTTTCTCCAGTACCTGTTTCTGCCACCTGCCACAGGGCCCTTGCCAGAGCTTGCAAACTGAGCTAAATAAACCTCTTTTCCTTCATAGTCTCCCTCCGGCACTTTATTATAACAATGCAGAATGGGCTGGTACAACGAAGCTATCCCACAAAGCACTGCTTTTGACCAATGGGCTCACTTTACAAAAAGGAAACAGTGCCAGAGACTAATTCTCACGGCATTCTCTAACTTTACCATATATGCCATCAGATATTTAGCCGATTATGAGAAACTGAGTATTGTGAACTAGCAACAGATAATGCTGTTTCCTTTTATAGTTAGAATATGTAGATTTAGGAATTAAGGGTTAAAAATGAAGTGATATGTCATAGCATCATATGTCATGATTCACTCACATAATTTTTAAAGTTCCCTACAACTCCAAGCTTTGCAGGTCTATGGTTTTAGAATCCAAGAGAATGCTTTCAACTGTTCATATGTGAAACAATTTCAATGAACTGGAATCTACTCTTGCCCCCCAATCACTTTGGAAAAATAGGTAAAACACAATTTTATACTGTTAGTTGGGATAATTGACTACATTTATTATGGGGAAAAAGAATTTCTAGTATATAATGAGAAAAAGGGTGGTAAACAATGTAATCTAAGGTGTTTGGAATGCTTCCTGATATCCCTGTGATCAATTGTAATAGCTGCATAATCAGCTTCACACAGGAAGGGCAGTGAAAGACTCAGAAGTCTCAAAATGAAGGCTTGATTCATCCCATTGCATCTAGTTGAGGGGCTGATAAGGGTAAAGGGAAAATGTAATAGGTGGTGGAAAGAAAAAAAAATCACAAATACCAACTCTAGTCTCATGACTAGTTGCAGAAACAAGGACTCAGAATGCACACTACTTTTGTGTGAGGCATATGTACACATATGCATGTACACATGTGCATATGTATTTGCATATTTAAATTTGCTTCCTCTCCCACATCATGACTGGTTGTTGTCATTGTCATTTAATTACAGGTTTAAGAATATGAAAATTAATAATTATAGACCTAATGGAGAAAAGATACCCAGAGATCCTGGATAAAACTGGATATAAGTCCAATAATATTAGCCTTTCTGTTAATGTTATGAGGAATGACTTTAGTGTTTTAGGTAAAACCATTGTTATTGTGTGAATTTCAGTATCAAGGAAGGGTGTGTTTTTTGGCAGCCTGAATGAATGAGATACAGTGGATATTTGTAAAATTTCCCCTGGCTTCCAAGTAGTTTTGAACTTTGTGAAAGTAAGCATTTTCTGTGTAACAAACCACCTCATGACTTAATAGCATAAAACAGCTGCTTATTTGTTCACAATTCTGTAAGATATTTGTATTGGGTTCAGTTTGGATGGCTCATCTCCGTTCTGAGTTATATCAGTTTGTCTCATTCATGCATTTGTGATTGATTGGGCGGCCTTACATGTCTGGAAGTTGACTGATTGTCAGCAAAAACAATGTTGGTAACTCACTTCTATTAAACTTACTATCCAGCAGGCTGCTTTGAATTATTCACCTGGTAGCGGCTGGAAAGTTTCCGAAAACTGCAAGAGAGGGCAAGCTGTAATGCATAAACTTCTTTCAAGCACCTGCTTGCACCATATTTGCTAATGTCCCACTATTGGCCAAAGCAAATCACATGACTGATCCGAAACTTGGATACAGAAGTGGACTCCACCACTTAATTGTAGGAATTTTAAATCATGATACAAAATAATGGGGATAATCTTGCAGCCATTTTTGCTATCTAACACAACACCTTGCTGTGCCTGGGAAATTTGTCTATTCCTAGCCCAGTAGTCAGACACTTTCTAGCCTCCCCTGTACACTGCCTGTGCCAATCAGGTGCACCCTCAGATGGTTTTTAGTTAGACTTTGAAGGTAGTGGCTCAAAGCACCAAGTGCCACATTAAATCTGTTATGCAAGGTACAGGTGCCTTATAGTTTCCAGAGCAGAATAGTCCAAGGTTCTAGCAATGGCATTAAAAGTCCAGCTCTCCTGGTGGTAGTGGTTTAAGTTTTGCCGTCTCCTTTGCAGATAGCTGCAGGAATGTTGCCTTGACTGAACTAGCTTTAGGTTATAGTTGGGGACTTTTTTGGTTTTGTTTTGCTTGCAGTGTTTAAGCCTGGTTCTTGAGTCTTTGCAGAGACTTTCATCAACTCTCCAAAATAATTAGTCCTTTTTCTAAACATACAAATTTAGATAGAATTGATATCTGTTTTTTTCCCCTAATTAAAAAATCTTAACTCATACAGTATCCCTGCACATCCCATTTCCCATTTTTCTTCCCAGGCATATGACTAACCTGAAGGGGGATATATATTTATAGATTTATTATATAAATATGCATACATAAAATATATAGACACATTTAGTGTATTTAAAAATCTTACCTAATTTGTAAGACACTATGTATACATTTATTAACTTTCTCTTTTATTCAACATTATGGTTTAAATAATTTTTTGATACATATGGTGGGTGTGGTATCTCATTAAAGTTTTAATTTGAATTTCTCTGATTGTTAGGGAGGTTAGACACCTTTGTTTATCAATCACTTACAGTTTTTTATTAAGTGGATTTTTTAAAGCTAGTTATTTTTATTGAGTTGAGTTGGGCTACCTGCCCAGATTTTCTCTTCTCCTAAGTTTTGGTTCACATTTCCTCACTATTTTGTTCTTTCTCTTAAGAAAAGTCTTCAAGAAGATACCCTTTAAAAATTTCAATAAACTTCATGGTTTTCCTCAGAAAATATTCAATTCATTTGAAATAGTGGGTTGTTTGGTCGTTACTGGAAATGGATGTCATTTACTTAATTTATTTGTTTTTTGATATTTATTTTCCCCTGATTTTTAGTACTGCCAAGAATCCTTTTTTACCTTTTGACTTTATTGATCATTGAAGTTTCTTCTGTGAATTTTCCTATTTACATTATTTACACACACACACACACACACACACACACACACACATATATATATATATATATATATATATATATATTGGGTTGGGCTGATTGTCCATTTCTAATTGATTTATATATTCTGAATAGTAATTTCTTGTGAACCACACACATATCTTTCTCTCTTGCATTTTGTGTGTTTACAGCATATTTGGCCTTTTGAAATCTTCTGTAATATGGTTATATTTCTAAATATTCTTTTAATGGTTTGTATTATTCGTTGTTCTGTTAAAGAAATCCCTCTCTTATCCCAGTATCACAAAGATGTTATTGAATATTTTCTTCTTAAAATGTTAAGGGCTTCCTTTTTTATATTTGAGTCTTTATATGGAATTCATTTTTTTGTGTGACATCTTATTATATTTTTCCCACTTGTATGTCTAGTTTACTCTGAAACATCACATAAAACCTTATTTTTCTGATATACTTTAGTTTATAAAGCTCTTTCATGAAGGTGTATTTCCGATCTACTCCCTTCCTGAGCACATGAGCAGCCTCCCCATTTGTTGATATCCCCACACCAGGATGGTACATTTGTTACTACCGGTAGCCTGTGCTGACACATTATTGTCCTCGAAGTCCACAACTGCCACTGGTGTTCACTCTTGCTGTTGTACATTCTGAGTTTGGACAAATGTATAGTGGCATGTATCCATCATGATAGTATAATGCAGGATGGTTTTGTTGTCTTCAAACTCCTCTTTGCACCACCTATCAATTCATTCCTTGTCCTCAAAACCTTGCAGTGGTTATTGTCTCCATAGTTTTCCCATTTCTAGAACATCATATAGTTGGAATCATACAGTATGTAGTCTTTTCAGATTCACTTCTTTGACAGTAATATGCATTTAAGGTTCCTCCATGTCTTTTCAAGGTTTAATGGTCCATTTCTTTTTTTTTTTTAATTTTTTATTGTGGGTTGTTCAAAACATTACAAATTTCTTGACATATCATATTCCACACTTTGATTCAAGTGGGTTATGAACTCCCACCTTCACCCCATACACAGATTGCAGAATCACATCAGTTACACATCCATTGATTTACATATTGCCATACTAGTGTCTGTTGTGCTCCGCTGCCTTTCCCATCCTCCACCCTCCCCCCTCCCCACCTCTCCCCTCCCCTCCCCTCCTCTCTCTCTACCCCCTCCACTGTATAACCCTGAGGGTCTCCTTCCATTACCATGCAATTTCCCTTCTCTCTCCCTTTCCCTCCCACCTCTCATCCCTGTTAAATGTTAATCTTCTTCTCCTGCTCTTCGTCCCTACTCTGTTCTTAGTTACTCTCCTTATATCAAAGAAGACATTTGGCATTTGTTTTTTAGGGATTGGCTAGCTTCACTTAGCATAATCTGCTCTAATGCCATCCATTTCCCTGTAAATTCTATGATTTTGTCATTTTTTAATGCAGAGTAATACTCCATTGTGTATAAATGCCACATTTTTTTTATCCATTCGTCTATTGAAGGGCATCTAGGTTGGTTCCACAGTCTTGCTATTGTGAATTGTGCTGCTATGAACATCGATGTAGCAGTGTCCCTGTAGCATGCTCTTTTTAGGTCTTTAGGGAATAGACCAAGAAGGGGAATAGCTGGGTCAAATGGTGGCTCCATTCCCAGCTTTCCAAGAAATCTCCATACTGCTTTCCAAATTGGCTGCACCAATTTGCAGTCCCACCAGCAATGTACAAGTGTACCCTTTTCCCCACATCCTCGCCAGCACTTGTTGTTGTTTGACTTCATAATGGCTGCCAATCTTACTGGAGTGAGATGGTATCTTAGGGTGGTTTTGATTTGCATTTCTCTGACAGCTAGAGATGGTGAGCATTTTTTCATGTACTTGTTGATTGACTGTATGTCCTCCTCTGAGAAGTGTCTGTTCAGGTCCTTGGCCCATTTGTTGATTGGGTTGTTTGTTCTCTTATTGTCTAATTTTTTGAGTTCTTTGTATACTCTGGATATTAGGGCTCTATCTGAAGTGTGAGGAGTAAAGATTTGTTCCCAGGGTGTAGGCTCCCTATTTACCTCTCTTATTGTTTCTTTTGCTGAGAAAAAACTTTTTAGTTTGAGTAAGTCCCATTTGTTGATTCTAGTTATTAACTTTTGTGCTATGGGTGTCCTATTGAGGAATTTGGAGCCCGACCCCACAGTATGTAGATCGTAGCCAACTTTTTCTTCTATCAGACGGCGTGTCTCTGATTTGATATCAAGCTCCTTGATCCATTTTGAATTAACTTTTGTGCATGGCGAGAGAAAGGGATTCAGTTTCATTTTGTTGCATATGGATTTCCAGTTTTCCCAGCACCATTTGTTGAAGATGCTATCCTTCCTCCATTGCATGCTTTTAGCCCCTTTATCAAATATAAGATAGTTGTAGTTTTGTGGATTGGTTTCTGTGTCCTCTATTCTGTACCATTGGTCCACCCGCCTGTTTTGGTACCAGTACCATGCTGTTTTTGTTACTATTGCTCTGTAGTATAGTTTGAAGTCTGGTATCGCTATACCGCCTGATTCACACTTCCTGCTTAGCATTGTTTTTGCTATTCTGGGTCTTTTATTTTTCCATATGAATTTCATGATTGCTTTCTCTATTTCTACAAGAAATGCCGTTGGGATTTTGATTGGCATTGCATTAAACCTATAGAGAACTTTTGGTAATATCGCCATTTTGATGATGTTAGTTCTGCCTATCCATGAACAGGGTATATTTTTCCATCTTCTAAGATCTTCTTCTATTTCTCTCTTTAGGGTTCTGTAGTTTTCATTGTATAAGTCTTTCACCTCTTTTGTTAGGTTGATTCCCAAGTATTTTATTTTTTTTGAAGATATTGTGAATGGAGTGGTTGTCCTCATTTCCATTTCAGAGGATTTGTCGCTGATATACAGGAATGCCTTTGATTTATGCGTGTTGATTTTATATCCTGCCACTTTGCTGAATTCATTTATTAGCTCTAATAGTTTCTTTGTAGAGCCTTTTGGGTCTGCTAGGTATAGAATCATATCATCTGCAAATAGTGATAATTTAAGTTCTTCTTTTCCTATTTTGATGCCTTTAATTTCTTTCGTCTGTCTAATTGCTCTGGCCAGTGTTTCGAGAACTATGTTGAACAGAAGTGGAGAGAGAGGGCATCCCTGTCTTGTTCCAGATTTTAGAGGGAATGCCTTCAGTTTTTCTCCATTCAGAATGATGCTAGCCTGAGGCTTAGCATAGATTGCTTTTACAATATTGAGGTATGTTCCTGTTATCCCTAGTTTTTCTAGAGTTTTGAACATAAAGGGATGCTGTACTTTGTCGAATGCTTTTTCCGCATCTATCGAGATGATCATATGGTTCTTATTTTTAAGTCTATTGATGTGGTGAATAACATTTATTGATTTCCGTATATTGAACCAGCCTTGCATCCCAGGGATGAATCCTACTTGATCATGGTGTACAATTTTTTTGATATGTTTTTGTATCCGATTCGCCAGAATTTTATTGAGGATTTTTGCATCTAGGTTCATTAGAGATATTGGTCTGTAGTTTTCTTTCTTTGAAGTGTCTTTGTCTGGTTTAGGTATCAGGGTGATGTTGGCCTCGTAGAATGAATTTGGAAGTTCTCCCTCTTTTTCTATTTCCTGAAGTAGCTTGAAAAGTATTGGTATTAGTTCCTCTTTAAAGGTTTTGTAAAACTCTGCTGTATACCCATCCGGTCCTGGGCTTTTCTTAGTTGGTAGTCTTTTGATGGTTTCTTCTATTTCCTCAATTGATATTGGTCTGTTTAGGTTGTCTATATCCTCCTGACTCAATCTGGGCAGATCATATGACTTAAGAAATTTATCTATGCCTTCACTATCTTCTAATTTATTGGAGTATAAGGATTCAAAATAGTTTTTGATTATCTTCTGTATTTCTGAAGTGTCTGTTGTGATATTGCCTTTTTCATCCCGTATGCTAGTAATTTGAGTTCTCTCTCTTCTTCTCTTCGCTAGCATCGCTAAGGGTCTGTCGATTTTGTTTATTTTTTCAAAGAACCAACTTTTAGTTTTGTCAATTTTTTCAATTGTTTCTTTTGTTTCGATTTCATTAATTTCAGCTCTGATTTTAATTATTTCTTGCCTTCTACTTCTTTTGCTGTTGTTTTGCTCTTCTTTTTCAAGGATTTTGAGATGAAGTATGAGATCATTTATTTGTTGGTTTTTTCTTTTTTTAAGGAATGAACTCCAAGCAATGAATTTTCCTCTTAGAACTGCTTTCAATGTGTCCCATAGATTCCGATATGTTGTGTCTGTGTTTTCATTTATCTCTAAGAATTTTTTAATTTCCTCCTTGATGTCTTCTATAACCCATTGATCATTCAGTAACCTATTGTTCATTCTCCAAGTGATGTATGCTTTTTCCTTCCTTCTTTTATCGTTGATTTTCAGTTTCATTCCATTATGATCAGATAAGATGCATGGTATTATCTCTACTCCTTTATATTGTCTAAGAGTTGCCCTGTGACATAATATATGATCTATTTTTGAGAAGGATCCATGTGCTGCTGAGAAAAAAGTGTAACTGCTTGATGTTGGGTGGTATACTCTATATATGTCAATTAGGTCTAGGTTATTAATAGTGTTATTGAGTTCTATAGTTTCCTTATTCAACTTTTGTTTGGAAGATCTGTCCAGTGGCGAGAGAGGTGTGTTGAAGTCTCCCATGATTATGGTATGGTGGTCTATTAGACTCTTGAACTTGAGAAGAGTTTGTTTGACGAACATAGCTGCACCATTGTTTGGGGCATAAATATTTATGATTGTTATGTCTTGTTGGTGTATGGTTCCCTTAAGCAGTATGTAGTGTCCCTCTTTATCCCTTTTGATTAACTTTGGCTTGAAATCTATTTTATTTGATATGAGTATGGACACTCCTGCTTGTTTCCGAAGTCCATATGAGTGATATGATTTTTCCCAACCTTTCACCTTCAGCCTATGTATGTCTTTTCCTATCAAATGCGTCTCCTGTAGGCAGCATATTGTTGGGTCTTGTTTTGTGATCCATTCTACTAGCCTGTGTCTCTTAATTGGTGAGTTTAAGCCATTAACATTTAGGGTTATTATTGAGATATGGGTTGTTCTTCCAGCCATATTTGTTTATTTCTGTTACTAAACATGGTTTGTTTTCCTCTTTGATTATTTCCCCCCCCTTTACTGTCCTACCTCCCACTGTTGGTTTTCATTGTTATTTTCCATTTCCTCTTCCTGTAATGCTTTGGCGAGGATGTTTTGAAGAGATGGTTTTCTAGCTGCGAATTCTTTAAACTTTTGTTTATCGTGGAAGGTTTTAATTTCATCTTCCATCCTGAAGCTTAATTTCGCTGGATACACAATTCTTGGTTGGAACCCATTTTCTTTCAGTGTTTGAAATATGTTATTCCAGGATCTTCTAGCTTTCAGAGTCTGTGTTGAAAGATCAGCTGTTATCCTGATTGGCTTACCCCTAAATGTAATCTGCTTCCTTTCTCTTGTAGCTTTTAAAATTCTCTCCTTATTCTGTATGTTGGGCATCTTCATTATAATGTGTCTAGGTGTGGATCTCTTATGATTTTGCACATTCGGCGTCCTGTAGGCTTCTAGGATTTGGGATTCTGTCTCATTCTTCAAGTCTGGGAAGTTTTCTCGTATTATTTCATTGAATAGACTGCTCATTCCTTTGGTTTGGAGCTCTGTACCTTCCTGTATCCCAATGACTCTTAAGTTTGGTCTCTTAATGTTATCCCATATTTCTTGGATGTTCTGCTCATGGTTTCTTAACAGTCTTGCTGAGCTGTCTATGTTCTTTTCCAGTTGAAATACTTTGTCTTCATTGTCTGATGTTCTATCTTCTAAGTGTTCTACTCTGCTGGTAGTATTCTCCATTGAGTTTTTAAGTTGGTTTATTGCTTCCTGCATTTCTAGGATTTCTGATTGTTTGTTTTTTATAACCTCTATCTCCCTGTATAGTTGATCCTTTGCTTCCTGGATTTGTTTGCGTAATTCGTTGTCGAAGTGATCTTTCATTGTCTGATTTTGCTGTTTAATGTCTTCCTTGATACTCCAGATCATCTGAAGCATGTATATCCTGAATTCTTTATCTGACATTCCATCTGCTGCAGCTGTTACCTCTTCTAAAGTTGCGTTGACCTGCATTGCTTGTGGTCCTTTCTTTCCTTGTCTTTTCATACTGCTTGCGTATCTTTCCTGCAGGTGCGGGCGGCGGCTCTGCTCTCTCCTTATTCCAATTGGGGTGTCGTGGCTACCACGCCGGCAGGTCACTGGGCCTGTTCTGGGAGCTGGCGGCGGCTCTGTTCTGCCCCTACTCCAATTGGGGTGACGAGTGTACCACGCCGGCAGGCCACCGGGCCTGATCCGCCAGTCGGTTGCAGGTTTGCCTACCCTGCAGACGCGGGCGGCGGTTCTACTCTGCCCCTACTCCAAATGGGGTGTCGTGACTACCCCGCCTGCAGGACGCTGGGCCTGTTCCTGGCACGGGCGGCGACTCTGCTCTGCCACTACTCCAATTAGGGTGGTGTTTGTACCACGCCGGCAGGCTCCTGGGCCTGATCCGCCGGTCTGTTGTAGGTCTGCCTACCTTGGAGGCGCGGGCGGCGGATCTGCCCTGCCCCTCCTACCACGCCTGCGGACCCCTGGGTCTGATCTGCAGTTTGATCACTGGTCTGCTCACCCTGCGGGCACGGGTGGCGGTTCCGCTCCGCCCCCACTCCAATTGGGGTCACGTGACCACCACACCGGCAGGGCCTGATCCGGGCGTGGGAGAAGGATCTGCTCTGCCCCTACTCCAGTTGGGGTGACATGTGTACCACACTGGCAGGCCACTGGGCCTGACCCGCCAGGCTGTCACAGGTCTGTTTACCTTGCAAGCGCGAACGGCGGCTCTGCCCTGCCCCTCCTACCACGCCCATGTACCACTGGGTCGCGGGTCTGCCCACCTTGCGGGTGCGGGTGGCGGCTCCGCTCCGCCCCCTCTCCAATTGGGGTCACGCGGTCACCACGCTGGCGAGCCGCTGGGCCTGCTCCGGGCGCTGGCGGCGGCCCGGCTTCTCCCCTCTGGCTCAACGACAAATTGAGGAGGCTCAGGTGACTGTGCCTCACCCCCCCTACCAGGAGACCAACTGCTTATGTCACCGCTGGTATTGATGAAGTTCTCTCCTCCGCCGCTTTCTGCTGACATCAGATCTCTGCCATGTTGGTATCCTATGCGAATGGCAGCATTTCGTTCCCCTTGCCGGGCAACCAAAGCAACGGGTGAGTCCTGACCGGCCCTCAGCAGGACCCGGACCGAGAAGCAGTTTCCGCGGGCTCCTAGCCCCGGGCCAGGGAAGTTCCGGGAGCCGGAACTCGGCCGCTCCGTGCTCAGTGTAAGCTCCTATAAGTGTAGGCTCCAAGAAGCAGTCCCCGCGGGCTCAGTTCCGGGAGCCGGAATTCGGCCGCTTAGTGCTTGGTGTATGCTCTGATAGGAGCAGGGTCCAAGAAGCAGCCTCCGCAGGCTCCGCAGCCCTGGGCCAGGGCGGTTCTGGGACGGTTCCGGGAGCCGGAACTCGGCCGCCCCGCGCTCGGTGTTCGCTCCGATAAGCTCAGGTTCTAAGAAGCACCCAGGCGCTGAACCCTAGCAATCTGTCTGCAAGCCGCAGGCGAATTGCAGCCTGAAATTACCTGATCTATGGCTGAATGAGCTGCGGTCAGTCGAAAACAGGGAAGGTGACGTCAGTTTACCAACATGGTGGCTGCTGGCCTCCTCTGTGGTCTGACCGGTGTGGAGAACCGAGATGGACCGCTTCCTTCCCCCGTCTCGAACCCAGAATTCAGCCCTGAGTACGGTGCTTGCACGGCTGGCAGAAACTGCAGCGCTGTATCCCTGCGTCGCTATCTCCTCGTTTCCCAGCGCGCGCTGCAGACTCTAGCCGTGGGGCGATTTGCTGAATAAGCAGTGTTACCCTCCGTGTGACAAACCTCTCGCGTTTGAGTCCCCGTAGCCGATCCTCGTGCGATGGAAATCCTTCCTCCAGGTTCCGGAGCACCCCACTATTGCTGGAAATTCCTAACAAGATATCCTTTAGCCGTCCTGACTTGTCATACTCCCACACAGTGAAGCAGCACACGGGGGCAATGCACTCCCCTCGCCGCCGTCTTCAATGGTCCATTTCTTTTCAATGCAAAATGCTATTACATCATGTGGATGTGTCATAGTCAATCGATCCATTCACCTACTAGAGGAGGGCATCTTGATTGCTTCCAAGCATGAGTAAAGCTGCTGTGCCAGGTGCAATGGCACATGCCTCTAATCGCAGCAACTCTAGAGGCTGATGCAGGAGGACTGTAAGTTGGAGGCCAGCCTGGGCAACTTAGTAAAATTCTGTTTAAAAATTTAAAAAGTTAGAAGGGCTGAGGATGTCACTCATTGGTAAATTGCCCCTGTGTTCAATCCCTAATTCCCCAGTACAAACAAAAACCCAAAAAACCAAAAAGCAAACTACTGTGAACATCTGTGTACAGATGTTTTTTTTTGAGTGTGTGTGTGTGTGTGAACAAAGCTTTCAAGTCATTTGGGTAAATTTCAAGGAACATGATTTCTGGATTATGTGGTAAGAGTAGATTTTTTTTTTAGAATTAATTAATTTTACAGTAGAATGCATTTTGACATATCATACACAAATGGAGCACACCTTCTCATTCCTTGTCTGTCTCTGGGGCAGAGTCATTCCAGTAGTGTAGTCATACATGTATATCAGGTAATAGTGTCTGTCTCATTCTACCATCCTTCTCATCCTAAAAAACAAAAAGTCGAATGTTTTCTCTGATAAGTGGATGCTGATCCATAGTGGGGTCAGGGTATAGGGAAGAATGAAGGAACTTTGGTTTGTATTGATTTTGTTTTGTAATAAAACTTACAAAGGGTCTTCCAAAATGACTACCATTTTGCATTCACATCATCCATGAAGAGATGCTCATGTAGTTAGTTCTATATCCTCACCAGCATTTGGTGTTGTCATTGTTTTGTATTGGGGCTATTTTAATGGGTGTGTGGTTGTAGCACATTTTAATTTGCATTTCCCTGATGACATATAATGTGGAACACTTTTTTCATATACATTTTTTGCTACCTATGTATGTTCATAAGTGAAGCTTCTCTTCAGATCTTTTGTCTGTTTTTTAAGTTGGGTTGTTCTTTTTCTTACTGCTGAGTTTTAAGAGTTCCTTGTATATATGTTATCAAGACATAACAAGACAGTTATGTCTTGTTCAAATATCTTCTAGTCTGTGCCTTGTCTTTTAATTCTCTTGACAGCATCTTTCCAAAAGCATCTGTGCTTTTAATGGTCCTGGGGATTGAACCACCAAGCTGCATCTCCAGTTCTTTTAATTTTTTTTTCATTGAAATAGGGACTTGCTAAGTTGCAGAGGCTGGCTTTGAACTTGCCGTCTCTTACTTAGTCTCCTGAATTGCTGGAATTATAAGTATGTACTACTGTGTCTGGTAGCCTGTGTTTTAATAATCAGAGTTCTACTTTATGGCAACTGCAAAATGAGTTCTCTGCACAGTTAGCACCCCAATTATCAGTATTCAATATAAGAGAATAAGAGTTTAACTAGGTGCCATGGCTCATGCCTGTAATCCCAGTGGCTTTGGAGGCTGAGACAGGTGGATTGGGAGTTCAAAGCCGGCTTCAGCAAAAGCAAGGCTCTAGGCAACTGAGTGAGACCCTGCCTCTAAATAAAATACAAAACAGGGCTGGGAGTGTGGCTCAGTGGTGGTGTGTTCCTGAGTTCCATCCCTTTACCCCTCCCCCATGGGAGGAAAAACAGAATATATCTAAAGGTCTCCTCTAAGGAAAAGTTAAGGAAAGAGAGCAAAGTAAGCAATGTGGACTTTTACCTCTATCTCATGCAAGTGACTTGCTTGTCAAGCATATAGTGGACCCTCAGATACTGAGGGACAACAGCAGAGATGGGAACAGTCATCAGGACAAGGCACCCAGCCCCTTGGTGTAGTTAGTCAAACCCACTGCTCACAGTAAGACTTTGGCAACTCAGTATTTCTTTTGGAGCCATGATTTCTTTATCTCTGATGCAAGTGTTATATTGCCTATGTTTCAGGTTGCTGTGAGGATTAGGTGACATGGTGTATGAGGGTACCTAGTCCTGTGCCTGATCTGTGATGTGTGCTCCTGCGTTAGTCACTCTTCTCTATCCTTCTTCCCTCAGTTCTCACCTTTGTGGAGGGATTTGAGTCTTAAGGAAAATATAGACATATAAAAAGCTTTGAGAGTGATCCAATACTAATTTTAAACATACATAGTGACTGTTGGTGCCCGTGCATATTACACACTTGGGTGTCTTTATAAAAGAAAAATTCTACCATATGTCATTTCTGTTAAATAAAGTGTAGGCCAAAAGGGCCATGTGAAAAGAACCAGGGAGAATGCAGAAATTAGTTTTCATAAAGCAAGATTGTGGATGACTAGAAGGTGAAAACCAAACTAATAGTTCCAAAGGTCATGATAAATGAATTAGGAAAGCAATCAAAACGGCTTAGCGAAGCAATGCTGTCATTCCTCAACTTAATGAATCTCTTAAAGAGTAAATAAAAGGAGAAAGATGAAAGTAATTATTGACTGTCTACCTAGTTATTGGAGTTGCTGGGATCTCTAAGGAATACAGTTCATAAAGCTGAGGCTGTAGGTGAATATACATATATATCATGTTGCTGCCTGAGAGCGGGTGCTATAGATCTTGTTTGCATAGGGGGTATATAAATATTTAATTTAGTGAATGTGGTAAGTAGTACTCTAGCTCCATCACACCCTGCTGAATTTATAGAGTGCTTCTTGGATGTTGGAAGGGCTACAGAGAACACAGCAGTAAGTATCAGAGGCTCAAATAGGCTCCCATTTCTATGATTTCTTGCTGAATATAGAGGACATTAAATTTTCTTGCTTACCATCAAACAGCAAAAGATATAGAGGAGACAAATAAGGGAAAAGATATTTTTTTTGGCGGGGGGAAGAAGAGGAATGATCCACAATGTTATTATTTCTATGAAAAATGTAATAAATGCTCTTTCCATGACTATTGTATTAGAGGGTGCTTGCTAGTACAGATTTTATGAGAGTCAACCCAATCAACACTCTTAGAGCTGGGAATTCTTGTTCACTTTAATGATGAATAAAGAATGTGTGGATTAGCCTTTTTGTTTTGACTGGCACAGCAATTAAGTCATCTTGTTCAGTGAGCTGTAACATTGATTACATTATCATCACGTTACTTTACATGGTAGGAGGATATCAGAGCAGCGGAAGATCCCACAGTACTAGAGGCAGGCTCGTACAGTTCTGGTTAAAAGGTTATGATGCAGGATATCAGGCAGTAATGGAAAGCTCCAGAATAGGGAGAAGGGCCTATCAAGGGTAAATTTCTAGGGCTCCAGATTAACAAAATTCTATTCAGTTTTATAGCATTCACACACCTATGGATGTTGCGGATATTTGGGAGCTGGGGTTATAATTTCTCTGGGAGCTCATGCTACAGACACTTGACTAATTTCTCACTTTACCTCCTGGAGAAAAAAAGGTGCTAAATATTCTTATAGATTTGGTTAGTATTGACACAAAGACTGAACATAATTACTTTTTCCCTGATGAAGTTCTTCAGAGCTCCATGTTGAATAGGACTCCGGGAGGCTGAGATTGACATACTCTCCATGTTAAGTTTGATAGAAATGACAGATGTGTGGCTCAAGGCTGCCTTTGAATTTGCAGATACAACTGGTATTTACAGAACTTCTTGCTGTCTGCCATTTAGGTTATGTCTAGACAGAAAAATATGCCTGAAGAACAGTCAACTCAAAACATAAGACATTTCAACTTGCAGAATTCAATCAACTGCAATCAAGTGGGGGATATTATGTCTAAATCAATCCTAAAATGACCCTTCCCTTAAAAAAAAGATAATCATTCTGAAAAAGGTCAATTCTGTTGTGCTGTGTGGTAAAGATGTGAAATATTCATCTCTTAAAATCTTTTCTCCAAAAGATTAGTTCTATAGGAATGGTTGCTAGAAAAATCTACCTTTTCCTGTCGCTTCCACAGGAGTCAGAATGATTAGTCTATGGTAACATGTAGCTCAGGACAGCAAAAGGTTATCCCATGATTTCTAAGAAACCTTTCAGATCATGTCCTCCTTAGCCCTCCAGGTCATGGTGAAAGCTGCTTCTAGTTCATTAGTCACTGGGAGAACCATATCATTTTTTTGATTCACTTAAAGTATGGCAAGAGAAAAAACATGAACTTTGTTAAACTTTGGTTACTGCTATTTAGTGGAAGGATTAATCAATATTTGTAATTTTTAATAGCTTCTGTTGAGTGTTCAGATAATTTGAACAGTTTCTATTGCCTCACAGGATGTGATATGAAAAACTTAGATTTCTCTTCTCAAAACGATAGCTAAGAGAGCATATTAATGGGAAATATGCTACCTCTGGAGGGTGCCCTACCTCTGGGAGGTGTGACTCAGGCCAAGATTGTTTATTTTATATGCCTACATATTTTCCTACCCTCTTTTACTTGTAAAATCCTTAAGATGAGGACCAGAAGGCAGAAAGTAAATATTTTGATAGTCCATGTGACGTAACAATGTTTTATTGTTGTTAAAGAAATTAAATCCAGATATTTAAAAATAATTAGAATTGGGGGATGTTACAACATTTGGATGTAGAGTGTTAGTTTTCATGTCATAAATCAATATTGTTAAATTCATATTTTTTCTATTTGAAGTGATTTAAATTTTAGATAGACATAATGGAATTATGATCATTTTCAGTGAACCCTGTATATTTTCATGTTCCTTGAGTACACATTGCACTCTGTGGTAAGAGCAAAGTTTGCTTTGGAGGAAAGAATGCTGGTTTTGACGTCTGAACACCTAGGTTCAAATCCAGATACCTGTATTAACAGTGTAAACTTGCGTGGGTTATTTAATCTTTTTAGGTTTCGCTTTTCTCGTCTATGGAATGGGAATAATGGGGCTGGAATCTGAAAGCAACTTAGACAAGTGTTAATACGTGGGGGGTACTTTTTCTATGTTTCTTTCTTTTCTCATTTTCTAGAAATCTTTAAGCATAGATAGGGTGAATGCAGAGCTGGGGTGGGTGGATGGCTGTTATCAGGTGACCTTGAAAGTCTCATCCCACCTTAGTTTCTCTGGTCATTGGGTCACATGTGCCCCTTTGTCAACACCCTGTTTTTCATCCAAATCTTCTTTTATTTGGTATTCACTCTCTGGCAGGCACTCTGTCACATCCTTGGCGGGTACATAAATGGGACATGAGCATGGCATGTGTGGGGGATGAAGGATGTGTTCACCTTTTCTCTGCCTTGCTTCCTTGTCCTCAGCATGCTGTGACCTTCTGTCTCATCCAGAGCATGTCCCATGTCCATTGATTGTGTTTGTCTTCATTTATTTGTGACCTCCAAAGACCTGTTTTTTTCCTCATTAGGGTGCAACTCCCTATCATCTGAAGTAACACTTAGCTCAGAGCACTGTTGTGAGGGTAAAAAAATTAATACATCGAATCTCTTAGAACAGTTTCCTGGTATTAAATAGTTGATATTTTAGTTATCATTTTATCTGCCCATTCACCCTGGGCTCGTGTTTATTCTACTAGGTCAATCACCTTCTGTTCAGGTCCTTTCCAGGCAAGAAGTTCCCTGGTTGTGAATAATACAAGAAAGATCAGAGCAAGGATAGTCTGTCTGGTATTTAGGTTAAAACAACTTTGAAAATGACCTTTTCTAGATTAGAAATTACAATGTTATCTACAGGGCAAGCATGTTGTATACAATATGATGTTGATAAATATTATTTACTGTTTATCCCAAGTTCTATTTATTTTATTTATTTTGTCATAGTTTTCATATTGTCTTGCAATCAACTGATACTTATATGCATATGTACATATATGTATATATCTACATATATATACATCTATATGTCAAAATCTGAAAAAAAACTACAGAGAAAAAGCATCCATGCACAATTGCGTTATCTTCCTCCTTCTCTCATCAACTCAGTTTACTTTTAACAAGAACATCAGAAAATTTCTTACCAAGGAAGAGTGACCTTTAAAAGGAAAGACCTGACAACCAGATAAACTACTCACCATTTACAGAGGGATTCAGTGGAATTTACTCCATCTATTTCCTAAGCCTCCAGAGGAAATTATTCATTCTGGAAGGGCACAGCTGATTGAGGAAGGAAGACACTTGGATTAAAAAAGACAATGCTTTGAACTGTTTATGGGAAAAAGTCTAGTCCTTTGCATTCTTATCTATAAGGGGAGGTGGTTTGGACTAGATTACTTTAAAGGGGATTTCTAGGTCAAGCAAGGTGAGCTCTACTGTGCTAAACTACTGGACTTGTGCCCTTTGGGATGAAATTGTGAGCTTCCTACCTGTCTGCCAGCACTAGCATGATGCAAATCCAGACACTTGAGCTCACTAGTTCTTGTAGAGGTACTGAGGAGTACCTCTTCCTGTACCTGACCAGTTTTCTCTGCTCAGCCTTTTGTACTGCAGAGAGACTATTTTTATGTTTTAATTGCAGGAATATTATGAGGGGCAAGTAAGAGAATATATTTAGTAGTACTTAGAGATCTTCAAAGGCAAAGTAGGCCATCTTCATTAAACTGTGGAAAAATGAGTCTAAATATGGGAGTAGTTTTACTTTTGTCTGTTAGATGGTGGGTTTTGCTTTATCCCAGGAAGATTTGAACAGAAATTGCATTTATTTGCCCTCTTTGATTAGTTCGTATTCTTGTAGAATATTATTTGGAAGTAATGAACCAGGTCTTGACTTGGTAGAGGTAGTAATAAACCGGGGCCTCAGTTTTTAGTGAGTGTATTTAGCTACTCACATACCAATGTACCAATGCCTGTTTTCAGCCCAATTGCAGAAGTGTGAAAGTATTTAATTTTTATAGAGGCAATCTTTAAGTAAAATGCTTGAGGATGTCTTAATTTAGAGGGCCCAGAAGAGATTATGCAAGCGTAGGAAGACACAAAAGAGCTGCTTATGTTGATGTGATATGTCTTTAGGATGACCGAGTTTTCCAAATTTATGCACAGGTAATTAGCATCAATGTTCATTATATACAAGGAGTCTTTGCAGTGGGGATGATGTGAGTGACAAATGACAGCAGGGCAATTTTCAGGTGAGTGCTTAGAGAGATCAGATAGAAGACAAGAAAAATAAGAAGGATCAAGCTAGCTCTCACATATATTTTAAAATTCTTGCACATGCTCATTTTAGAATATTTACAAGATACCAATAACCACAAAGAAAAAAGGAAAAACAATTCTGTAACCTATAATTCAGAGATAACAATCATTACATTTGATGTGTAGCATCCCTGGACTCTCTTTAATATAATTAAGTGCTATGTACAAACAAAAGTGAAATCTAACTGTTTTATAATAGTATTTTCTTTTCCCTCTTCCTTCTCCTCCCCTTCCTCCTCTTCCTCTCTCTCTCCCTCCCCCTCTTTCTTCTTTTTTGTGTCAGTTATTGAACCCAGGGGTACTTAACCTCTGATCCTCATCCTTAGCCCTTTTTATGTTTTATTTTGAGATAGGGCCTTGCTAAGTTGCTTAGTGCCTTGATAAATTGCTGAGGCTGGCTTTGAACTTGTGATCCTTTTGTCTCAGCCTTCCTAGCAGCTGGGATTACAGGTGTGTGCCACCATGCCCAGCTAATAGTAGTGTCTATCTAGAGGACCATAAATATATTTTCAGGAATTTAAATATAGCACATTCTTTAAATCACATACTGAGAAGAGATTTCTTAGGATCACTGGAACAAAATACCACACATAAAAACTTGATGTAAAAAATAAACCCTTTAATTCCTATTAAGTTCTTACCTTGTACTCTGTCGTGTCCACAAGACTTTACAATGATTATTTCATTGTAATGTAGTACTAGAAGATGATTTTTGAGGTAACAGTTTGGAAATTTGTTTGGCAGTTGTGATTTTGAACTTATATGCTGGTTCTCAGGTATATTAACACTCCCAATCTTACAAATCTTCCCAAAAGCATTCCTTTTACCTTCTCACATTTATCAAGTCAAGGAGGATTAGAGATTTTGGAACTTTAGGATAATGTATTACATAAAGCAATTTAACAAAGTTAGCTTTTAGATTAATGCACGTGTGTGTGTGTATCTCATATTGATTAGAGTACCTAACCTAGAAACTTCTTTAAAATATCTCTTTATTGCTTCAAGGTATTATGAATGAGCTGAACTTGCTCGATAAATACCCCCCAAATTTCCTATATGAAGGATGCTGTGATTGGATTAAGCCATTACATTTCACTGAAGGAATTAAATCTCAAAAAGAAAGAAGACAAACAGTATACCTTTAATTATAACACATGCCACAGGATTAATTACTTTCTTCTTTGAACTTGGAAAAATGTTAAAATAATGGCAGGAAATAATCATGTAAAGACTCAAAGAAACTTTTAATATAGTGGGCTCATTCATACACGTGTCCATTTATTTATTTAAAAATATTCAGTACCTGGTATATATCGGGCTCAGCTCAAGGATGAGTAACAAACACACTTTGTAGGGAAATGAACTTCCAATTATGTAAGTTTCTAACTCTTGTTAGACTGTTATGGTTATTGTATTGTATAGTGTATAGTGTGGTTGGAGAAAGAAGCAGCTGATTTCATCAGAGGGCTGAAATCTTTCATGGTATCAGCTACCTGGGTTAGAAGGTGGTCTGAGCTGATCAGAGGAGAGTCTTTACTCTTGAAGAAGGTAGCAAGATTTGTTTGGGGTGTGGTACACTGACTTTGGCAAAAGTCAGACCTGTCCATGATTCTGAAGACTCAAAAGAAGGTCTTTAGCTTTACCCACGTACGTTAACTGACTGTACTGGAAGCAATAAAATGAATTACCACTAAATAGCACAAACACAATTCCCCTACAAGATAAGGGTTATTTTATGTATTTTCACATGAGAAAAATGGATTTGAGAGAGAAAATCACTTGTGAGTGTTCAGTTGCATAGGACAGAAATCAATCTAGTTACTTTAAATGAAAAGGATTAATTCAAGAAATTGGGTGCTTATAAAATTATGGAAAGAGCTGGAGCAGCAGTCAGTCCCTACCCTGAGCTTCAAGGAATAATTTCTATGTACCAACACAGAGCTATTCAGGCAGGGGGACCCGCAACCTCTGTGACATTAGCTTCATGATGCCAGTTGCTGTTCTAGAACCACACAGTCTTAGCTGTGATATGAGCTTTAGGGCCCACCATCAGACCTGTGTGCTCCGGAGCTAAGCTGAGCCTGCTTTGCCTATAGCAGAGAAATGGATAACCTGCTTCCTGCCTCTTAATACTACTAGGTTACTGTCCACTGTGACTTCTGCTAATGCTATTTCAGGAAAACTAAATCCCTATGACTGTATATATCCAGCAGAAATAGTAGAAACTTCATAGGTGGTTTCAGGACCCTGCTATTTTCTAAATCTCCCTTGAGTATTTCATGTTGGTAGATCCTAAAGCACATCCTAAGTTTAGTGGCAAGGGAATCTAGGAGACATGGCTTTTAAGGCAAGACAGTAGGAGAGGTGTTATGCCTCAAATGACTAGACCTATCACAACTGGGGAGCTGGTATCTGAACTCAGACTTGTGTAAGTTTAAAGCCCTGGACTCTTCCCACTATATCATGAATACTGGAGTCAACATGAAATTCTATTGATTTCACTGAGGTGGCCTTAGACATTATTTCTATTATTTTTTAGTACATAAGGGGAACCTTTTAATCAAGAAGGACTTGAGCCAGACCCCAGACCCCAAGAGAGCTATATTGTCTTCCTTGGAGTTGGGAGACTTTGGAATCCATGGCTGAGTTGGAATATATGAGAAACCATGACCACAGTCTGGCAGAATGAGAGAAAGCATAACAAGAAAAGATGGCGTGGAGGTTGTAGCTCAGTGATAGATGCTTGCCTAGCATGGGTGAGGCACTGGGTCTGATCCTCGCCACCACATTAAAAAAACAATAAATAAATAAAAAATAAAGGTTAAATTCTTTAAAAGATGGCACAGTGTCTGCTTAGTCTTAGGGCAAACACTTTTGGAGCAGAGAGAATTTATAAATAGCTAAAGACATAGGCAAACCATTTACCATCTCTATAGAAAAAGAGAATTCTATTCATAGCGAAGACACTCAAGGGATTTGGGAACAATTAGGGTTGGACTATAAAAGCTAGGGAAGTGCTCGAATCCTAGAGAATTAGGATATTTTATTTACCTCAGAGGTTCAATTTTGGCATTATAGGCATAACTGAAAGTATCCTAAATAAAAAGCATGGGCACAGATTTACATGGTAAAAGACAGAGATCATTTTAGTCTCCTAATCCACTCTAAGAACAGAAAGGCAAAGGTGAGGAGAAGCAATCTTTTGCTTCCCCAGTATATCTTATGATCAATTTCCAGCTACAAAAGGAACTCTACCAAGTTAAAGGAGATCTTGATTTTGGCTCACACCCTTCTTCTTGGAATACCCTTACTGATTCAAATTTCAGACCTTCAGATTGTAGCTCAAACTTATTGGATCGTGGATTCTATGCAGGAACATTGAGTTGATAAATTATGTATTTAGTGCCCAGCATAGTGTGGAACATTTAGTACTCATTTAGTACATTTCTTTCCTTCAAAAATTATGACAAAGTTGAGAAACAAAGCAAAGAGTAAATAAAAGAAGACAACTTTATTATAACTAGTGGATAAGTAGTAGGTCACAGCAAAGTGGGAAAAGCATATGGCCTGCTCCTCTCATTTCCCAAAGAGAAACAGGCAGAGCTGAGCCAAGTTTGCCCATTTGTTCTTTGCAAATTAATTAATCAGATAATATGTCACTCCATGTTCTGGGAATAAAGTGAATAAAAGGGATCAAAGGGATTCTAAGAATGGAGAGTTTTAGCGTGGGTGAATAAATGCGTGTATGTATGAATGAATTTTGAATGTATGAATCATGTCTCTTTCTAGATTCAAAAAGTCTCCATTGCCTGCGAAATAGCCAACCACTTCAGGTGGCTGGTGGTTCCTGGAGTCACTGTGGACTGGACTATATACTTCAGAACCTAACTCACTCTAAGTGTGGCTGGTGTGTTCAAATGACCATTTCTTCTTTTCTTTGGACCAACTCTGCCTTGAAACCTGGAACTTGACTCTGCATCTCAGTCCTTAGAGTGAAGAGCTTGACTTTTCACTTGGATTGTTCTGGCCTCTTCCTAGGAGCTGTTGTCCAGTTTATGGACTCTGCAAATTTTCTTCAAGTTGCCAAGTTCACCTGATGCTAGAAACTAAAATACAGTGTTGTTTCTTTATTAATTTTTACTCTATGAACATGGATTTCTGTTAGGTTTCTTTTTTGGGGGGATGTGATATTTATGATATTGAACTTGCATATTGAACTCAGATCCTTTTCTTACCCTTCGGTTATAGCAGGACAATAAACTTTTGCTGTTGCTTTTGATCACTTCCTTTAGCTCTCCTAACCGTGATGCCCATCACAAGCATTTTGGGGTTGCAACAATTGTGAGAGTTACTTTTAAATTATGCTGCAAGCTCTTAGAAAAGTAGGGAATCATGCTTTGGATCTTTGTAAACTCAGGCAATTAACTAATGCTTTTTGTGATACATAAAAAGCAATGTCTAAGGAATTCTGCTATGAGCTGCCCAGTAACAATAAATCCTTGAACAGTCTCCAAGTAATGCAGGACTGAAAAAGTCTTTGAGGGCAAGGCATGCTGAGCACAGCCAAGAACAGCCAAAGCTGTGACAGCTGTGGTACTGATCAATCACTGACAGAGAGATACACTCTCATTAATATGCAGAAGTTACTAATGTCATGTCTCACTGGTGCCAAAGCCAGGCATGAAGAGGGGGTAAGAAGGAAAATGGTAATTTGGAAAGAGTGAAAGCATTCTACAGTGCTGAAGTACCTTTATTGTGCCATATATTATTTAATTCGATCCTTGTAATAACTCATTGAAATAGATATTGTGAGTTTTTTTTTCATTTAATGACAAAGAAATTGAGGATTAGTGAGATTTCTTAATTTTCCAAGGTCATCCTTATATGGTTATAAGAATTGAGATTCCTAACTTCATCTGTTTGGCTCTATAGGAGCAGAACTTGCTATCACATTGCTAATTGACCCCTATATGAGGATGTCCATTGGTATTATGTTCCTGGATTGTCTATATTCTCACTCCTCTAGAAGTTCTCAGTTAATTCAGGAACTAAGACTTCAACCTTCTTCTCCTACTCCTCCTCTTCCCCCTCCTCCTCTTCCTCCTCCCCTTTCCTTCTTTCTTTCAACTAACTCCTACGGGAAGCAGACATCTGGGCTGCCCCTTTAGTACATATCTTTTATAACATCATGACCTGGGACACAGCCTGGTGATGGAGGGTAAGTCTACCAGATTCTTGGTTCAGTTTCAAGATATCAATGATGTTCATATTAAAAGTGATATTTGATTATTCATTTATCCATGCTTTTTTTTAAAAAAAATCTCAGTTTGATTCAGAAGTAAGTTGGAGAAAAGAAGGATTTATGTTTTGACTCCAGTCTATGTTCCTTTCCCTATATAAAAACTAAAAAGGATTCTAAAAAGGACTGAAGATAAACAGAAGGCAGGAAATAGCAGGCATGAGGTTGAAAGAGAAAGAAAATAAATAAATAAAACAGCTCAACTGTTGGGAGAAATTCAGAGGGAGAATAATCAAGTCCATATATCACTATCCCAGAGTGAGCAGCATGGCACAATAATTAATGTTCCCAATAACAATTCTTGATCCATCAAGAAGCATTAAATTATGTTCAGCAGACTTTATTTTTTCTTTGACTAAAATGTGTAGCACACTTTAGAAAGATTTATTCTTTTGATAAACATCATTTTACTTGTATTTGCTGGATTCCCAAAGGAATACCATTGTGAAAGTATTTAAGTATAGAAAAACTGAAGGAATTGTTGAGGATTCACTTCTTAAGAAAACAGATTTAAAAAAAAATTTTTTTGTTTGTCATTGAACCTTAATTTTATTTATTTCTATGCAGGGCTGAGAAGCAAACCCATGCTAGGCAAGTGCTCTATCACTGAGCCACAACCTTAGCCTTAAGAAAATACATTTTTTTTTTTAAAGAGGCTACTACTCCATCTGCCCTTCTTTACTTTATTTCAATTTGCTTGGTCAGGATTAATCTTGTTAAAAAGTCACATTAATTGATTAAATCAGCTCTTGAAGTGTCTGTTTTTAAGATGATAAGTCAGTTATAATTTGTTTGATACAAAAGATGTAAATCATCCATTTGTATTTAAATTAAGTTGAATCTTAAGAATCAAACTCCTCAGACTTAAATTATAATTAACTAAACTCAGAATATCAGATAAACAACCTTTATTCATTCCAGTGCATGGATACTCTAGTTGACATTGTGGATAGGAAAAGGGAAATTTGTCAGTCTGGGTGCCCTCCGGAGAAGGTGTGAAGGTGTGAAGTTCTCACCAGGAGACATTATGTTGATGAATTTTGTAGATTCCAAGACCTGGCTTTGTCAGACTCCTGAAGATAAGCAGCATGAGAGAGGCTGGCCTTATGTGAATCACTTCCATAAAAGACTCAAATATGGGAAGCAGACTGCCAATTTATCCATTCACAATGGAGTCAAGGAAGATGAGGAGAAATATTCATAACATCATTCAAGGTACCTTTTTTTGTAGCATCATGATACCTGTGAGACCAAATTAATAATTGAGAGGTTGTTTGGTACGCATGGAACAACAGCAAAGGGAGGCAGGCAACCTTAGAGATTTCAAATCATCCTCGATCCATGGTGGAGTTATAATAATATATGACAGTGTTAACTAATCATTACGGCAGGCACCTTATAAATACTTTTCTTCTCCTTTTTTATTGGAACTGGGACTAAACCCAGGGGTGCTCTACCTTTGAGCTACATCTCCAGTCATTTTTTAGTTTTTGAGACAGGGTCTCCATAAATTGCCCAGGCTGGCCTCCCACTTTCGATCGTCCACCTCAGCCTCCCAAGTAGCTGGGATTACAGGTGTGCACCACTTTGCCTGGCAAAGCTTTACTTTCATTCATTCAGAAATCCTGCCAGTAATCCCACGAAGCAGCTTCCTACAAAATGTCCTCTCCACTAAGTTGATGAGAAAATGGAAGAATCAGAGTGTAAGTGACTCTCCCAAGATTATAGGGCTGGTGAGTTATGGGGTTGGATTCAAACCCAGGCAGAGTCCAAAACTGCCTCTCTCAAGATCTATGGTCTTGGTTTCTCTGGGGGGTAGTTTGTTTCCCTGGGTTTAGTGTTTTTCTCTTGGGAGAGTGCTGCATAAGCATTGCGGAATTCTCATTTCTTCCATTTCTAGGTTGCAAACTCTCCATGTGACTTTGCTAGAATCTTCCTGCAGATCAGGGACAACCAGATGAGCTGTTTCTGTTTATGAACATACAATGACTTTCAAGTTATTACTGTGACATTGCATCCTCCGGTCTGTTTGGATTGCGTCTTAGGTGTTTGTGAATTCTCTCATCATACAATTATACAATGTTTGCATTACTCTCAGTAGGCTTGTCTTGAAGCTCTTTCCCATCTAATTGTTTTGAGTATTTTACTAGTGTTACTGCAACCTAATTTCTGTTATTTTTAACATCTTGGAGTATGCTTCTAATTATTTTCTTTGTATGCCACCAAGTTAATAAATAAAATGTTGATGGAAAATAGTCTCAGAATGGATGATAAAACTATTTAACTTCTGAAAAGTGGATATATCTTTAAGAATTCCAAATAGCAGCGCAATCTCAAATCTTTTGCAGTTGTCTTTCTTGCTTCATTGGTGATTTTTAAAAACTGGGACTGGCCAAAACGTCCTTGCTTATTGTCTCAGTTTATTTATTTATTTTAAATCTACACTTAGAGATGGTCTAAGGATAGCATGAAAGGGAATTTTCTATTTATAGTTTCTGGTATGATCGATTTTCCATCATTAATAAAGTGAATCATGGCTGTGAAATGAGCTTACAATTTCCATCAATATATTTTATGTCTTCCTGCAAGTGAAGAGGTGACATTTGACTTGAATACTAATGTCAGGATATGTTTCAGACTGTGCTGAGCAGTTCCTTGAGATTTTTTGGAAGAAAAGTGCTTTATACGGCATTCTACAAAGTATTTGAGACAGCCACTTATGGATTACTATGAGCTGACGACTTTATCTGACTCTACCAAAAGACATGGGGTGGATTATGAATCAGATTGTGATTCAGATTGTGAAGACAACTCAGTTTTATAGACTGTCAATCACCTTCAAGATAGGCAAGGTCATTTAACAAATACCCTTCCTCGTTCAAAAATCCTAGGTGGATGTTTAGACTTTCTGAAAAGCTCTTGATGGGATTTTCATGCCTTGACAGTAAACTATGAAATGATCAGCAAGGTGAGTGTGTCTCTTGGCAGAGTGCTAGGACTGGCTGCTGCACTCATACCATCCAAAGAAGCAGAAGGGGATAGGATTTCCTACCCACCTCCACCCCGTACAGATGTGAAATCTGGATTACACTGAGTGTTCCATTCAGTGTTTGGAGGTGTTTCAACTCATAAATAATGAATGTGTATTGCTGTGCAGGTCATGAGGGAACAGTAGACGATAATTCCAAGATTGTTATTGGAGGAAATTAATCCTTTTGGGAGCAGGGGAGGTAGGATAAGGGACAAAGAGGGGAATTAGAAATGCATTTAGTCAAGAGGAGCTGAAGTGATGCGATGATGACAATTACAGTTTGGCAATGTCGGCAGCACATGGGATCTGCCATCACTTGCCAATCGTGGAGCATTTTGGGTCCCCATAACAAATGCTCCCTTGGAGCAAAGAGTGATTTCACAAAACAATAGCATAAATATCTAAGGAATCTGAAGCTGCGGAACAGCTACTTAGCCATAAACCTACCCTATTGGGAGACATGTGAGGGAACAAGTTGCAACAAGGAGAATACAAGGGGGAGTCAGCTAGAGTTGAAGAATTGTGGGGGCTTTGTTTAAAACTTCATTTAGCCATGATCATAAAAAGTTGTTCTCTTACTATTTTCTTGGGCTGCCTATTTTTTGAATGAAACTCTGTCTTTGACATAATTAACTTGAGAAAGAGGTTGTTTTATTTAAGCTCATGGTTTTGGAGGTTTCAGTCGATGATTAATTGGCTCCATTGCTTTTGGGCTTGTGGTGATGTGGCATTTCATGGCGGAGTGCATGCGAGCAAAATGGCAAAACTGTTTAGCTTATGGACCAGGGTAGAAGGCAGGAAGGGAAGTAGGGAGAGAAAAGGGGGCCAAGGTCCCAAATCCCTTTCAGGGTTATACCCCTAATCACCTGAAGACCTCTCATAGGCTCCACTCTTAAGCGTTTTACCAACTCCCAGTAGTGCCACATTGGAGAACAATTCTAACACGTTTTGGGGAGTAATTCCAGATTCAAATTACGGCAATACTTTTTCATTTTTTAAAGGTAACTTTTATATTAATTTTTAATCTTTATTATATTTAAAAATCATATGTCTCCTGTCCTTTTAATTTGCTTATTTATTTATTTTGGGGGTCCAGAGACACTTGGGATGTTTAGAGGAAGACAGCAGTGTAGAGGAAGTGGCATTCTAAGCTGCACCATGGTGTGAGACCAAAGCAGTGGGTATATAGATTCTCAGCAAGGTCACTGAAATTTAATATTTGGGACTCAGAAACTTAGGGACAATGGACTAAGCTTAGGGACAATGAACTAAGAAGAAAGCTCACCACAGGGGGCTGCTGGAGGGGATTTGTCACAGGCAAAGGGTAGAGGAAGTTGCATTCCAAGCTGCACCTTGGAGTGGCTTGGTGTGGAGAAACTGAGATCAAAAACCCTGCCTAGACTTATCTGACCCTGAGGCTGCACTATGCACTGGCACTTAAAAAGCATGCTCTGCCTCTCAGCTGGCCATGGAGAGCTGAGGCAGGAACCAGGTTGGAGCTAGTGTCCCACCCCCCGTGTCTGTGGGACCCAGGAGATGAGAAAAATAAAACAACAAAACAAAACACACACAGCCACCATATCTTGGCAGGCACCTATTGAGGGACCTAGACTGAGTTTGGCTGACTGTGAGAGAAATGGGCAAGGAGTAGACTGTACTCAGGGGAATCAGAGTTAGAAGGGCAAAGCGGAGCCTTTGTGTCTAGTGCCTCCTGGGACCAGCTGAAGTAGGCAAGAGTCTGAGAGTGCAGGGGTGAAGACACTCAGGGATTAATTCCAGGAAGGCTGTACTCTTGGGCAGCAATGAGTGAAGGATTTCCCCCTCCCCCACACTCTGCAATTGGATTTCTTGGGAAAGAAAATCCTGCAGAAGTGATTGGCTACTATCTAGCTCTAGGGGAGGGTCAATCTAATCTCTCCAAAGAAGGTCCCAAGGCACAAAGCCCAGGGAGGCCTGATTAGACCTCAGTACCACCTGCTGGAACTTCCCTCACAGATACTGCAGAAGCGGTACCTTGGGAGTGCATCAAACTGGTTATAATGGACAAAATGTGAACTGGCGGTATGTCCTAATCAGTCCCACCTAAACATAATGATAATAATCATTTATGCCACAAATTTCAACACACCCAATTACATGGAAAAAATACTCCATGACATTAAATCCCACATAGATTCCACCACAATAATACTGGGGGATTTCAATATACCCTTATCACCAAGAAACAGGTCATCAACACATAAAATCAAAGCTCTCCAACCTAAGCAACACTATAAAGCAAATGGACCTAATGGACATCTACAGAATATTTCATCCCAACAGCTGAATTTACCTTCTTCTCAGCTTCCCTTGAAACCCTTTCCAAAATAGATAATATTCTAAGCTGCAAAGAAAATCTTAACACCAAAAAATTGATATCATCCCACGTATCCTATCAGATCATAATGGAATGAAGCTAGAAATCAACAGCAAGAAAAATAATAGAAACCACATAAACACATGGAGATTCAACAATACTCTCTTAAATGAAGAATGGATGAAAGAAGAAATGAAAATAGAAATCAAGAAATTCTTAGAAACAAATGAGAACAAAGACAACATACCAATATCTCTGGGACAGTATGAAAGCAGTTCTAAGAGGATTATTTATAGCACTGAACACCTATATGAAACAATTAGAGAGATCCCAAATAAGTAAGCTTGTGCTCTGCCTCTAGACCTTAGTAAAATAATGAATTAAC
Organism: Marmota marmota marmota; assembly: GCF_001458135.2. Lineage (NCBI taxonomy): Eukaryota > Metazoa > Chordata > Mammalia > Rodentia > Sciuridae > Marmota > Marmota marmota. The sequence continues at coordinate 45,439,543 of NW_025999990.1, read as the reverse complement.
CCCCAAACCAGTAGAAGAGAAGCAATGGTTAATATCATAGCCACAATCAAGTAAATTGATAATAAGAAAATAATACACAAAATAAATATACAAAGAGTTGCTTCTTTGAAAAGATAAGTAAAATTTACAAACACTTAGCAAAACTAACGAAAAGAAAGAGTGAAAAGAAGCAAATCAAAAGGATCAGAGATGAAAAAGGAAATATCAAAAGAGACCCTTCTGAAATCCAGAGGATTATCAGAATCTATTTGGAAAATTTATACTCCAATTATCTGGAAAAGCTGGCATACATTGACAAATTTTTAGACACATTTTAGACAAATCTGAACAGATTAATATCAGGTTATGAAGTTAAAACAGTAATTAAAAGCCTTTCAGTAAAGAAAAGCCCAAGACCTGATGGACTCTGAGTTCTATTAGACCTTTACAGAGGAACTAACACCAGACTTTCTCAAATTATTCCATGAAATTGAAAGAGAGGGAACACTCCCAAGCACTTTTTAGGAAGCTAGTATATAATCCCAATAACAAAACCAGAAAAGATTAATGAAGGAAAGAAAACTATAGACCAATATCCCTGGTGAACATAGATGCAAAAATCATTAATAAAACATTAGCAAAGTGCATTCAAAAACACATCAAAAAGATAATACACTATGAAGAAGTGGGTTTCATTCTAGTCATGCAATGATGATTCGAGATACACAAATCAATAGCTATAATTCATCACTTAAACAGAATTAAGGACAAAAATCACATGAACATCTTAATAGATGCAGAAAAGGCATTTGATAAAATCCAGTGCCCATTCATGTTAAAAACACTGAAGAACATTATGTACAACCGTAAGAATGGAATCTTAACCCTATACTCCCAGGTATATATGTCAAAATACACTCTACTGTTATGCATATTTAAAAGGAACAAATTAAAAAAGAGACACTATTGTATATGTCTTTAAATCTATAAAAGGTAAAATAAAATAAAATTCAAAATAAAACAAAACACTGGAGAAACTAGGGATCAAAAAGGAAATCAACAAGATCAGAGATGAAAAACATTATTAAACTTCAACATCATAAAGGTCACTTATGACAAACTCAAAGCTAGCATCATATTAAATGGAGAAAAAGTAAAAGCATTTTATCTAAATTTAGGAACAAGTTGAGGCTATCCATTCTTACTCCTATTCAATATAGTCCTTGAAAGATTAGTCATAATCTTTATAAGATTATTTATCTCTCGATCAGGCAAGAAATGGAAATCAAAGGCGTACAGATAGGAAAAGAAGAAGTCGAACTATTTCTGCTCACCAACAATATGATCTTATATCTGCAAGACCCAAAACACTCCACCAAAGACTTTTAGTGCTTATAAATTTAGCAATGTAGCAGGATACAAGATCAAACACCCCTAAATTAATAGCTTTCCTACACTGCAACAGTGGTTCAGCTGAGGCAGAAATAAGGAAAACCATCCCATTTACATTAACCTCAATAAATTAAATACTTGGGCATTAATCTAACCAAGGAGGTAGTAGAACTCTACAATGAAAATGATAGAACACTGAGTAAAGAAATTAAAGACGACCTTAGAAGATGGAAAGGCATTGCGTGTTCTTGGATAGCAGAATTAATATTACCAAAATGGCCACACTTCCAAAAGCACCAGGCAGATTCAATGCAATCCCCATCAAAATACCGATGACATTCTTCACAGAACTAGAAAAAACAATTTTTAAATTCATTTGGAAGAATAAGAGGACCAGAATATCCAAAGCAACACTAAACAAGAAAAGCAAAGCAGAAGGCATCACAGTACCCAATCTGAATTTATACTACAAAGCTGTAGTAAGTAGCAAGACCACATGATATTGGCATAAAATATGGACATGAAATAGAATAGAAGACAGAGAGACCAATCCACATACCTGACATTTGACAAAGGCACCAAAAATATATCTTGGAGAAAAGACCACCTTTAAAACTGGATAGCAGTATGTAGAAAAATGAAATTAGACCTCTATCTCTCACCCTCCACAAAACTCAAATTGAAATGGATCAAAGACTTCAGAATTAAACCACAACTTTACAACTTCCAGAAGAAGACATAGGATCCACACTTCATCATGTGAGGGCTGGCACTGACTTTCTTAACAAGACCCCTAAAATGCAAGGAATAAAACCAAAATCAATAATGGGATGCGATTAAACCACAAAGCTTTTGCACAGCAAAGGAAACAATTCATAGTGAAGAGAGAGCTTCCAGTTACTCCTCCAATAAAGGATTAAAGATCCAGAATATATAAAGAACTCAAAATAAACTTAACACTAAAACAACAACTACAAATAACACAATCAGTAAATGGACAAAATAACTAAACAGAGACTTTTCAAAAGAAGAAACACAAATGGCCAATAAATATATGAAAAATGTTCAATATCTCTAGCAATCAGCGAAATGCAAATCAAAACTGCACTAAGATTTTATGTCACTCTATTCAGAATGGCAATGATCAAGAATATGGACAAGAGTCTGGTGTGGTGGCACAAGCCTGTAATCCTAGTGACTAGGGAGGCTGAGGAAGGAGGACTGAGATTTCAAAGCCATCCTCAGCAACTTAGGGAGGCCCTAAGCAACTTATCAAGACACTCTCTAGATAAAATATTAAAAAGGCTGGGGATATGGCTCAGTGGTTAAGCACCCCTGGGTTCAATCCCTGGTACAAAAGAGAAAGACAGAGAGAGAGAGAGAGAGAGAGAGAGAGAGAGAGAGAGAGAGAGAGAATATGAACAAAAATAAATGCTGGTGAGGTTGTGGGGAAAAAAAGATACACTTGTACATTGTTGGTGGGACTGCAGACTAGTACAACTGCTCTGGAAATCAGTGAGGAGATTTCTCAGAAAGCTAGCCATGAAACCACAGTATGATCCGCCTATCCCACTCCTTGGTATTTTCCCCAAAGATCTAAAATTAGTATACTATATAGTGTTATGGCCACCTCAATGTTTATAGCAGCACAATTCATAATAGCTAAATTATGGAATCAACACAGATGCCTACCTATCAATAGAGTAATGGATTGAAATTGTGATATATATATCCATTATATATATATCCATTCATGTATATGTGTGTATACACACACACACACACACACACAGATATATATGTTCTACTCAGCCATGAAGAACAAAATTATGGCATTTACCAGTAAATGGATGGAATTGGAGAATATCATGGTAAGTGAAATTAGCCAGACTCAGAAACTCAAAGGTTGAATATGCGCATACCTGTAATCCTAGTGGCTCTGGAGGCTGAGGCAGGAGAATTATGATTTCAAGGCCAGCCTCAGCAAAACTGAGGTGCTAAGCAACTCAGTGAGACCCTATATCTAAATAAAATACAAAATAGGGCTGGGGATGTGGCTCAGTGGTTAAGTGCCCCTGAGTTCAATCCCTGGCATATCCCCCCTCAGAAAAAAAAAAAAAGATTGAATATTTTCTCTCATATGCAGTGTTGGGAAAAGTATAAACGGCAGCCATACCCCAGAGAAAAAACCCCAACATGGCGCCTAAGGACCTCTTCTTCCTACCTTCTTCTTTTCTGCAGTGGTGCGAAAAGTTCCCGCCTGTGTGAACTCTCCCACCAGCACCAATTTCAAATCTCGCTGGCGGGGAACCTTAGCCCCAATGAGAACTAATTCCTGGGCTCCGGAGCTGATATCTGGAAGAACTTGCCAATAAACGGGTTGCCTGCCATTTATCTAAGCCCTACCATCTCCCCCTTAGTTCTATATAAGCACACTGCTTTTTGCAATAAAATTGGAATTCTCCCGGCGAAGTGTCTTTGCGTGGGGAATTCTTTCATTCTGGTGCCCCGTGTGAGGATACGGGTGAGCTCTTTCCAACAAGAGCCCCGTCCCCCGCTCCGCCGAGACACTCCGCCCTGGTCCGCTCTTTTCAGA
>NW_025999990.1:45399989-45430635 GCF_001458135.2 Marmota marmota marmota | reverse complement strand
GCCATGTCCAGGCAACGCTTCCAGTATTTCCTAGAGTCTCTGTTACAGGACCATTGGCTGATACCAACAATCTCCTCCATCCAGGACTGGTTCCATGCCATCGACAACTTGTGGCTTCAGGGAACTTTCATAGACTTCACCCCTACGGAAGTAGCTGTCTATAGCCACTGGGTTTTATTTCTGGCTGCCATGATATCCCCAGACCTGCCCCCCGAGCATTCCTCCACTTCCCTTTCTAGGCCCCACAGTGCCCCCACACAGCAGGAAGCAGCAGGATCTGACCAAAGATGCCCCACTTCCTAAGAAAACAAAAAGGGAGGAATGTTGGGAAAAGTATAAACGGCAGCCATACCCCAGAGAAAAAACCCCAACATGGCACCTAAGGACCTCTTCTTCCTACCTTCTTCTTTTCTGCAGTGGCGTGAAAAGTTCCCACCCGTGTGAACTCTCCCGCCGGTGCCAATTTCAAATCTCGCTGGCGGGGAACCTTAGCCCCAACGAGAACTAATTTCTAGGCTCTGGAGCTGATATCTGGAAGAACTTGCCAATAAATGGGTTGCCTGCCATTTATCTAAGCCCTACCATCTCCCCCTTAGTTCTGTATAAGCACACTGCTTTTTGCAATAAAATTGGAATTCTCCTGGCGAAGTGTATTTTGCGTGGGGAATTCTTTCATGCAGAAGCTTGAGCAAAATAAAGGAAAGGGGGATAGAAGGATAAGATAACAAAAAACAAATATAAATTACTAGGGGAGTGAAAGAAAGTCTAGTAGAGTAGAGTAAGGAGAATGAGAGGGGAGAGAGGTCAGGAGGAAGGTCAGGAGGAAGGTCAGGAGGGAAAAGCGGGGAAGGAAAAGGGGGAACCATGAACTGAAATTAATTTCCATGCATGTTTGAGTTTGTTGGGATGAACCCAAGTGCTACATATAACTATGAAGCTCTAATAATAATAAAAAGGACACATAATTTTTTATAGTAAATTTTATCAAATTTTTTCATCTTTGATGCAGAATTGAGTCATAATTAGAAAAATTTTAGCCAGTTCCAAATCATAAAAGAATTCATTCACATTTTCTTCTATGGATTTTATGATTTTGTTCTCAAATGTATATTTTTATTCTTTTAGTATTAAACCTAATAAATGATTTTAGGAGTCAGATTCTATTATCTCAATGCATTATTAAAATGTTCATTTGTCCTCACTGTTTGCCTTGATCATATACATATATGCCTTATCACATCCTACTTTTCCATATGCAATATCTGAATTTTCTTTTCTGTTCTGTTTGTCTGTTCATACATCATTACCATACTCTTATTTTGAAGAAATTGTAATATGTTCTATTTTTGGTGAATTTAGCTTTTTTTTTTCTCTCTTTGCTCTTCCCTTTCAGAATCTTCCTGATCATTCTTGAATGTAAATGCTTCCAAAACCTGTATATTCAAATTGCTCAGTTCTACAGAGGAAAGAATCTTGATAGTTTTTGCTGGTATCATGTTAAGTTTATACATTAATGAAATAAAATGTGAAGTCTTTACAACAGTCAGTCTTTCTATTCAAGAATATGGTATGTCTTACTTTTAATGTCTATTCTTCTGTCTTGAAGGAAGTTTGTAGTTTTGTTAATAGAGTTTTTGGGTTAACCATTTGTTCATGAATGATTTTTTGCTTTTATTTTATGTGCTGCTCAATGGAGTCTTCTCCTACATTCGTTTGTATATAGTAAGGATGTGTTTGGTTGTCTACTTTTAAAGCCATTTTGGAAAATGTGTTCAAAGCCTTCAACATAGCCACACTTCTGATGTAGTATTTTGAACTATTTTCCTGTTGAGGGCCACAGGGGAGTCGGGATGACGCATGGCATTTTGCCAGAAGGGAGTGGTTGAGAGGTGAAGCCAGAGAGCCATTGAGATGATGATGGTTATGTTAAGCTGTGTATTCAATTGTATATTAGACCTTTACTGTCTGGCAATAGGGCAGCTCTTGCTGCCTTGGGCGCCCTCTACTTTGGAGTTCCCGTGGAGTTCTCCCGGAGTCCGGAGAGAGAGTAGGCACGGAGCCCGTTGGAGAGCTGGGAGAGTTCCCAGGGAGTGTGCGTGGAGTGCTGGTGGAGTTTGGGCAATAAAGTTTCCTGTTTAAAGTGCTTTGTGGCGGCTCGGTGATTTGTGCCCAGCCAGACTGCGGCATTTTCCACTCTATTTTGAGTTTTCTATCATATGCAGTCCTGAAGCCAGTTCCTACTGATTGCTCCTCATTCTCCCTTAATGATGCATTTCTGATGTCTCAGACTTCACTTACACACCATCTCTGGTCCTGCAGCAAAATTATTAGGTTCTATCTTCAGAATGTGTCTGGAGTCGAACATGCCTCAACTTCTCTGCTGTAACCCTGGTCTGAGCATAATCACCTCTTGCCTCCTAGTTTTTTGGCTTCTACTCTGGTACCACTCTTGTTTATACCCATCACAGCACCCAGAGGGATCCTGCTAAAACATAAGGCTTTCCCCTGCTCAGATCCCTTTCCTGGCCTTTCATCTCATGCAGATGATAGGCTAAGTCTGACAAAGCCCTCATTAACTCTCCATTCTCATTTCCTCACACCTACTCTTTTTATTCCAGATATAATAGTAATTCTTTTAATTTTCACTTTTGATTGATGAGTAATGATCATATATATGTATGAGCTACCATGGGATATTTTGGTTCACATATAATTGGGCAATGACCCAATGAGGGTATTGAGAATATCCATTACCTTAAACTTTTATGATTTATGATAAGTATACATCGTTAACTATATTCACCTACTAAACAAGCCAATCATGCTCTTTCCTCAGGGTCTCTCGTTCTATTCTTCCTTCATCCTAGAGAATTTGCCTCCTATTACTTTGTGGCCTACTCCCCTACTTCTTAGTGTTTCTGCTGAAATGTCACCTTTTAAGAGACTACTACTCCTTTTATTCTCTGTCCCCCTTATTCTGCTTTATCTCCCTTTGTAACGTGTATCCTTACCTGACATGCTATCTATTTAATGGTTTATTTGCTGTTGTCACTCTCCCTCACACAAAATGTAGGTCCCTTGGGTTTATTAGTCCATTTTTGCTTCTATAATAAAATACCTGAAAGAGACTACTTTATAAAAAAAAGATATTTTGGCTCACAGTTCTGGAGGTTCTGTAAGGGTCTGGTGAAGCATCGGAGAAAGAGACCACCAAGTGACCACTCCTGCAATTGGCAGAAGGGGATTTATTGATCTAGCATGCTGGGGCTCCGTGCCCACTCAAGAAGGGAGAACAGCCCAGAGCCCCGAGCAGGGGCTGAGCACTGCTTAAGTACACTTTTTTTGGGAGGGCGGGGGTTTTATATACATCACAGTTTCCTTTAACAAATCATTATACACTGCAGAAAAGTCAAACAACAACTCCTAAACATGATTAGTTCATTCATTGGCGGGAACAGGTCAGGCTGGAGTGATAGGTCATTCCTAAGGAGGGTACACATTCAAACTGATTGGTTTTAGGGCCTAAAGGACTACGTGACAAGTTGCACAGAGTCCCAAGTTATTGGACAACCAGGGAGTCAGTGGGAATATTTACTGGGCAGTTCCAGTATTGTCCTAACAGCTACAGGGATTTCAGGTTTTGCAGGTAGCATAGAAACCTAACAATACCTAATCCTTTACATTTTAACTCAGACCTTGCAGCTTAGAAACTTTATAATACCCGGTCTTTTACCCTTTAACTTTTACACTTTAACTTCAATTTCTTTTACCCTTACGGTTCAAGGTTGAGGGGATTGCATCTGTTGATAGCCTTCTTGCCTACAAAGTTCTGAGGCAGCCATAATATGGTCATGACATGGCGAGAGACGCGGAGCACAAGTGTGTGTCTAAGTTTGTGTGGTCTCTCTCTTCTTTAAACCCAACAGGTTCCAATCGTCAGAGCCCCACACTAATGGCCTTAATATATCACAGAGAGGTTTAAATTTCGTCATGTGAAGGCTTGGGGATAACTCAAATCATATTAATTTCACAGCCATGAGTGTTAGGACGTTGTCTGTTTTTTCAAAACGTTTTAGTTGTAGACTAAAGGATTGGACCTGGTGCCTCCCACATACTAGGCAAGCGCTCTACTACTGAGCTGCACCCACAGCCCCTTTGACTGTCTTTTCATAATGGTGTCCTCAGCACAGAAAAAAGTAGTGGGAGCCCCGCAAATTCTTATTAGATGAGTTTCACTGAAACAGTTTGATTTATTGGAGATTTAAAAAAGATAAATTACTTTTTAAAATAAAGAGAATTATTTTAAATTACATAGTACTAACTCTGCATCCTATAGAAGTCATGGGAAATTCTGTTTGGGCTTGAGTCCTTAGCACACACCTCTTGGGGGAGATAGGACTTGAATGGAGAGTTGTATTTGAATAAACGGAAGGGAGGAAAAAAGAGAATAGGTTTCAAGTTTTGAAAACAGAGACAGAGGCATAAAGGTATATGGACATATTTGTAAATCTGAACAGAGAATTGGATAAGGGTCCAATTTTATAAGCCATATAGACAAAAATCAAAAGAATAGCTTAATTTATTTCTTGAGTTCTTTGAAATGTTCTAGAATGAGCTGGTACAGCCATATAAGTACTTTATATAAATATGCATGTACTTACATGTACATAGAAATTACAAATAGTGATGTTCTTAGAAAAGCTCCTTTTCTTTTGTAAACATCATGTGATGTAAATAAGTCACTTATTATTATCTTTGCCTCCATAAACCTTCATATTAGTGTGTTAGGCTATCATTACAAAGAAAAGAAGGTATTAAAAATGTGGAATAGATGTGTGTAAACAAAGGTCTACATCAGTGTGCTTTTTTGGTTTTGTTTTTGGTACTGGGATTGAATCTAGGGACGCTGAAACACAGCCACATCCCCAACCTCCCTTTTTTAAAAAAATTTTTTAGTTGTAGTCAGACACAATACCTTTATTTTATTTATCTATTTTCATGTGGTGCTGAGGATCGAACCCAGGGCCTTACACATGCTAGGTGAGCTCTGTACTGCTGAGCCACAACCCCATTCCCATCCCAGCCCTTTTTATGTTTTATTTTGAGGCAGAGCCAGTTGCTGAGGCCAGCCTCAAACTTGTGATTCTCCTGCCTCAGCCTACGGAGTCGCTGGAATTACAGGCATGTGCCCCGTGCCCGACTTGTCATTTTGCTTTATGCACACGGCAGAGACATGCATTCTCTTTGACATTTAATAGGCCTTAGAGGAAGTGTCCAGTTATATGGACAGTGACTTCATAGGCCCTACTGGAAAGGGGAGGCCTTATGGTCTCCCGGCATAGACAATTTATAAAAAATGAATGTGAATGTTTTGTAATGCATTTATTTACAAGAGCAGGTGGTGGCTGAATTCTCCTGTGTTGGTTGTTTGCCACACCCTCCTTTAGACCAAATTCTAAATCGAACCTGGCTTTTCTTTGTGTCTCCTCTCTTCCCCTTCTTAGTCAGCCTCTTGGTTTGTGTGGTCATTCTCACATTTCTACACCACTTAGAATCCTGTTTCCTGTGGAGGATGCTTCCAGGTAGCTGACCTAGTTGACAAGTTGCTGGACAAAGTGTAAATCTCAGGAGTTTTATCCTACTAAGGACATGCCTGCCTTTAACAGGGAATTCTGAAATGAAAAGATTGGCCTGTGACTAATTACAGCTAATTTTATTTTAACTGGTCACAAAAAGAATGCATAATGATTATAGAAAACTTGAAAAAGAAAGAAATCACAAGTTCTCCTATAATCAACATTTTGGAGCACTAAGGAATTAATTAAGGATTCGGTTGCTATCACTATGTTGTACAGTGGACTCATCTTGAGCCTGTCATAAAGGTGGTTGCTGCCCATTTTTCTAATTGGTGAAGGAAGGTCCATATGCATATCTTCTCTTATTCTGCCTAATCCTTACTTTCATATCTCTCCAATGAATCTAATTCTTTGACAGAAGAATTGGTTTATAATGTCAATGGAAGACAGAACTGAGAAAAATAATGTGCATCTTGAGGCAAGTTGCCTGTTTTGTGTGGGTATCTGTTTCCTCTTATGGCAAATGAGTAAGTAGACCCCAAACAATGGCTGAAGTCCATTCAGTCCTCACATACTAATATTTGTTGAAAGCCATTTTAACTTAATGATTTAAATTACAAGGACACTCAAAGGCCACAACAACAATAACAACAACAAAACAATTCAAGAGATTAAATGAAACTAGTATAGAATTAAAAGCAGAACCAATTAGCAGTGGATTATAGGCTCTAAGAATATTGTGGAATATGCTTTTAAAAATAAGCTAGAATCAGAAACATTGTGAGAAGAATGAGAACTAAAGTTATAATACATTAGGAGAGAATCAAGTATTGCAATAGAAAAAAATAGTGGAAGGAGAATTAATTCATTTATTCCAACAGATATGTGTTGGGAATCCTGCATGTACTAGGTCAATAGGTCTTAGAAATACAGAGAGATAAAAGATACTCCTTTCTTTGAGGAGCCAATCATCTAAATGTGTAAATACATTAGCAAATACCATGTAGGGTAACAAGTACTTTATTGAAATAGAAAGATCACAAATGCTAGGTCATATAATTTTATATCTTAATGCAGGAAATTTGTTGAGTTTATATTGAACACAACATTCTATTCTAGCTCCGAAAACCAAACTTACTCCTTAATTTCTTTGAGAAATTGTTCATATCCCCAATTTACAAAACACATGGAAATAAAATTTCTATGATTAAATTTATTTGCTAATTTAACAAAATGTATACAGTGCCAAATTTTCATTTTAGGACTAAATATTACTTTGTTTTTCAGAGAGAGATGAGGTGAGGGAGAATAAAACCCTGAAAAATTAAATCTGATCATTGCTGGAACATTGTTAACCAAGCCCAGCAATGGCTTGTTATCCTCGAAATATAACTTGTCATCTTGTCACAAAAACCAATTTTGAGAATAAGTGGAAATTCATTTCGATTTTCAATTGTTTAGTGTATCTGAAAACCAAAAAATTATGATAGGATGTTTTTTGGTATTCATTTCATGTCAGGTAATAGGAAGTTTTATCCCCTCATGTCCCTAGAAGATGGCAAGATTGATGAGTTGTTTACACAGGCAATCAGAATTCCATTCAGACACTATTATGCAATAGTGTCCCACTTTGACTTAACATGGTGTCACATCTTAGTTATTTCTGAATGATGCCTACAAAGAAATTTCAGCAATTCTATATGGTGGTCAGTCAATATATTTCATGACTGGTTATTTTTCTTTTGCACTTAGAGAAATTCTCAAAAAAATTACGTTAGATTAAATGGCAATATTTAATTTTCAATATAAAGAATGAGTAGCATTGAAAGCCTGAGGCAGAGCACAAAATCATTATGAAGAGAAAAATTAAAAGAACATAAAGAGGCTATAGCAATGTAATAACTTTATTCCCAAACATTCTCTTACTAACCGATGTTTTGCTATAGACAGTCGAGCAAAACAATATCACTGCATTATAATCAAATTAATGTCATCAAATTTTCAATCGCAAAAATATAGATGAGTTTAGTTTGCCCTTACCTGTTGTCTTACTAGTTATCCTTTTCTTTTATATCATAGAAAAGATGTTTTAAAAATTTTTCTTTGATAATAAATAATTTTGTTTATTTTTACCACCCATAATCAGTAGGATTTGACAGTGAGAAGCAGGAATATCTACTTTCATAGAAGAAAAACACCATTTTTTTTGTGTGTAGATGCTTATCTGTCCTGCATAGTTAAGGAAATCATATCAGAAAAGCAGAAACAGATAAAATGAATAATTAGTTCTCTAAGTGTTGCCTATCTTCTTATTTTTTCATTTTAATTTATATATAGCTCAAAGCTTAAATCTTAACTATAATCACCAACCAGACCATTGGTTGAGATAAAACACATTTTTATTAACCCAAAGTTCCTTTTGGGCCCTTTCTAATCAATAAGACTCTCTCCCAAAAGGTAACTCTTTTTCCTGACATTTATCATGATAAATTAACTTGGTTCTTGAACTTCGTATCATTGGATCATTTGGTTCTGTATTACTTTTTAAATCATCAGTACAAATTCATTTAGGTGTCACAGTATACGAGGTTTAATGCTTCAATCTCATTATGTTCTCTCTCCCATATTAGATTTCCTGTCCATATTGTAATTAAAAGTGGGTCTCTTTTGCTTCAGTTAAATGATTCTGAGTAAAATGGGATGGACAGGAAATTTTTTTTTCTTTTTATTGAATAGAACATCCTGGAAGATGCTGGGGTATCAAACAAAGTCAACAAATGGGCAAAGGGACTTACTGCCCTTCAGAGTATGGAGTCAGGGGCACATATTTGAGTCTGAGTCACTGTAACAGAGAACACCTTAGGGATCCGTTTTCAGAAATGGGGTACTTGGTGGGGCTACGTTACGGGAATAGGAATAAGAGCCAAAATTTGGGTCAGGAAGGAATAGCGATAAAGTGACATGCCTTAGAGTTAGGGCCTCTAGAACTGCCTGTATCCATTCCTTCTCTGACATACCCCTGCTAGTGATGGAGGGTCCCAGTCTACATATGAAAGATACTTGGTTCCAATTCTGAGATGAGACATATTATTATTAGAAAAACGTAGGGCTTGAAAACCCACAAAATCAAAGCCTGCCTCTTGGACAGGACAGATTTGTCCCTAATTACCAGGTTGTTTCTTAAGCTTGCATTGCTTGACTCATTGATCTCTAAAATTTGGAGATCAAATCCCTAGGAATAAGACCAGAAAGAAACTTTGCAACTGGTAAAAGAAAATATAGGGACAACATCCAACACAGAGGCACAAGCAAGTTGTGGGACCAGTCTAGGTGTCTGTCAACGTATGAATGGATAGAGAAAATCTGGCATATATACACAACAGAATTTTATTCATCAGTAAAGAAGAACAAAATTAATGCCATTTTCAGGAAAATGGGTGGATCTGGATAGCACCATATTAAGAGAGATAAGTCAGATTCAGAAAGACAACTGTTGTATGTCTTCTCAGAAATGTGGAACCTAGAAAGATATGGAGGAAAACAGAAGGGAGATGAATAGGAGAGAGGAAGGGACCAGGGGAAGGAAGATGGGAGGGCAGAGGGAGATATGGGGGAGAGAAGGTGGTCAAATCATGGTATGTGCATGTATGAATATGCCACCATGAAACCCACTAATATCTACAATTAATGTGTCCCAATAAAAAAGATTGGATGACAATGACAACTGGGAACTAGTAAGATATCTCTAGTTCTTAAAGAAGATACAGGGAATTTAGAAGAGATTTAGAAATTGTCATCTCAGTACCATGATAATAGCCTTTTCTAGCATAAGATTCAGGAAGTGAGAAGAGCTTGTGGATTTAAGTTCCTTTTCTGCTCTGCTGTGATAAGCCATTGAGACTGGTTCATTTTAATGATAGTTAATGGGAACTCATGGTTGTGGCCAGTTGCTTTATTCAAGAAATTTTTAGTCTATCTATTAATTGCATTTGTCTTTGAGATAACAGGAGGCCCAATCTATCAAAGTTTAGTATAGATATGGGTTCAAGTTCATTCCTTCTCCCATGTGTAATCTTTGCAGTGCAGTGTGGTTGGCAACTATGATGGCTGAAGCATTAATACCAGATATGATATGTTGAGTACCTACAGTGAACTGGGAAATTGACAGATATTATGCTATTTTTATGTATTTTACTTAATTTTTCCTTCATATTTATTATTGGTGCATTAAAGAGGTGTATGATGATGGGATTTGTTGTCACATATTAGTACCTGTGACATGATATAACAATATAGTTTGGTCAATATCCCTCCCTGGCACTTTTCTGTTCCCTTCCCTCCTTCCATCCCCTGGTCTCTTTCCTCTAAACTGTTGATCTCCCTTTGTTTTTCATGTGATCACTCCCTACCTTTCTTTTCATTTTTTTCTCTGTTGCTCCACATATGAGAGAAAACATATAACCCTTGACTTTCTGACTTTGGCTTATTTTGCTTGACATAATGGTCTTCTCAAGTTCTATCCATTTTCCTGCAAAAGGCATGATTTTGTTTTTATTTGTGGCTGAATAAAATTTCATTGGTTTTTTAAACTATTTTTATATAGTCTTACAAGCAGGAACTTTTATTCTTACTTCCCAGATTAAAAGACAGATATTATAAGTTAAAAAACTTGTTCCAGGTTAACATCTAGTTAAAACTGGTCTCTGGGTTTTCTGCCCCCAGACCCTGGCATTTCCTAGCCTACCATTTCCTGCTGTGTTGTGTTTTATTTGGAAATAACATGTATTATGGAATTACACTGGCCATGGAGAGGCTTTCCAAATCTTGTTGAATATATTATCAATCTAAATTGCTACCTCCATGATGCTTTAGGTGTGAAGATATTGTTCAACTCTACCTTTGCACCTTTTTATTACCATCTTTAATTTTTTGTTAAGTATTTGGGTTTCTTTAGATTTCTTAGAAATCATAGCATTGCTATAGGATATTAACTTCAGTCAACAAGTTGCTAGTTTGATACAGGCCTCTCACGAGAAGGAAATCCCCACTCCCCCCCCCCTTTTTTTTTGGTAGAAGATCCAGTGGTCTGAAGGTGAGAAATTTGACACATGTGTAAATAAGAACAGATTATTAAATTAAATGATTACCATTCATCTCTTTAGTTGTCCATAAAGGCAATGGGAGGTCTTGTTATGGTTCACATGCATGCATAAATAATGGTGGAGAAGAAGAATATAACATTCTAAAACTTGAGTCCTTGTAATTTATTTCTCAAGAGATAAAATGTCTTAGAAGCATCCTGTAATGAATCTTCATATCTCTGGATTTTGCCTGTTATTTTGATTAACTAGAATTAGCAGTGCATTTTAATTTTATAGGCAAATAGAGTCAATGGTATATTTAGTGGTTAAGAGTGATTATGACTTTCTGGTTTGGCTCTGCTACTTACCACTGTGAGACCTTAGGCAGGATTATTAGCCTAATGTCTAACTTTTCTCCATCTGCAAAATGGGGCTTGAAAATAATAGCACATATTTCAAAGCTGAGTAGCAGAGTCTATAGTAAATCAAAAAGTAATGGGGACATGGAGGGCAATCGATGACTATTAGCAATTATATTTATTTAAATGATTTTTTGTGTTGCTGGATATCAAACCCAGGGCCTTGCACTTTCTAGGCAAGCACTCTGCCACTAAGCTACATCCCCAGCCCTTAGTGATGATATTTCCAGGGAATCTTCTACAAGTCAAAATGTTTCCACCACTTTATTTAGAGAGATAATTATATAGTTTAAGTCTTCTGAGGCACAGAATAAGCTTAAGAAAGAACATAAGGCATGGTATGAAATCAAATCAAATATTTCTGAAACATGAGACAGTTAAATAAATTGCTGCCCAGAACATGGTTAACATACATATGTGTATTTTTATTTCATTTTATTGGTACATCTCAATTATACAGAAGAGTAGGTTTCATGGTGGCATATTCATAGAGGCACATACCAGAATCTGAATTCCCCAATAACTCCCCTTGTCCTCTCCTCTTGATCGTAATCATCTTCCTATTCCTTTTTCCTATTTATTTCCCTCATATTTTCATGGGATCCCCTTTGCCCCTTTTCTTTCTAGCTTCCATATTTGAGAGAAATTATGCAACACTTATCTTTCTGAGTCTGACTTATTTTACTTAACATGATGTTCTCCCTATCTACCCATTTTCCTGCCAATGACACAGTTTCATTCTTCTTTATGGCTGGATAAAATCCCATTGTGTACATATGTCCCATTTTTTTTATTCGTTCATCTGTGGACAGACATATAGGCTGGTTCCACAACTGGATTATTGTGAATTGTGCTCTTGCAGACATGGGGATACATGCATCTCTAAAGCATGCTGGCTTTAATTCTTTTGAATAAATACCAAGGGGTGGGTTCTCTTGATTATATGGTAGTTCCTTTCCTTGTCTTTTGGGGAATCTCCATACTGATTTCTATAGTGGCTGTACTAATTTATGTTCCTGCCAACAGTGTATACAGTTCCTTTTACATCCACATCCTCACCAGCGCTTATTGTTATTTTTACTCTTGAACATTTCCTTTTTAACTGGAGTGAGATGACATCTCAGTGTAGTCTTGATTTACATTTCCCTGATGGCTAAAGATGTTGAACATATTTTCATATAATTTTTGGTCATTTGTACTTCTTCTTCTTTTGGGAAGTGTCTGTTCAATTCATTTGTCCATTTATTGAATTTTTTTTTTTTTTTGGTATTGAGTTTTTTGAGTCCTTTGTGTATTCTGGATATTAATCCTCTGTTGAAAGAAAAACTGGGAAAGATTCTCTCCCTTTCTATAGGCTCTCTCTTCATGCTGATAATGGTTTCCTTTTCTAGGTAGAAGCTTTCTAATTTGATGTCATCCCATTTATTGATTCTTGGTATTGTTTCCTGAGCTTTAGGAGTCCCATTGAAGAAGTACTTGCCTGTATGTTGGAGTGTTGGCTCTATGTTTTCTTCTGGCAATTGCAAAGTTTCTGGTTTTATTCCCAGGGTTTTGATGCATTTTGAGGGGCTTTTGTGCAGGGTGAAAGACAGGAATCCAGATTCAATCTTCTACAAAAGATATTTTTTTTCCCAGCACCATGTGTTAAAGAAGCTGTCTTTTCTCCAATGTGTGATTGTAGTGCCTTTGTCAAGAATGGTATGAATATAGCTGTGTCTGTTTTTCTCTGTCTTCTATTCCATTGATCTACATGTCTATTTTTGTGTCAGTGCCATGCTTTCTTTATTACTAAAGTACAATAGTAATATAACTTGGAATTGAATATTGCAATTTTTTTTGCTCAGAATTGCTTTCACTATTCTGGGTCTTTCAGTTCTTCCATATGAATTTTAGGACCATTTATTCTCTATAGAAAATGTCATTGGTATTTTGATGAGGATTGCATTGAATTTGTAGACTGCTTTTGATAATATGGGCATTTTAATTGTATTAATTCTGCCTGTTCATGAACATGGGAGATTGCTCCATCTTCTAGTGTCTTCTTCAATTTATTTTTTCAGTGTTCTATAATTTTCTTTGTAGAGATATTTTACCTCTTTGGTTACATTATCCCTAAGTATTTCTCTTCTTGAAGTTATTGTTAATGGAATTCTTTTCCTGATTTCTTCTTTTTTATTGGTGTGTTATAGTTGTACAATAATGGTGGGATTTGGTGATACATGTTAGTACATACACAAAATATAACAACGTAATTTGGTCAGTATTCCTCCCTGGTACTTCCCTCCTCCCACCCCTCCTCCTCTCTGATTCCCATCCCTAGTTTTTCATCCTCTGTTCTACAAATTTCCCTTTGCTTTTCATGGGATCACCCCCTTTCTTTTTATCTTTATTCTCTAACTTCCATATATGAGAGGAAACATATGACCCTTGACCTCTGACTGACTTATTTCACTTAACAAAAATAGTCTCACATTCCATCCATATTTCCTGCAAGTGACATAATTTCATTTTTCTTTGTGGCAGAATAAACTCCATTGTGTCTGTATAACACATTTTCTTTATCCATTCCTGATTTCTTTTTCAGTAATTCACTATTGGTACAGAGTAAAGTATTGATTTTTGTATGTTGATTTTGTATCCTACTTTTTTGTTGGATTTGTTTATTAATTCTAGTATTCTTCTGGTCATGTTTTTGGGTCTTCTAATTATAGGGTCATACCATTGCAAAAGGAGATAATTTGATATCTTTCTTATATATATATGCCTTTAATTTCCTTTTCTTGTCCAATTGCTCTGGCTAAAATTCCAAGTACTATATTCAATACGAGTGGTAAGAGGGGAGATTCTTATCTTGTTCTGATTTTAGATGAAATGATTTCAGTTTTTCCCTATTCAGTATAATGTTGGCTTTGTTTTTTTCATATTTAGTCTTTATTAGGTTGAAGTAAGTTTCTTCTATTCCTAATTTCTTCAAAATTTTTATTATGAAGCAGTGTTGAATTATGTCGAAGGCCCTCTCTGCATCTATTGAGATGATCCTGTGATTTTTGTCTTTGGTTCTATTTATGTAGTGTATCTCATTTACTGATTTGCACATGTCAAACTATCATTTCATCCCTGATTAATCATGCTTAATCATGGTAAATGTATTTTTAACATGCTGTTGAATTTGGCTTGCTAATATAGGGATTTTTGCATCTATGTTCATTAATGATATTGATCTGTAGGTTTATCTGGTTTTGGTATCACAGTAATACTGGCTTCATAGAATAAGTTTGGGAGTGTTCCCTCCATTTCTGTTACATGGAGTAATCTGAGGAGCATTGTCATTAGTTCTTTAAAGTTTTGTAGAACTCAGCAGTGAATCCTTTTGGCTTGGGGATTTTCTTTGGAAAGCATTTTATTACTGCTTCAGTCTCATTGTTTGTTACTGGCCTATTCAGGTTTGCTGTATCATCCTGGTTCAATTTAGGTAGATTGTACGTGTCTTGAAGTATATTCATTTCTTCTAGAGTCTCCAATTTATTGTAACATAAGTTTTCAAAATAGTCAATAATAATCCTCTAGATTTTGGTGGTATCTGATGCAATATCTTCCTTTTCTTTGTCCCTAATTTTATTTAGTTGGGCATTCTCTTTCTTTTGATTATTTTGCTTTCTCAATTTGATCATCTTTTTCAAAAAAACAACTCTTTTGTTTCATTGATCTTTTTCTTTTTTTGATTATTAATATAATTTATTTGAGCTCTGATCTTTACTCTTCATTTCCTTCTGCTTGTTTTAGGAATGGTTTGTTGTTTTTCTAAGACATTGAGGTATATCATTAAGTCATTTATTTGGATTCTCTTTGATGTTTTTATACAGGTACTCATAGCCATAAACTTTTCTCTTAGAAATGCTTATGTTGTGTCCCAGGGATTCTGGTATTTTGTATTTCTATTTTCACTTGATTGTTAGAATTTTTTAAATTTCCTCTGATTTCTTTGAAGGTCCACTCATTCTTCAAACGTATATTTTTAAATCTCCATGAGTTTGTTTTATAGTTCCTAAAGTTTTTTTTTCTGTTGATTACTAAGTTCATCCCATTATGATATTATAACTCAGGGAATTATCTCAACTTTCTTTTTTTTGGGGGGGGGTGGGTATTTGCTGAGACTTGCTTTGTGGCCTTAAGTATCTATGTTGGAGAAAGTTTCATTAACAGTTGATAAGAAATTGTATTCAGCTCTTGTTGGCTTAGTAGTCATGAATTCCTTTAGTTTATACTTATCTTGAAAAGTTTTTATATCTCTCCAAGCTTTATGGATAGCTTTGGCAGACAGCAATTTAGGTTGGCTGTTATTTTCTTTCATTCCATTCCCTTCTAGACTTTTTTTGTTTTTTTTGAGAAATCTGCTATTTTTCTGATTGGTTTCTCCTTGTGGATGACCTGGCATTTCACTCTTTCACCTTTTAAAATTCTTGATTTTTTGGCATTTTAATTATAATGTATTATAGAAAATTGAGTCAATGTATTTGCTTTGTAAACATTTATTACCTTTCCAGGTAGATGAGGGAAAGTGAATCAGGTTTTTTACTCAGGCAATTACAAACTAGCTGGGGAAGGCTGACAGGTTCTGAGAAACAAAAATAAACTCTGAAACATCAGCATGAGTGGAAGATGGCGACAGACATTCTGTGAAGGATGAGAGTAGGCGAGCTGGAGAGGAGCAGACTTGGAGGATGACAGCCCTGAGCTTGGAAAGTTTGACTAGAGAAGAAAAGATCCTTTAAATGAGGGGGCTTCATGGTGACAGTAAGGCAGGGATTTTTTTTAACATCTTCGAACAAATGAATCACCGGTGATGTTGTTAAGATGTGGAGGCTGAAACATAGATTGGGGTAGAAACCCCAATTCGGCATTCTTAGGTGATGCCACAAAAAACGTTAGCACCCTTCTGGTTGTGCAGCAAGAAAAGGAACAACTTGTGTTCTTGTGTGCAGAAGGCTCAGTGGTGAGGCTGCACAGTAAGGACAGAGTAAGCACAGAGTGGTAAGGAACCAAACTGAGGGAGTGGCAGTGGAAACAGAAGGATAGGGGGAAAAATATTCCAAAGAGGAATGGAATGTTGCTGAATACCCAGGGCAGAGGAAAATTATCAAGATCCTCTTTGGGAGATGAATAATACCATTGGCACTGGTAGGGAAGGTTAGAAGGAGGACTGGGTAGAGGGGAGCAGGGAGTGGCCAGCTTGATTTTTCAGATGCTAAATTTGAGGTGTGGTGTTCAAGGCAAGGGCTGGAGAAGAGTGTTTAGAATCCCCTGTTGACGTGGGAGTTGAAGTATCCAGAAAGAATTTTGGAGATCTCTGCACACCAACAAAGAGTGGTGGAAGCTGCACTGAGGATAGTACTAAGGGGTAAAGTTATCTTCTAAGAAATAGGAGAAAATAAAGTTATTTTAAAAAGAGAATCAGAGTTTGGCATTTTTCCTGAGTGCATAGGTCTAGAGAATTGAAATGGAATGAGGCAATAATAAATGAGTGCACATTGTATATTGTCACATGAACTTGGAGCAGAATATAAACAACTACATATTTAATTATAACTACATATGATAATTAGTGGTGTATAGTTATTATTTAAATAGATTATTTGAATTTACTTGGTCCTGTTTTCATGCTTCAAGTTCTTAAAATATTCTAAAACTTTACTTAAAGAAGAAAACCATTGGCTGGGCTCGGTGGCACACGCCTGTAATCCCAGTGACTCAGAAGGTTGAGGCAGGAGGATCACAACATTTTTTACCCCCTGCAAGCCCCTCTCTCTTTCTGTCTCTTTTTGTCTATATGTAGGTATATGCTTTATGTATTTTCCTTTAGAAATGTGCATATTTTTCCACAATTTGGAGTTGCACTGCCTGTATTATTTTGCATATGCTTTAAAAATATATTTTGAACCAGGCACAATGGCACATGCCTATAATCCCAGCAACTTGGGAAACTGAGGCAGGAGACTTGCAAGTTCAAGACCAGCCTCAGGAATTTAGTGAGGCCCTAAGCAACTTAGCAAGACTCTGCCTCAAAATAAAATAAATTGAAATGCTGGGATGTAGCTCAGGGGCAAAGTGTCTCTGAGTTTCCCCTTGATATTAAGAAATCCGTTATAATTGTGCTTTTCGATGGATAGAATTCAGTTTGCCTGGAAATCAAAAAAGAACCTGAAAAGAAGTTAGGGTCAAATAAGTTTTTCCCATTCAGGAGTAACCAGGACTGAGGGGAAAGGACTCATGAGGTGACTGGACAGAAATATCTGTCGAATGAATAAACTGAATGCAAAAATAGAAGAAGACGGCAGAGCAAGGAAGGTGCTAGAATAGCCAGGGTTGGCCTTTGGAGGCAACAGGTATACTTAGGTGAAAAAACATGTATTTCAAGCTGGATAGATAAAGAAGAGAATGCTGGATAGTGTTGATTAAAAAGGGCTGGGGATGCGGCTCTGTGGTTAAGTGCCCCTGCTTTCAATCCCCAGTAAAGAAGAAAATCATTGATTGATAAGGCTGTGAGGAAAGAGATTAGTATATTTTATTTCTTGTTTATTTATTTTAATTAATTAATTAATTAAGTAAGTACTGGGAGTTGAACCCAGGGGTGCTCAACCAATTAGCTTCATCCCCAGCCTATTTTTTTTTTTTAAGTTTTTTTTTTTTTTGTAAAGCCAGGGTTCTGCTAAGTTACTGAGGCTAGTCTTGAAAATCTGAGCCTTCTGCCTCAGTCTCCCAAGTTCCTAGGATTATAGATGCGCATCACTATGCCAGGCCTCTTGTACTATTTTTTATTTTTACGTTTCCCATGGATGTATAATACTCTGGATTCATTTCTAGGTGAAGTAACTGAGCTCTGACTTTTTAGACAAATTCTTTCATATTATTGAACTTAAAAGTCCTCACTTTTCATTCAGAGATACATGGCAACAGATCTAAATCCTGGCTGTTTGGTTTGTTTTCTTTGGGGTTTAGCTGGTATATATAGGAATTATTAATAAATATTTCTGTTTAAAGAATAAAAATGTTGACTGACAAGAAATGAATGATGAATATTTTCTATTCTTATTTCTCTGTGTTTTAAAATTTTATTTGTTGTTTCTGTTATATATTCAGACTGGTGCTATAGTCACGATAGCAGACTGTTTCTGGAACAATTTATTCTATTAGTGTCAGTCAAAACTATTAACTGTGGCCTGTCTAGCAGTGACCTTGAACATAGGAGACTCTGGTTCTATTCTGGGCTCAGCAACCAAAGAACCCTGTGGTTTGGGGAAAGTTATTTATCTTCTCTTGCTGCTTTGCTAAATGAAATGATTTCACTTGATTGTTTTTATGGTCCCTGGCATGGCCTGGATGTGGTTTGTCCCTGCCAAAACTCATATTGAAATTTAATTGCTAATGTAATGGTATTGATAAATGGAGGGCTTGTAAGAGGTATTTGGGTCACGGGGGCACCACCTTTAAGAAAGAATTACCTAAAAAAAAAGAAGAAAGGAAGGAAGAAAGAAAGAAAGAATTACTGTAGTCCTGTGAGAGTTTGTTAATGGTCAGAAGAGAAGATTTTTATAAAGTATCCAGCTCTTATATACCCCCTTTATTCTGCACGTGCCTGCTTGCTCTTTACTTTGCACAATGAGTTAAGGCAGCACGAGGCCCTTACCAGAAGTAGAAAAGATGCTAGTGTCCAGTCTTGGACTTCTTAGTCCCCTGAAACATGAACCCAAATAACCTTCTTTACAAATTACTCACTCTCAGGTGTTCTGCCACAGCAACAGAAAATGGACCAATACAATTCCATTCAAGGTCCTGAATTCCATATCTTTATTTAAATTGCATAGTTATACATCAGAATGGTTAACAATTGTGGTTGTGGGCTGCTTACCATGACACTGACTACTTAGATTATACCAGAACACTGTGTAAAATGACCACTGGAGTGAACCCTGAAGTGGCTTCACAAAGAACATTGTTACTGGGGGCCTTAGAAGGTCAACCAGTGGTTTTGAAGACTACTTATGCAAAATTATTCATATGATGAGTATGATTCTTTCCCTACCGGATAATCCTCTTAAGGTGCTGCTGAATATCACTGAAAAAGATCACACAGGGCTCACTAATCCCAAGAAATGGTCACAGTGTACTAAAGGAAATTAAAGCAACAAGAGCAATTATTAGAGTCACAGCAGCAAGGTGGAAGAGAAGGTTGAAATGACATTTCCAATTTAGAAATTCTATTTATAGTTACTGGAACTTTCCAAGACTGTTCAATTCTGGACTAACATGTTTTGGACATATTCTCAGCTTCAAAGTAAATGTAACTGAAGAACCTTTGTAATTCTGTTTGTCTTAAGTTCCTTTGAGCTTCTGTAGTACATCAGGAAAGCAAGTTGATATCTTTGGGGAAAAAAAAACCCAAAGATGTACAACTTCCATATAATGACTTACTGACAACACAATTCATTACAAACAAAGATCTTCATGAGGTAACTTTAATTAAGAAGTCCTAGTATATAATATATATTTGAATATTTATCTACATGACAAATGCTTTTTCTACTGTTAGTATATAAACAGGCATCCATTTTATTCCAAAAAGATAGTTTTTTTTTTCAGAGAAAAGGCATCAAGTGATTATAGTGCTCTTTTCTAATGTACCACTATAACAAGAAAATTCATGTAATCAATCAGTAAAATATACTGGCAACTCTTACATCTATTAAGGAGCAGGGGACCAGGTGCATATTCTCCCAGATTACTTCATAAATACTTAATAACACATTCTATCATCTGCCTTTGTGGTTTACAACTACTTGGTCTGAATCTGATTCACAATTTTTGTGCCAGAATATTTAAATCGTGTCTGTCAGAACAAAGTGCCATTGTCTTGTAAAACAAAACCTAATAATAATAATAATAATAATAATAATAATAATAATAATAAAAGAAAGAAAAGCAAAGAGTGTGTCAGAAATGGATGTTTTACAATATTAGGAAGCAGGATAACTGGGGAATGCTCCTCTGTGGAATTTCTTTAGACAAGATTAAAATAAGATATAGAGAATAATTTGTTTATCATGTTATTATTGTACGTATTTGTTGGAAACTCCCATAGCAAGATGAGTAAATAAATGAAAGCACTAATTCTAATCATTTTGTCAGCAGAGCTGCTCTAGAGGGATTGCTGTCCAACTAGTCAGCTCACCATGAAATGGAAATGGAGCAGAGAGAGAAGGACTTAGAGGTTTTCTCTCCGTTTCTACCTCAGGAATGTGGGTTTTCATGATCACTACTATTTGATATCCACAAATTGTGGCAATTCTTGGCCTCTTCATACCTTGCTGAAGTACCAGAAAAACTCACAAAGTTAATATTGTTTGCCTTAAAAATTCTCATTTGATTTTTTTTAGAAAAGGCCCATGGGAGCAAAAAAATCCAGAATCTTCTATGCTTCCTGGGATTTACTTATTTAATAATCTATAAACTAAATTGTTAGACAGTAGTATAGGGTTCCCAGAATAAATGAAGTTTCTTTTTCACTTATTTAAATGTAACCAGTCAGAGAAAACAGATTAAAACAATAGGAAATTACCAAAAGTCAACCAGCTGGACTGAAGATGCACATCATTAAAAAAAAAAAAAAGTTTCTCACGTATTTTTCCTTTGTGGGTATACAGTACTTTTCTAACTGCATGGTGTGCCCTTCCAACTTTATGAGAATGAGAATTAGACTCTCTCTTCATATTCCTTGTAAAGTTGATGGGAGGTCTGCTCCCTGAAGTACCTAGAGGGATATATTTCCAGGAGCAAATATGTTCTGCTGTTCTTGGGCCAAGTTTGAGAAACAAGCAGGGGTGCCAAATGAAATTAAGATATCCATGTTCTCCGGAAACAGTCACAGGCTGGGGAGAATATCATGAGAGGGCACTTGGTACTTGCCTAGGGTGGAAGCCGAGTAAACCAGGAGTGTAAGTTTATCAAGTTTAGTACTTTTAAGAGTTTTCACTTTTGAAAGCTTTTCCCCCTTTCACTCCATCGACCATACTTGGGAATTAAATCCAATTCTTAAACATTTACTGAGTGCCTCCTTTGCAAAGCACATCATGGTGGATCCAAAGTAGCAAGAGCTTACTTTCTGATTCCAAGGAGCATGCAACTCTTATTTGATCCTTTAAGCAAATAAAGAGGTCAGTGACTAATTGATCACCCTACAGGACACAGTTAAAATTTCTTGCAAAAATATTCTTACTAAATATCTGTACTTTCCCTTGTCCTTGTTGCACCCATCCCCTTCTGTAGTACCTGTTGTTTGCACACACACATAGGAATTGTTTCCCACTTAAAACAGCTTGTCTTCTCTTCTAGGGAAAAGACAGCCTGGGGTATTCTCCATTGTATCTTCAGTACTTTGAATAGATGGAGAAAGAGGCACTCAATAAACATTTGCTGAATTTGATTGAATTGAGTCTTATATAAGACATGAAATTTGATATTTTAATAACTGTAATTACATTTGTTCTTAAGGAGAAAGTCAGTAGGAGAGTCAGGAGAAGCTTTGATTACCTTCATGTTGGCTCCGCTGGAGTGCTGTGGGTAAGGTAGAAATCTGTTCCAATGTAGAAACATCTGTTGATTTTGCCTGAACAGTATGTATTCCCCCTTCTGGTAACATACTCTGATTTTGCTTTTGCTTGGAAGGATTACTTTTTCATTGTACAGTGAGGTCCTCCATATCTGTAGGTTCTGTGCCTATAGATTCAATCAACAGCAGATTTAAAATATTTGAAAAAATAATTGTGCTGAACATTTATGGATATTTTCTTGTCATTGCCCACAAAATAATATAGTATAACATTTATTTACATAGCATTTATATTGTAATAGGTAACCTAAAGATGATTTAAAGTATACAGGAGGATGTACATAGGTCATATGTAAATCCTATTCCATTTTATATAAGGGACTTGAGCATCCACAGATTGTGGTATCTGAGGGGTACTGGAAATGCTCTCTTCTGGTTGGTTCCCAAGGGATGGCTATATAATCCTGGTGGCACTGTCTATTAAGATAACCCACCCACGAGGACAATAAAAGGTCATGTGACTCAGCATAATCCAATCAGATACATTCCCTGGAATTTAGTCTTTCTGCTTAGTGACCTAAAGGATTTGTTAGGAGTCAATTCATTCTAATTGTATTTCTTTTTCTGTTGCTACTGTAACAATTTTTTTTCACAAATTTAGTGGCTTAAAACAACACAGCACAATTTATTGCATTTTTATCCTGCCTGGAGAACTTTCGGCACTGTATTTTGTAGTGTGAGTCTATGGATGATGGATTATTTCAGTTACTTACCTTTTTTTTATTATTCTACAAATATAGAATAATATGTTAGTTAGCTTTTCATTGCTGTGAAAAAATACCTGAGAGAAATGACTTAAAGAAGGAAAGATTTATTTTGGCTCATGGTTTCGGAGGTTTTAGTCCATGGTCAGCTGGCTCTATTGCTGTGGGCTTGTAGTGAGGCAGAGTTATCATGGGTAAGGGGGCCTGGTGGAGCAGAGCTGTCAAGTCATGGAGACCAGAAAGGAGAGGGGCATGGGGTGAGATATATACCCTTCCAGGGTATGCCCTAAGAACCTCTTCCTTCAACTAGACTCTGCCTCCTGAAGTTTCCCCCATCTCTCAATAGTGCCACCATCTATGAACCTATCAATGGATTGAAGAGTTCAGAGCCCTCATGATCCAATTACTTCCAAGACTCATACTGCTGCATTAGGAACCAAACCTGTAACACATGAATCTTTGGGGGACAGTCCAGATCCAAACTATATCATAGAGTGGAAATATAATAAAAAATAAAGTACAAAAAAGTCAAATAAGTTATTATTTTTTGAATTGACAGATAACATTGCATGTTTTTATTGTGTACAGCATGATGTTTTGGAGTACATATACATTGTGGAATGGTTAAATCTAGCTCATTAACAAATGCATTATCTTACATAGTTATTTCTTGTAGTGAGGGCTCATAACATCCTTTCTACATTTTTTCAATAATACTAAGTATGATTAAACATAGTCACCTTACTTTATAATTGAGCTCTTGAAATTTATTTCTCCTAACTGTAATGATGTATTCTTAGACCAATATCTCTTCCTCCAATTCCCTCCTAACCACCCCAGCCTCCAGAAGCCCCTGGATATTCTCTGCTTCTATAAGATCCACTATTTTAGATTCCACATGTGAGTGAGGTCATGACATTATTTGTCTTTTTGTGATTTCTTTCTGTACTTAAGAATGCTGCTTTACCATCTTCTTTCTTGGATTGTTCCTGGTGGAAAATATCTTGTTTTCATTATCTTTGTTCCTCTTTATGCTTTATACTCAGAGATTTGAAGATTTTCTTTTTATCAATGATTTTTGACCGATTTCATTCTCTTTCTAAATGGTTTAACTAGATGTTGTTTTCTTCATGTTTCTTGTGCTTGAGTTATTGATATCCTTGGATCTGCTGGTTTACATTTTTTATCAAATTTGAAATTTTATTTACTTGTTATTTTTTTGAAAAAAATTTTAAAGGGCAGTCTTAGGTTCACAACAAAATTGAGAGGAAAGAAAAGAGATCTTTTGTCTTAGGCTATTTTGTGCTGTTAGAACAGAATACCACAGGCTGAGTATAATAAAAAAAAAACAGTTCTCACAAATCTGAAGAATGGGAAGTCCAAGGTTAAAGGATCCACATCTAGTGAGGGACTTGGTGCATTATTTCATGGCAGAAGGCGGAAGGACCAGAGAGCATCCGAGACAGGCAGAGAGAGAGAAAGAGGAGTAAGGAGTACACAAGGCAGTAAGAGAGAGCCACACTTTCTTGCTAAATAAGTCCACTGTTATGATAACTAGCCCACTTCCAGATGATGACATTAATTAAGGGAGAACCCTCATACCTTAATTGACTCTTAATTACCTAATAAGGCTCCACCTCTGAACATTGCTGCATTGGGATTAAGTTTCCAACACATGAGATTTGGGGGGACACATTCCAACCAAGTGTATCCCATATACCCACATACATGTGTAGCCTCCCCATTATCAATATCATATCATAGTGACACATGTGTTACAATTGATGAACCTATATCCACATATTGTTACAACCTAGAGTCCATATTTTACCTAGGGCTTACTCTTGCACATTCTTTTGGGGATGAATGAATAATGACATCAATTCATGATTGCAATACCATTCAGAATACTTTCGTTACCCTAAAACTTCTCTGTGCTCTGATTTTTCATTCTTCCTTTCCCTCAAATCTCTGGTAACAGCTTATTTTTTTATTGTTTCTATTATTCTGTCTTTTCCAGAGACTCTCATAGTGGGAATCATACAGGAAATTTTATTCATTGTTGCTGGGAATGCAAAATGGTACAGCCAACTTAGAAGACAGTTTAGCAGTTTCTTACAAAACTGAACATACTCTTACCACATAACTCAACAATTACACTCCTTGGTATTTATTGAAAGGTGTAGAACACATGTCCATACAAAAATTTACACATGAATATTTATAGCAGCTTTGTTCAAATTGCCAAAACATGAAAGCAACCAAGATGTCCTCCAGCAAGTGGATGGAAAAATTAACTGTAGTCTATTGGACCATGGAATCTTATGTAGCACTAAGATAAAATGAGGTATCAATACATTAAAAGATGTGGAGAACCCGTAGGTATCCTTATTAAGTGAAATAAGTCATTCTGAAAAACAATTGTATGCAAAGGATCTGATTAAAAAAAACAGAAAGTTAGCCTTTGGTTAACTAGTTTTCTCCAAACCTTGCTAAGAAGAATGTGGTGCTCTAGCATATTTCAAAATGATCACTTTCCCTTCCTTCTGGCTAAAGACATGAGGGTTTCTTTCTTTTTATTTTTATTCTCCTCTTCTATTTCCTGCAAGAACCTATTCGAGCTTTGGAGGTAAAACTTACGAAGCAAGAAGGCATCCATGTGACTGGGTCACCCTGGAATTTTTAACTCTCAAATTATACATACCATACTTCCAGCAACTGTAAATTACAGTTCAGATTTTTTAAAACTCCCAGATCTTGGTCCTGAAGAGGTACAGGTCTAGTAAGTTATTATTCTCTGAATCTTCCTGTCTCTCCAGTTTTGGAGTCAGCAGTATGCTCTGCCACCTCAGTTCTCATGCTGATGTAAGTAGAGTTGTTGATTTTTAAGTCTGATCAGATTTTACTCGTTAAGAAAAAGTGGTGATTTCCAAGTTTGTTACATGTGAGACAAACTATAAATTGGTAGTTTTAACACTATAGTTTTTGCACACTAGCAGGCTGTTGCTGTTTTTATTGTTGTTACTACCAGGGATTAAACCCAGGGATGCTTAACCACTGAGCCACATCCCCAGCCCTTTTTAAAATTTTTTATTTAGAGACAGGATCTCACTAAGTTGCTTAGGGACTCCTAAATTGCTGAGGTTGGCTTTGAACTTAAGATCCTCCTGCCTTAGTCTTTGGAGCCTCTGGGATTATAAGCATGTGCCATGGTGTCTGGCTAGATTATTGTTTTTTCAGTATTTTTTCTTTCCCCCCTCCTATGCTTCAGAACTCCAAACACAAGTATTAGCAGCTTCTTGCTGTTTTCTCAGACTTTATGATGTTCCCTTCATCCTTTCTTTTTTCTCTTTCTGCTCTTTTTGGATAGTTTCTAGTACTATGTCTTCAAGTTCAGTAACATTTCCTGTTGTGATATCTAATAAGCTGTTAATTTCGTGTGTTTTTCATCTCAGACATTACAGTGGTCATCTCTAGAAGTTTGTTTTGGATCTTTTGAAAATATCCTCCATTTCTGTACTTAAGTTTTGGGCATATGGAATGCAGCTGTAATAACTATCCTAGTGTCCTTCTCTACTAATTCTAATATCTGACAGTTTTGGGGTCAGTTTCTGTTTACTAACTTTTCTCCATGGAGGGTTTGTATTTCCCTACTTCTTTAGATGCTTGATCATTCTTGATTGGTTGCCAGACTTTGTGATTTTTTTTTCCCTCAATGAAGGCAGAGTATTTTAAAAAATTCTTAGAAATGTTATTGAGCTTAATTTTGGGATGTAATTAATTTTCTTGGCAGCCGTTTGATCCTAGGTGGAACTGCATGAGTGCTCATATTCATGCTACTTTTCCCTACCACTGAGACGGGAAGCTTCTGATCCTTCCATCTAATTCATGATATAGGAATAATGGCACTTCCCAGTAGGATTTGTGGTAACAGGCACTATTTCTGGCCCTGTGTGCAGATAGGGCTCTGCTCATTCCATTGCTTTGGGTTGTTTTTCTCCCCAGCCTTGGTACTTTCTGTCCACACACACTGAGCAGTACTTATTGGCCTGCTGGAAAGGCAACTCCCTGGTCTCTGATAGTCTGTCCCACATACCTTAGCAGCCTCGTTATTTGGTTGCACAGTTTTATCTCTTCCAGTTGAAGAGTCTGCTGAGCTCCTTTTGGATTCCCATTTGCTGTGTTGTGGTCTGGAAAACATCTCAAGACAGCCAGGGATATTGTAAAGTTCACTTCATTTCTTTCTTATCTCTCATGGCCTGCTGTTCTTCATTGTCTAATTTTTTTTGTTTTGTTTTAGTTTTTGCATGTTTCAGGTTACCAAAAAACCCCTTAGAATTGTTGAAGAAATATCAATAATGAGAGAAAATTTGAGGTAAAATAATAAATCATGACTTTGATTCTGTCTTATAATTTACTTTAAAAATGTAGTAGAGGAATGTTTAGAAGGATAGAGAAATTTGGGGCATCTATACATGTGCTGTGGCTTTTATGAGAGGAAAACATTTCTTATTACTCTAGAACAGAGATGTAAAACATTGCTGTGTGTGTGTGTGTGTGTGTGTGTGTGTGTGTGTTGGTGCTGGGAATCACACCTAGGACCCTTTGCCTGCTAGGCAAGTATTCTACCACTGAACCATATCCTAAGCTCCAGACTACTTTTGAAGGCCCTTTCCTATTACTTTTCTGGTCACATTTTTTTTTCATTAATGGGGAGAAATTTGGGGGGCCAGATAGCCTTTGATCTCTTCTCCCTGACCCTAGGCCACATCTTAGGTACCCAGGACCTCATAATCTTCTGCTCAATTGGCCCTGAGATTGCTTCCAGGGCTGGCATGGGCTCCATCTACCTCCACTGAATTCCCGACAGTAGACCACAGCTCTGATGTGCACACACTGTGCCTGAGGGGAGGCCAAGAGTCTGTGCATAGAACTTGAGTTTGAAGCCCAAAGGGATTATATACATGCTAGGGAGAGACTTACTGTGCTCAGCAGAATTACAGGTAGAGCCATGAGGGAGTATGGACTGCTATTCCTACTCCACCATGTCCTATCCTGGGGATCTGAGAATTCTAAATTAAAACCTGGATTTCTGTGAACTGAAGTTCTCCAAAGAAGCTGCATCTATATTGAAGATCCTGCAGACTGTTTGGTGTCAGTCGACTAGAACGTTGTGATAGCGGAAAGATGGAATTTTGCAGGTAGACAGCCAATATGATCTTGAGCTATCTTTAGTCACTTTAATACTCATTTAGTTTCAACTTCTGTATCTGATCCAATGACCTCATACCTACTAAGTAAAACTCTTGGAATGCATCACTAAGCTTAGCAGACCTCTAGCTTCTACCAACCCTAAAGATTTCCATCTGAAATCTATGGAAGAGATTTACCCTTTTTTGCTGTAGCCCACCTATCTGACACCCCCAACAATGTAGCTGATAAATGCATAGTTTGTGACTTTAGTTCTAGGACTATAAAAGTTCATTTAACCTCTTCCACAGCAAAGCACATTATTCAGGCTAATATGAATCCATGTGCCTGGGCTTGGTCGTTCATATTTGGCTCAAAATAAACTATCTCCTATTTCCTTTGGAGCAAGAGCTGTGTTTTATGTTGACCATGTTGCTATGTTTGCGAAGGTAGATGATGGAAGCTATTTTGTGAAAAGTTTTGTTAGTGATAATGATAATTTCAAGATATTCAGATACAGGGAAGCAGGCCTCCATCTGTAACCTGGCCTTGGGCACCACAAACATTAAATGTGGGCCTACTCTGAACAATAGGCAATTTTCCAGAGCTACCTGTAAATACAGAATTACAGAAAGGAAGATGGATGGACCCTATAGTGCCTTTCTCCTAGGCATTAATGAGGGTTGGATGTAAATGGCTGGACTTTAAGCCCTGAAGCCTAATCAACAACATTCAGTGATAAGGTAGCCTTCCCTTAGTAATAGAGCTTTCCTAGAGAAGATTGTATAAGGCAAGATTTTAAAGTGCTTTGAAAATTGGTCTAATTAAAGGGTGTCTATTGTATTTTCACTGAAAATGTGAAGGGAAGAAGGGTAGAATTAAGGGTCCTACAATCTATGAATCTATGACAATCTATTGGTCACTTCAAGAAATTTAGAGTGACTTTTTAATGTGTTTTAGCCACTTGGCAAAAGACACCTCTTGTTTTAGCAACATGATTATGTTAGTTTTTATTTGTTCTGCATTAAAGTAGATTAAAAATTCAGAGAACTTAATAATCCAATGCATGAAACCATCTGTTAAAATCTACAAAAATATATATGCATAGTCTTTTTTCTCATGTCAACGGCTTATGGCTTATTATTCTTAGCAATATATGCCTCCTTACCAAAGAATCTCATTAAGTTTTACTCACAATCAGAAGCTTAAAATAGCTACCAAAATCTTTAAATTGAAACAAGCACTATAATACACAAGCCTAGAAGAATTGGTGATATGAAATGTCAAATATAAAAAATTATTAATAGTAGCGTTTTGATGACATTTAAATACTTAAAAGCATGTTTAAAAAATTAGTGTGGGAGATCCAACATGGTGGCAGGCGTGGAGAGATCAAGTCTCTGACCTCTTCAGCTGCGCAGGCATAGGGAGTCGTAAACCGTCTAAATGCTGTTTGCTCAGGATCACTAGGCAATGCTGAGCTGACGTGGATCTGGGGCGAACAGTCTGGGCTTCTCAGAATACACACCGAGCCCGGATCAGCTGAATTCAAGCTCCCATTCGCCTGCTTCTCGCAGACAAACTGCTGTGACTCAGCACTAAACGATCCCACTGAAACAACTGGTCGGCCCTTCTGATCCTACGGAGGTTAATGCCAACTGAGCCGTCATAGGCAGTGGCCACAGGATTGAAACGGGGCTTGGGAGAGACAGTCAGGACCCATCCATTGCATTGGTCACCCGGCAAAGGGAACACACTGTCGCCATTTGCATGGGATACCACCATGGTAGAGAACTGACATCACCAGAATGCGGCAGAGGAGATAACTTCATTGAAACCAGCGGCGACAGGTGTGTAACCCCCTAGCCCTCCCTCTCCACACAGCGGGGAAACCTTAAGGGCCCCTCCCAGCTCTCCCCTGAGCACGATAGCCAGACCGAGGGAATCAGGAGTGGCGCGGGACCCGCGGCGTGGAACTCCCGGCTACCGCTCCCACCAGTGCTGACAACTGAGGTCTCTTGCACCAGCTACTGGGGGCGTGGCTACCGGAGGGCAAGCAAAATTCACTGAGTGTTCTCATCCCCAAGCTCTACAAACTTAGGGTCTGAGGGAATGGCAAACAGGGAGATTGTGCCCAGTTGTTCATGAAAACAGGGCTCCCAGGAGCAGCAGACCTGGCCTGTAGCCAGTATTGTGGTGAGCGTCACCGGTGAGCGGGGCCTGGCTTGAGGAAAAGTGGGGAAGTGACTAGACACAAGAGAAGGCCCTAGGCACCCAGGATTGGAGACTCGCCCAGTCTGGGAGGAGGAGCTGCTGCACAGTGATTGGTTCCGGCGTATTGAGAGGAGAAGCATGGCCCGGTGGGCACAGCTCCACCTACTGGAAGAGAAGTTAATCAAACTCTAAGACTGCATTTATTAATTTTTTTTAATTTGGTTTTTTTTTTCATTTTCATTTTTTTGTTGTTTTTTAAATTTTTTTAAAATTTAAATTTAAATTTTTTAATTTTTATTTTTAAATTTTTTTTCTTTTCTATTTTCTATTTTTTCTTTTGTCTTTTCAATTTTCTTATTCCCCCTTCCTTGAATTCTACCTGCTTACTCTCATTCTCTTTAGTGACTTCTTCCCTTCCCTTCTAATACCTTTCCTCCCAAGCATCAAATAAATTTATAGGAGTAAACAGTAACTCAGCAGTCAAAAAGAACAAGAAGTAACATGAGCAGCATGAAAAAGCAAGGAAGAAAAGGAGTACAAACAATGCAGGACAGCCTAAATATTCAGGAGGACCTAGAGTTATCAGAAAAATGGTTAAATAAAGAACTCAAGGAATACCTTAGACAGATGGAATGGAACCTTAAAGAAGATATGAGACAGCAAATTCAAAAAGTGAAAGAACACATTGAAAATGAATTACATAAACAGATAAAAGAAGAAGTTAAGCATCTTTATCAGGAGATAGAGATTATAAAAAAAATCAAACAATAATTCTAGAAATGAAGGAAACTATAAACCA
>NW_025999990.1:45361135-45399105 GCF_001458135.2 Marmota marmota marmota | reverse complement strand
CAGCACAATTCACAATAGGTAGACTGTGGAACCAGTCCAGATGCCCTTCAATAGATGAATGGATAAAAAAAAATGTGGCATTTATACACCATGGAGTATTACGCAGCACTAAAAAATGACAAAATCATGGAATTTGCAGGGAAATGGATGGCACTAGAGCAGATTATGCTAAGTGAAGCTAGCTAATCCCTAAAAAACAAATACTAAATGTCTTCTTTGATATAATGAGAGCAACTAAGAACAGAGCAGGGAGGAAGAGCAGGAGGAAAAGATTAACATTAAACAGAGACATGAGGTGGGAGGGATAGGGAGAGAAAAGGGAAATTGCATGGAAATGGAAGGAGACCCTCATTGTTACACATAATTACATATGAGAGGTTGTGAGGGGAATGGGAAAATAAACAAGGAGAGAAATGAATTAAAGTAGATGGGGTAGAGAGAGAAGATGGGAGGGTAGGGGAGGGGGGATAGTAGAGGATAGGAAAGGTAGCAGAATACAACAGTTACTAATAGGGCATTATGTAAAAATGTGGATGTGTAACCGATGTGATTCTGCAATCTGTATTTGGGGTAAAAATGGGAGTTCATAACCCACTTGAATCTAATGTATGAAATATGATATGTATGAAATATGATTGCCCTTCTCGGACTATTCCCTGAAGCTTTGTAATGTTTTGAACAACCAATAAAAAAAATAAAATAAAATAAATAAAAAATTAGTGTGGATATATCAGGGAATGATGTTCAAATTTAAGGGAATGAATTTAAGATGGCAGTGTTGAATTTCACATCAGAGAAATTAACCAGAGTACAGATTTTGCCACAACTTCCTGACTTCAGTTTTCTTTCTGAGGATCATAAATATGATCTATTTTGTAAGGTTGACTGGAAGATGAAATAAGATGATTGTTTAAAATGTACTTATAAGTTCTAAGATTTACATTACATTATACAAGTGTTAATCCCTAATAATGCTGCTCCTTTGGGTGAGGAAAGAAGGAAAAAATTATAATAATCACCATCTGTGTAACTGAATTTTGCTTGGCCTATGTCACAAAAGTCTCAAGAGACAAACATTGTTTTCCATATTTTACAGTTGAAGAGATTGAGAGATGCAGCAATCTGCTCAGGATCATGGATTTTGTAAATCTGTCTAATTGAAGTCTGTATTCTCATTCACCACTTGGTAATCTATATTTTTATGGAATACACTCAAGAGCTATATCTCCCTATTACAATTCCCTTCCTTCCTTCTAATATGTGTAGGGTCACAAAAACCTTCCCGGAGTAGGCTGAGTCTTGACAGATGAATAAATCATCAAGCAGGCAGAGAATGAAAGAGAATTTCAGGAGAAAGAAAATCATTTGCAAATTCAGAGGCTCATGAAAAGGTGTGTTCTACTCAAGGAATTGTTAGCAAGTTAGTATGATTGGTGCTTATAGTCCACATATGTGTGAGAGATCTAGATGTAGGAGACTTACAGCATGTGGATCTCCAGAAGCAGATAGGAACTAAGAGAAGATCAAGGGGGCACTTGAGAGGCATACTCAGGACTTGGGGATGGATCCTGCTGGGGATGGGGAGCCATTATGGATTCCCCCAATTCTTAGGGAAAATATAATAGCACAATTATGCACTTTAGAAAAAGCATTACTAGGGGAGTTATTGATTACATTTCTGCTATCGATTCTTAGAAAATACATTTACTAAACTTACTTATATTTGACATAAAGAAAATGAAATTTACTCTAAAGATCTTTAAGCCCAAAGATCTTTTTATGTTTTTCAGTCTAGTACCCATTTTATAGAGTGAACCTCAAATTTATTTTCTGATACCATAATTGTCTTGAAATCAACTCATTTACTTCAGCATTTCTTTATTTTTTAAAAAAAATTTCATTTGAATTCGTATTGGTAAAGATGGATCAAATAAAGTAAGACGTCATTATTGCCTCAGTGGGAATATTTTCCGATCATTGGAAATAAATGTGAGTAGCTGATGAGTTAAGTTGAATAGAGAATCTGTAGCATACCTAGAGGCTTTAGAGACTGAATATACAAATGCAGAGTGGCCAGACTAAGTAATTCTCCCTTATCTGTGGTAATTCATTCCAAGGTGCCCCATGGATGCCTGAAACTGCAGATGGTATTAAATCCTCTAGATGCTAAGCATTGACATACTGCAATTGTCAGTCTGATAACCGAGATGATTACTAAGAGGCTAGTCAGTAGGCTGATAGCATATACAGCATGGATACACTGGGCAAGGGATGATTCAGGTCCTGGGTGGGACAGAGTGGATAAAGCAGATGGCATGATATTTCACCATATTACACAGGATGGAGAACAAATTTAAAACTTATAAATTATTTATTTCTGGAATTTTCCTTTTAATATTTTTGGACCTTAGTTGACTGTGGGTTTCTGAAACCACAGAGAGTAAAACTAGGTATGGGGGTTAGAGGTCAGCTGTATTAAAATAGAAATATGACCTACAACTTTTAGCAACCACCCTTAGGAGGTCATAGCACAACCCACAGCAACCAGTCCAGGAAGCCAAATCACAACCTCTAAAGAAAGTGTCCTCAAATGACAAGGGTTTAGTAAATAACTAATGGCTTCTTTAATCCTTCTGTCTGCTTCCAGTGTAAGACCATTCACAGAAAGCCAAATATGCTCCTCTAGCCAATCACATAAGATACCCCATTTCTAGTTCCTCCACCCTCACCCTCATGAGAATGGTCTACACTCGGAGCATACCCAAAGCCTTCCTCTTTATCAACTCTAAAGCTTTCCCACTCCTTTGCCTGCTTTTGAGTATTGGCCAAGTGTAAGTGATGGTAGCTGACTGCTTTGCTACAACAAGCTCTGAATAAATAACTTTGCTTATTTTCTTTTGGGTAGCCATTCCCCCTTCAGTCAATGAATATTGCTGACTCAGAGGGTGGTTCTAGGCACAGGAATTGTTACTGCACTCTCCTTATTTGGAATTATTTGCCCTCATATCTGACAAGATTCTTAAAATTGAGGTTTTATAAAGGCAACCAATGATTTAATGCAAATGAATCACACTTATATGTAAATTATGTATGTCAACCTAACAGGTAACAAAAAATACATATATATGTCTAGAAAACTAGCTACAACAAAGGTAGGATGAGTGTGTGGTGCTCTCTCAGATCCTCCTCCCTGATGGCGATCGTGGAATTGCTAAATCTCTGTTCTGTCTCAGTTCTCTTCTTTCTTTAATCTGCTCTGTTTTACATTGGATCTTCCCACCTGTGCTCTGGCAAAATGCTGTTTTTCTGTATTTTACTTAGGAATGACCTTTGCTATTATTTGGCTGTGGTTTGTCCCCCAAGATTTCATGTGTTGGAAGGTTGGTCCCCAGTGTGGCAATGTGAGAGGCAATGGAAACTTATGATGTTTGACTTTTAGTGGGGAGTGGTTAGCTCATTGAGGGTTCTGCCCTTGGGAGGAATCACTGTAGTTCTCCTTGGACCCCTGCAAGAGGGTTGTTATAAAAGAGTAAGATGAATTTCTCTGTGGCCTCCTGTCTTGCCAAGTGATCCCTTCCTCTTTCATGTGCTCCCAACTGGATACTATCTACCATAAGGTATTCCCCAAGCGTGTACTGCACTGTTTGAACTTTCAACTTTCAAAACAATGAGCTACAAAAACATTTTTTTCTTTATAAGTTACCCAGTCTCAAGTATTTCATTATAGCAAAGGAAAATGGACAAATATATCTTCTTTACTTATGAATAGAAAAGGGTCATAGAACTGGCGAAATCTACAATAAGAAACTTGTTGCTTGCTTTCCCTTAAAAAGCCTTCTTATTATGCTGAAAATATTCCTTCTCTGGTCCTATTATTAATAGGCTTTGAATTCTGAGATGTTTTTTATGTGATGTGGACTCCTCCAGTTCTAAGGGATCCCTATCATCTATACTATTTTGCCTTTTCATCATCATCTTTTCCTCCTTTGTTCCCTCTAGTCCCTTTTCCCCTAAGTCTTTTTCCCATTCTCTCTCTTAAATACATCATGAACAGACATTAATATCTGAAATTTGTATTCTCACCCACAGTGAAAAAGGGTCCGTGTCTGCAATAGACTACTCTACTTGACCTAAAACTGACATTGTGGGACAATTTGGAACTGAAGAAGATGTTTGGAAGAAGTTTAAAAACGCTTTGCTATCCTGTATGCCTGTTAATGAAAACGTAGCTGCAACTTTGGTTATTGTGGAGTTACTTGGTTTTTGATACATTTTTTTTTTTAAAAATTATTTTGTCGCCTTCTACACATGCTCCTTAGGGTCAGACACACAGCCAAGTTGCTAAGGATAGAGTGGATGGATGGTTTGTCTTCACAACACGTCTTCCTTGTTGAATCACCTCTTATCCATTTTATTTGCTCCTTCTGAGAATTTAGAACCAGTGACTTAGTTACCTTTATTCCTAACAGCCTATCCTCCCCGCTCCCAGCCCATCCTATTTACAGAGAAAGACACGTGACCAACCTTGATCAGTCAGAGAATCTCTGTCTCTCGATTGGTCCCACACCACCCTGAAGGATGGGCAGAATTGGCTGACTGCCTGGCAGCTGCCAAAGGTGAGACCTTACGTTCATTCATTTGTGTATCTAAGGTACTTAACTCAATGCTCCTCACAGAATCAGCACCCTAGCAATGTTTAGGGAACTAATCTTGGGGATGAACAATGCTGTGAGGCGGCTGGAAGTGTCCCTCACTGGGGTCAACTACTTCTTTCCTCCCCTTGTCTTCCAACAATATCACATACACTGTCTCCTTGAATTGGTGTCTTTGCTGGAAAGTTTCAGTTTAGAAATAAATATATTGCTTAGGAAAAGATCTACTTTTGTCTTCTCTTCTCTGTGTTGCTGAATGACTGAAAAGGCCACCACTGCTGGACTTGGATCTCTGGATGCCCATCTATGTTCTGCTTTCCACCAAGTTGCTAGAGTTTGGTTAGTGCCTGCTTTGTTCTGGCTGGGGTGAGGGTCTTCCACTCCCCACTTTCTCTGTCTACTCATAAGTATCAGCCCCATTGCCACTGAAGCCAGAGTTTGCAAGTGTCCACTGGTTTATTCCCACATAGTTAATCAAATCAAATATAAGACCCATCTGTGGCTACTTTTATTCATATCACTGTTAAAATTCCTTTGAAATTTTGAGAAAGAGAACAATTGAAAAGAGAATATTCTTTTTAACGTACAAATGTACTTTTGATCATTTCTTAATAAGCTCCTGCTGAGACCAATTTCAAAAGGAACTATTTGAATTTTAACCTGTCTCTCATGCATTCTAATAAGGATGACAAGATAGAGAAACCATCTGCTAGTATGGAGGCGAGAATGCATTTGTGTGTACATGTGCTCACGCATGCATGAACTATTGTAGAGGAGAATTGATGTCCAAGGTCAGGGACTATTGTAATCCCTCAATTTCACACTGATTCCCAGTGTCTTCCACAGGGCATAGCATAGAGTTGGTACTCCATAATTAGGGTGAATAAATGAACAAGCCTAATTTTGATCTGGTTCTGTGTTAGAACTTTTTTAAAAACCCCAGCTTCGGGCTGGGGTTGCGGCTCAGTGGTAGAGTGCTTGCCTCACATGTGTGAGTCACTGGATTCAATTCTCAGCACCACATATAAATAAATGAATAAAATAAAGGTCCATCAACACTAAAATTCTTTTTTAATAAACCCAGCTTCATGGAGGTATAATTATTATGTGAAAACTTGCATATATTTAATGTATAAAATTTCATGAGTTTGGACATCCATGTGCACTTTTGATACTATCATCATAATCAAGGTAGAAAATATATCCATCCCCTCTAAGAGTTTCCTTGTGACCCTTAGTTTTCTTAATTGCTTTTTCATATGATAAGAACGTTTTAATTTGGGGTCAACCTTCTTAAGTTTTTTAAGCATAAAACACTGTATAGCTAACTATGGGAGATATGTTATACAGCAAAACTCAGCACTTACTCATTTTGCATATCTATAACTTTATACAGTGAATGTGTGACTTGACTTGGGATGGGGTATGTCCCAATACTCCTATTGTAAGTTGAAAATATTGTAAGTAAAAAATGAATTTATTGCAGTAACCTACTGACCTACTAGCTTAGCAGCACACAACACTGTACAGCATTGATTTATCCTGTGATTATGTGACTGACTGGGAGGTGTGACTTGCTACCGCTGTCCAGCATTATGACAGAAGATTGTACCAAATATCACTAGCCCTGGAAAATATCAAAATTCAAAATTTGAAATGTGGTTTCTAATGAATTTGTATCTCTTTTGCATGATCATGAAGTAAAAAATTAAGTTGAACCATTGTTAAGTTGGGGACTGTAAATACACTGATCAGTCTTAATAAAGAAGGAAGTCCCGCCATTTGCAATAACATATAGAGAGACCTGGAAGACTTTATGTTGAGTGAAATAAGTCACAGAATGACAAATGACAAATATGGCATGAAGATATCAAAAGTGGTCAAACTTACAGGAACAGAAAACAGAATGGTGGTTTCCCGGGGAGGAGGGTGGAGGAAATGGGCATAAAGTCAGAGATCTACAAGATAAATAAGTTCTAGAGATCTGCAGACACTTTTTTCTTATGATATTTCTTTTAATCCTGATAGTGTCATTTCAAAGTTTACATTAGGGTGTGGAGAGGTTCAATTGTGCTAAGATCTCAATTCTGCCCTTTTCTGTGACTTGTGATCTTGAGCAAGTCATTTAACAATTCTGTTTCCCTTTTCCTATTTGTAAAATGGGAAAACTAATAGATGCTATGCAGAATTTTCATGAGGATTCAGGATGATAAATGCAATGGTCCAGGATATGCTAGAAATAACTGTGACTTCTAAGGCTACTCAACCACTCAGTAAAGACTCTGGAATTCAAAGCAGGCTGATGTAGTTCCAAAGCTTAAAGAAGGACTGGGACCTCAAGGATACCACGATCTGATGAGTAGAGCACTTAAAATTATTTTATAGGCCTCTAGTGGATGAAAATTCTTTGCAGAAATCATGATAGTTGTATGCATGTGATGTTTATCTTAGAAGATGCTCAACATATCAGGAATTCCTTGTGTTTTGGTTCTTTTATAAGTCATCTTTCTTAAGCACCATTTAAAATACTTGTGTATTTTCTGTGCCTAATGTGTAATTAGCTAAAAACATTTTTTTCTAATGATAAACATTAAGAAGTTAACCTCTTGTCTGTAGCCCTGTGTCAGAGTTCAGAATTTCCTTAGTCTTTCCATCGAGAACTCAGCAACAATTGGACAGAAAACCAGTTCCCTGTCATTATAAAAGACAGGGTACTAATGTTTCAATAGCTTACACATGCGTATTTGGGAAGTAATAATGACTTTTGCCTTGATAAATATGAAATAATATTGATTGGAATACAAATATGAGTTTCTAGCTGTATCAGCTACTAGTGTAATTTTTTCTCAAAGCAA
This sequence comes from Marmota marmota marmota, assembly GCF_001458135.2. NCBI lineage: Eukaryota > Metazoa > Chordata > Mammalia > Rodentia > Sciuridae > Marmota > Marmota marmota. The sequence goes on along the minus strand of NW_025999990.1, from coordinate 45,391,598 downwards.
ATTTAGTAAATATCTAAAATTGAATCCTTGCTGAGTTTCAAAATCTTACCTGGTGATTTGTGAGTCAGGTCTTTAAAATTGCATGAAACAATAAAGACCCTGGTGTTCAGACATGAAGCTTGTCAGATAAATACATCATCATACAAAGCAATCATGATGAAGAAAAGAAACTCAGAGCAATTCTTTATTATAAAATTCATAAATCAGAAAACGGGTTCTATATGGATAAACCAAAGATTCATTTTATGCAAATTTAATCCTCAGTAACATCTTTTGTTTCAGGAAATATTTTTATCCTTTTAAGTTTGTGCTAACTTTGTTCCAAGAAATGAGCTTACCCATGTAATGTGACTACACGCAGTTTAAAATATATTATCTTCTCTTTTCTCTTGATTTCTTCTATCCTTTAACTCACAAAAAGTAACTTGATGGCTAGAAAATACTATCAAGTAAAATAGGAAAGATTACCTAAAGTAATAGAAGGAATTGCATGCACTGGAGCACAGCACTAATTATTTTAAGTTAATGAAATTTTTAGGTAAATCGAGGGCCTACTGTATGCTATCCATTGTGCTGGGTACTTTAGCAATGAGAGAAGGTCATGTTTACTTTCCTCATGGATTAAAAACTTTTTTTCTCTCCTGTCTTTGGTTTTATTATTATTATTATCAATTTTGTTTTATTTTATAAAATAGACTATATTTTAATTATACAAATTATGGGGCACAGTGTGATAATTCAATACATGTATATAAAATATAATGGTCCAATTGAGTTGGTTAATATTTCTATCTCCTTAAACACTTAAAGTATTTTTGATTAACACATAACAGCTACACATATTTATGGGGGCACAGTGTGACATTTCAGTACATGTATATAATATATAATGATCAGATGAGGGTAATTGGCATATCCATCAGCTTGAATGATGATCAGAGTGTGTGTGTGTGTGTGTGTGTGTGTGCGTGTTGGGAACATTCAAAATCCTACTTGCTATTTTGAAATGTACCATTAAATTGTTGTCGACCGTAGCTACTCTGTGCTGTAGAACATTGGTCTGGGTCTAGTTTCTGATCCAGCTGGAGGCCACTAGACAGTTCTGCTGATTCTTGGGAGAGCTCAACTGTGGACAGACCTTTCCTCAGGATATAATTTGAACATTATGAGAAGGTCACTGAAAATAGAAAAGCCATTTCTTAAACTCTGTGCCATGACAGATGACCCAGCAGGAGCATTCTGAAAAGGAGGAATGGTCAAAAACTGGGACTGAGTCCTGCACCTGTCGGTCACCAGCAGTGTGAGCTGGAGATTGACCGCCCTGAGTCTCAGTTGTCCAGTTTACAAAACTGGGGTGATAGCATGCTATGTGCATGTGCACATAATATTTTTGAAGACAGTAAATACTAAAATATTTTATACTAGTGCTATAAATAGTAGCTTACAGTGCCTGAACTCTGGATTTTTGTAAGCAGAGGATTAATTTATTTGGTATAAATTTTAATCCAAGCTATATACAATTGCTACTCAATCAGGTTAAATGAAGGGGGAAAATGTACAGTTAGGGAAGGTTACCAAGTGTCAGAACAATGTCCAAAAGACTGGGAGCCAGAGACTAGGGTTCAAATTCTGTCTCTCACTTATTAGATTAAGATGTATGACCTTAAGCAAGTTCCTTAATCACTGACATTTAACTTTCTTTTCACTGGAAAATAAGGATAATGGTAAATATGTTGTATTCTTTGAAGAACTGTTGATGGACTTTTCTAAGGATGGATTTACCAAGGAGTTATTGTGATAGATGCTGCCCATTATCCCCAGTGGAGTGATATTCTGCCTGACTCCTCATACACAGAGGTGGGTGATCAATTACCAGAGTGGTTTAACTAATTGATAAGCGCAGAGGGCATTAGCAGCAGCAAATATAATAATTACGTGTTTGGGCACAAATAGAAGGTTGTTGACATAATTCCTTCTTAGCTGAGAGAATGCTCTAGTCCGCTGTCCTCTGGGATACCATTTGCTGCAGGAAAACCCACAGACCCTAAACTGATGTGTGCTTTTAGATACACTCTTAAGTTTTACTTTAATAAAAATCTAAGCCCTACAGATCAAGACATGCTTCTTAACTTCTCACGGAGTGGAATTTCTGAAGGCTATATATTTTCTGGGGTCAGCCCAGGATATGTGCTGCCCTTGATTTTACAAAATGAGAAGCAGAACCAAAGTCAGACAGGGGGAGGATTGTGCTTCTGTAGCGTTTAGAGTATCCAGTTCCCTCTATTTGTTCATTCATTATTAATTTCCCCTGCTTATTCTCTGGTCTCCTGGTGAGATTCATAGGGTCGTCCCAGCTCATTCCCTCAAGGTTTACATTCTCTCTTTTGGTTGAGTGTATTTTTTATTTCTTTAGTAGCATCGGTTTTGTTTTATATAACCCTGACTGATATTTCCAATTCTCTTCTGATCTATTGCATTTTTAAAGGAAAGAAATATCATGCTAAAACCACAGAGACTTTGAAGCAGCAGAGCATTTATAATTTATGCTGAGGAGGGGATGTGGAGACCTTCTCTGGGACCAATAGATTTTAATGTGTTTGAAAAGCTCAGATTTTCAGGACAAAAATCACATAAATGTTCTTTCAGATTTGTAAGCTGGATCAATTTGTTTAGATATTTTTAGCTTGGAGAACTTAATAAGCATCTTTCATTTCAAAACCATCAAAGCAAAATTGAAAGTGGAGCATGTCGCTTTACTTTTCCATTACAGGGGAGGGGAGAGGCAGCTGCAGCATAAATGGAACAAGACTCACCTACCACGGGGTTTGTGCCAAACTCGGTGTCTTCACATCCTGACCGGTGACTCAACAGAGAAAGGCAATATAGAAATAGCCCAGGTTCATTGCATTGATGGACCCATGGTCTCAGTAGAAAAGGCTGAGAGCTGTCCTGGAGAGGATGGTTTAGGATCTGTGCTTGGAGAGTGGGGTGAAGGTGATTGTGAGTGTGCCTCTGAAGTTGGTGGTCAGCTGAGCATTTGCCCTAAGAGGTCATTTGCATTGAAAAAGGAAGAGGTGAAATGGGGAAGGAACACACAATAAATTGTGTTTTACAGGTGCAATTTCCTTTCATCCTTAATTCAGGAGTTTCCCCCTATGGACAGGGAATACATTCCAAGACCTGGTGGATGCCGGAAATCATGGAATATACTGAACTTTATGTATACAAATTTTTACATGCATACATACCTATGATACAGTTTAACTTATAAATTAGGCATAGTAAGAGATGAATAAAGTAGAACAATTATAACAAAGTACTATGATAAAAGTTATGTGACTGGTTTCTCTCAAATACTGTTTCATACTGTGCTCATGCTTTTTATTGTGATTATATGAGTACCTACATGTTAAGATGAAAGGTGAATTGAGTAGGCTTTGTGATACAGTATTAGGTATTGTGTAAGAGTTACTTGAACACAAGCACTGTGATATTGCAACAATCTTGTAAGGGAGATGTCAAACAGGCAGGTAGTATATACAATGGGGATACGCTGGACAAAGGGATGGTTCATGTTCTGGGTGGGAAGGAGTGGGACAGCAAGGGATTTCATCATTCTACTCAGAAAAGAATATTGCAAAATTTAAAGCTTATGAATTATTTCTGGGATCTTCTATTTAATATGTTTGGACTGTGATTGGTCTTAGGTAGCATAACTGAGGAAAGTGAAACCACACATAGAGGGGGACTCCCATATTTCCCTGGGGATGATATTTTGAGGTTGAAGTGCTGAAGCCCCACATGGTTAAAATAATTTGCTCATGGTCACGTAGCTAGTAAATGACAATGTGGGACTGTGACTTATATGTGCTTCTCTTTCTGGGACAACACACCAGAGGAACTTGAGAACTGTTCTTCTCTAATTGTGATTCTTTGTCAGGTTCAAAGACAAGAAGGAGAACTCTAAGGCAAAAGTAAGGGTCTTCCTCTTCTAGGTATTGTCACAGCATTGGCAGCAAACACAAAGCTTCTCTGATGACAGAGACAATGCATCAAGTGTGGATCCAAATTACCATGATTTGATTGCTACAAACTCACCATGCCTTCTCCCTGCTCTCCCCTCAGCACCTCCTCTGTTGGTCTACTTTGTCACCGCCATCTTCCTGTTCTTTATAATGATTTGCCTATCTCCCCACATCTGCTGCTAGCTCACTGGAGGAGGAGTCTGCCCTGGATCACTGTCATGGTCAAGGCAGTGAATGGTCCATAGCAGGCCTTTCAAGTATCTGAATGTAGGCGCAGTGGTATGTTCAGAATCTGGGTGGAGGGCGGCTCCACAGTGGGCTAAAACCCCACTGTGATCTCAACCAACCCAAATAACCACAAGACCTAGGTGGAAAGATAGCTTTGAGACAAGTCCCCTAGTCCTGCTTCCCCAGGTGACCGCCCCGTCCAACCTGTGCTGAACAGCACTGCAACGTCACTTGAATGACACTCAGACGGTCACCTGAATGCCACTCAGACACCGAGGGTCAGGAGTCTGGACTTTATAAATGAAAATGCCTATCTATCTCCCCTTCACTTTTCTTTTCTTCTCTCACTTTGGCCTTTTAAATAGAGAGGTGGGCAGGGCGGATTATTGCCCCAGGTTGGTTATTTATGAATTCCAACTTAGATGTGATTTAAAAAGATTGGAATCCAATGGTAAAAACCAGTATTAATTCTAATATCCTAAAATGGAAAACAATATATTTGTATTTAATGTAAGTGACAACTTCACTTGAACAGGAATAATTATGATCAATGACTGTCTCTTCCAACTGGGCATTGAGCACCACTAATGCTAACAAAATAGTTATTCTGATTTAATTTTTTTGTGTGTGTATCAGAGCAAAAGGAATCTGGGCTTTCCTAAGTGATCCCAGGTTTACGGTTTAAGATTCTGGGCATAGTTGAGATCCTGGGACTTATTGGAAATAATGGTCCTCTCCTGTCTACAAATGATGATATATATATATATACAAAAAAATATTTTGGCAGTGAGGAAATTGATGGATACTGGGGCCCGCTTACCCCGACTACACTTAGTACTCTAGGTTATTGGTTTTACTTCCATCTAACTGTGATGCTATCTTTCTGTCTTCAGCTTTAAACTTGTGAAGCGATGCTTGTCATTTCCTGGCTCAGAGAAGGGTAGTTTACTTTCAGATAGTAACAGGAATGTAGGAGCTAGTGCAAGGAAATAATAAAAGGAAACAGGACATAGAAACACATGCTCTTTAGGTATTAAGATGCTGTCATCTTTGAATAATGGCTGAATTGCCTGAACAGAATGGAAGCTGTGGATAGATTTTATTTTACCACTACTACCTTCAGTCACAGTTGTAGGGCTCTGTTTAAAAGCATTATTTTCTAAAATATATAAAAGTGCACCTATAATGTGTACATAGGCAAATAATGTAACATATAAAATTAATATAACATGACTTAAATAAAGAGAATCCCATAACTAGAGTAGCCACAAACACTCTCTTTCCTTGTGTGCTCACTCTGAAGAAAGAATGCCTAGGCAGGGCACATAGATCCCCAGTATGGCCAGAGGATCTGGACATCTTTGAGCCGTGGAACTCACTTGTTAGGACTTTTCCCTACCTACAATAGTGTCTTCTCAGAACTGTCTGTAGAGACACTGATATCTAAAGGGTAATTGTAGCAGGATATGGGGGGCAGATATATCCGTGGGTATGGGTGTCTTAGTCATTTTGGGTTGCTATAACAAATTGCCATAGCCCATGTGGCTTATAAACACAAGAAATTGATTCCTCAGAGTTCTGAAGGCTGGAAGGCTGGAATTGGTATGCCGCATGGTTGCGTGCTGGTGAAGCCCTCTTCCGAGCTTCAGATTGCTTTCTTCTCATTGTATCCTTACATGGTAGAGAGCAAGGAGAAGCAAGCTCTCATGGCTTTTCACCTAGGGGCAGTAATCCTGTTTGTGAGAATTCCACTTTCATGACTTAATCACTTCCCAAAGGCTTGATTCCCCAATTCTATAACATTGGGGGTTAAGATACCAGTGTGTGAATTTTGTTTCTCTGAATGGTGTTCACAGGAACATTTGGACATTTTAAAAACATAGGAACAGTCCACTGCCCTAGGTATTGAAATCTCAAAGATTCTCTCCCAAAACTGTTGGATGAGGGTTTGGGGAATATCCTTGCTCTTCTGATGGTACCCCAATAGGGAGGGGGATAAAGAACAGACAGAAGTGATTTTGACCAGTGACACTATGACATTGAGGCACAAACACAGTAACTGCTCTCTGGGGGACCAGAGAGAGATTATCATGAACCATAAAAACATGGATTGTGATTCCTACTTCATATTTGGAACAGAAAAATGACAACGCCAAGTGTCCCAAGACGTCCTGTTTGGACATTACACATCTTTCAAAGCATGGCTTTCATTCATTGATTTGGTCTGCATATTGGTTTGAATTTTGTCCAGTAAAAGCTTTGGAACTGCACAACAGGGCCTTTTTTTTTTTTTAACTTTAGAATGCCTGTCATTTTCTGTTACAACACTCTCTGTCAATGATGTGCCTTAAGATTTAGTCAGAATGCCACAGCTGATGGATGGCATTTTCAACAGTCTGACTTGGGAGCAACACAGCCGGGCACCATATAAAAATTTAAAAGTCATTGTTTCCCTAATTTTTGCTCAAAATGAGCCATCAGTTCCATGGCTGCTCCTTAGAGGTTGTGGTATCATGATTGGGAACTGATGCTTGGGGCGACAGAGGATCATGTTTAAAATTTCAGCATACAAAATCCTTCTTGCTCCATGTTTCTTCTGCCATCTTCCCTGATGGGCTTGAGACCCATCAGTTTCAGTGTCTTACAACATCCAAGATTTATTTCCTGGGGGTTGGCTATAGCTTTGCAGCACAAGTCCTCATTCTGGGACCCCAGCTGATAGGTAACCCCTAATTGGGACCTGCCAGGCTTATAGCAGAGGGAAAGAGCCTGGGTTAACTCCATGATGGCTTTTAAAGCATCTGCTGAGAAGTGGCTCATGTCAAATCCACTCACATTTCATAGGGCCGAATGGACTTGGTCAATGTGGGAAGAATTATAGTCCTTCTGGAAAGAAGGGCTGATGGGACAGCACATAGATATCTGCACAATAAAACAAACCACAGCAAATTTTATCTAACCTGTCTCTCCCCATGCTCTCCTCTAGCAGGGGTGCCAACCAGCCACCTGCACTTAGGAGTACGCTGTATTCTCACCGACTTCCATTCACCTTTCCTTGCCCAGAATGTCCACTCCTCCCTTACTCCTCTGGTAACCTTCTTTTCCTTGAAACCTTACATCTTCAAGGAGGTCTCTTCTAACCCTCACAAGGAGTGTGAAATGTTCTTTCTTCTTTCTACCATGGTCCTTGGTACATGAGTCTGACCTACCCTATGATAATCACAATGGATCTGTTCCCTTCAAGAGATAGTGACATTGGGGATAGGGTACATGTCATGTCCTCTGATCCTCTAGTCCAGGGCCTGCCAAACATTGTACGCTCAGAATTTTATTGAATATTAAATAAATGCAATAGTGCAAAAGTGGGTGGAGAAAGCTATGCTCTATCCCAGTCCTTGTTTAGATTAATGCTTCTCAAATTATCTATGACAGAGGATCATGTTTAAAATTTCAAATTTGATGCAAACCAACGTTTTTGTAAAATACCATAAAATTAAATAACGGAGAAATGATCAGGCACATTTCAAACTGTTATCAAAGTTTCTAAGTGTTTATTCTTAATTTCTATGTGTGATTCATTGCAGGTCAGTAGTAAACATTTGATGTTCTACAAATAATGCACTGGATGGTGCTGAGTTAGATACATTTATTCTTCAAAGATATTTAGAGTCCCCTTGTGTGCCAGGCAGATGTTTGAGGAAGGGGATTTAGCAATGAACAAGACAAACAAATTTCCTGTTCTCAAAGGGCTTACTTGTTAGTGGGACTATTGAACAATAAGCAAACACCCAAATCAATAAATAATGTGACTTTGAATAATGACTAGTGCTTTGAGGGAAGTAAAACAAGATAATGAGACAGAGTGATTGAGCAGGGAGGTTATTTATGAGTGTAGTCAGTGAAGCTCTAAGAAGGTGACATTTTCGTGGAAATGTGAACATTCTAGACAGAACAGAAAAGGAGGAAGTTCCAAAGGAAGAACAAGCATGGAGTAAAGTACTGCCTTACCACAGGCCTAGAAACAATGGAACCATGGATTGAAACCTCTGAAACCATGAGCTAAAATAAATCTTTCCTTCTTTAAGTGAATTGTCTCAGGTATTTTGTCACAGCAACAGAAAGCTCAAAAAAACGGAGAGAAAGCCAATGTGACCAGTGTTTACTAAACACAGGGAATCTGGGAGTCAGACTAAAGCCCGAGTCTCTAGGGCTTTCAGGCAATAGTCAAATGTTTTGATTTTATTAAAAATAACATGGACACTTACTGAAAGATTTTGAGTGGAGATGCCTCATGATCTGGTTTATATTTAAAGAAAATCACTCTGGCATCTATGTGATAAATGGATTGTGTGGAGAAAAACAAACCAGTTAGGAGGTTATTTCAGAAGATCATGTGAAAGATGGAGGAGGCTTAACTCAGCATTAGGTGTGGCCATGGATAGAAGTCAACCCATTCAGGATGTATTTTGGAGAGAGAGCTGATGAGAACCATTGGTGGATTCTATAGTAGATGAGAGGGAAAAGAGAAATCAAGGGTGACTGCTTGAGGAACTGGGTCAATATGTTTGTTAACTGAGATGAGGAAGATGGAAAAAGTATTTGTAAGTGATAGCAGGCACTATGCCTGAAAATAAAAATAATTCATATAAAATAATTCATTAAACATGTTTGTAGTAGGTTTCTGTAAGATCACCTTCATCAAATTATAGAAATTTTATTTTTTCTAAGTGACATTTTAAAATTTAAAAAGAGATACTGAGGGGCTGGGGTTGTGGCTCAAGTGGTAGCGCGCTCGCCTGGCATGCGCTGGGCCCTGGGTTTGATCCTCAACACCACATAAAAATAAAATAAAGATGTTGTGTCCGCTGAGAACTAAAAAATAAATATTGAAAAATTCTCTCTCTCTTTCTCTCTCTCAAAAAAAAAGAGATACTGAATTGTATTGAATGTTTCTTAAGAAATCCCTAAGAAAATTATCTCATTTCTTTTCTTTAATCCAGAAAATTTCCTAATGTTGAACCAAAACAGCATTCTATGATAGATCCTCCTGGTCATGGTGTATAACAGCACACTGTGCAAATAATTGGAGAGTACAGACTTGTTATGGTTTGGTTCTGTAATGTCCTTCAAAAGCTCATGTACTGAAGGCCAAGCCCCATCTGATGACACTTTTGGGAAGGGGTGGAGACTTTAGGAAGGAAGTCTAATTGAAGGAAGTGGAACATTGGGGTTGTGTCCTTGAAGGGCATTTCTGGTTCCTGGCTTCTCTCCCTCTCTCTCTATGCTCCCTGGCTACCATGGGGTGAAAAGCTTTTGGATGGTGTGCCTTTCACTGTAAGGTATTGCCTTACCACAGGCCTAGAAACAATGGAACCAATTTACCATGGACTGCAACCTCTGAAACCATGAGCTAAAATAAATCTTTCCTTCTTTAAGTGATTTGTTTCAGGTATTTTGTCATAGCAACAGAAAGCACACGTGCGCACACACACACACACAAGTCATTTGTGAAAACTGACCTTGTTTTACATCATAATTTTAAATAATTGCTGTTACACATTTTATGATAACAATGAAATTGAATTTGAAATAAGTAACATGATAAAAACACTTCAGAAATTTTAAAAATGCTTACAATAATTTAAATGAAAGTTAGAAAATGCATAGAACATTACAGAAATGTAAACACTATATGTCAACATTTGTATGGTGTGGTTAAATGGATACTTTAAGGAAGATTTTTAGTCTTAAATACTTACATTACAATAATTATGTTGCAAATTTTAGGCTAAATCAAAGATTCAGGCTTAAAGCACACAGAGCTATCATTTACCATGGTTTCAAAGGAAAGACTTTATTTTATTTACTTGTTTGTTAATTTAACACTCCATAGAGTGTTAGAGATACATAGAAAATTTTCTTGCTGACTTCTTCCGGATTTTTATCTTACTATTTTCCTAACTTATCTTTTATTTCTGGTCATGCATCCAAATCCCAAGTTTTTCAGATGTGGTCGCTAACCAGGCTTTGGGTCTGCCTAATCAAGGAGTCTGGTTAGAGACCACATCAGATAAAGTTAGGTTTGGGTGAATAATTCCCTTTGCACACTGAAACTCTAGGTCAGTGGGAGCACTGGGCATGTATATTCCTAAAGTAGTTGATGGTTTCAGTGTTTACTTACTAGCCTGGATGGATACTCTGGAGGTATATCCTGACTTCTATTTTTCTTTCTTTTCTCTTTTGCAAGCTCATCCATTTATTTAACAGGTTAATCTATTTCAATATTTTCTTCCAAGCATTTAAAAGTGTTATGTAGCATTAAGATTTTAATATTTCTCATCCCTGCATGGCCAGACCCTTCAATCTATCCAACTATTTCTGTTATGTACTGTCTTTCAGTTACAAATATTTCATTATGATTCCTTCTTTATATTTCATATTTTCAGCATGTGGGGATTTTTCTGCCTTTGTTTTCTATTGCTTTCCATTTTTGATGCATTGTGGCAACATGATTTGGTTTGCATCAAACAGTCCCCTTTGTATTCATGGAAACTCGGTTTAAGATGAGTATACTCTGAATTTTTATAAACATTTAGTTCCTCACTTAAAATGTGCATTCTTAAATCTTTGGGTAGGATCACACACATGCAAATCTTGTTAACCATCTGTTCAAGGTTTTGTGTCTGTACTAGTTTGTCTGCTTGCCCTATCAGCTGCTTAGAGAGGTGTAGCAATATCTCCTTTCAAGATTGTGGAAGTGTCCATTTCTTTTCAATATTCTTCCATGTTTTTATTTGTATATATATATATATATTTTTTTTTTTAATTGTAAGTAGACACAATACTTTTATTTTATTTATTTATTTTTATGTGGTACTGAGGATTGAACCCAGTGTCTCACATGTGCTGTGTGAGTGCTCTGCTACAACCCAAGTCTCATTTGTATATTTGAAACTCTCTTTTTTAGGTCTTCTCCTAGGAGTTTTGATGATTTTGCTCCAAAGCAGCTGCATCATTGACTCTCTTGCTTACCTCTGGCACCCTGTTTGCCCAGTTCTCACATTCAAAATGATTTTTGCACATTCTATCCAGTATTTCTAAAGGGTCGAAATGAGTGTGCTGGGTGGGCTGGGGTCAGATTTTATCTTTCCAGGGTCTGAAATTGACAGATTTCATTTAACCTGCAGAACTTTGCGAAATCACCAAGGGAGAGAGTATAAGATAGAGAAGTGCAGGGTGGTTGATCCACAGGGAGCTCCAATATTTAGTGGATAAATGAAAATGAGATAAACCAGAGTATGGCCTTCCTCTCTCCTATAATTTCTGCAAACCCTGTTTTCTTCAGAGCATTCATAAATTCTCAAATATGTCAAAAAACAAATAAAACGTAGGTAATAAAACAAAGGTCAGCCTTCCCCACATACTCATTAATATCTTAACCAAAGATAAAATGTGGTAATAAGAACATTGAAACGCCTTGTGTCTTCGGTGCTTGTTTTTCCTTGTATATTGAGATGTGTCAAAAATCATTTTTCCTCTTATTGAGTGCTAAGCATAAGGAAAACTTTTATCGTGGCATTTTATAAAAGTAATGTGATGTCTACTTTTATTTGTTTTATATTGAGCCCTCTGGCAAAAGACAGTATCGTCATTGTTTCTTGTCAATCTTGAGAGAAGGAGGGAGAGAAAGCAGAAGAATTTTAAATTTGTATTCTCTGAGAGAAAAAGTAATAAAAGAAGTGGCAGAGACAGATAAAAGATGAGCAGATTTGCAATCTCAACTATACTTTAGGGATGAGAGAACATCAAAAGACCCAGAGGACAGTGAGAGTATGGTAAATCCTGAAAGTTCTGAAAGATTTTAGAGATCTACCAAATTTCCTGCGCAGGAAAAAAAAAGCCAGAAACATTATGAAACATTTTCTGCCATATCTTGGATGCTTTGTGATTCTCAATATTAATAATCACATTGTGTGGAGGCAATTAAAAACAAATAATTACTTCGGTATATAGTCAATGAACAATTAATAAGTATTCGAACTTTGGAAAGGGATAAATGAGCTGTAAAGTCATGGTTGACACATTTTTGCAATGAGAAATAAGGTATAAGCTGCTCAAAAATGAAGAGAATTTTTTTGCAATGTCTAAATTTTCAGATGGAAAAATCAGTTCTCTTACATTTTTAAACGTATGAATCTCAATTTGTATATGAGTGCTTTCAATAAAGTTACTGATGTTTAATTTGGAATGTACACAAATAGCAATTGAGGCTAGGAATCAAATAATAATAATAATAATAATAATAATAATAATAATAATATGTTATTGTACTTGATTATTATAACTGATTACAGACAATCTGTAACAGAAAAGAAGTACTCTGAACTTTCATTTTTCTTAGCTTGACATATGAGCTGATGGTATTTTACCATTAAGAGTTTTACAGAAAATGTGTAAAATTCTACATTTGAAATGGTCACCTGGTTAGAATGGTGATGATTTTCCCAACTTGTAACTCTGATAGTTTAGTGGACTTAAATGAGGTTACTAAACTTTCAAAATGATGGAGGCAGAATTGGATGTAAAGGGTAGATTCAAATAATGGCAGTTGGATACAAAAGCCTATGTTTAGGATCACATGCCATTATTTTACTTCCAACTTTTGCATTATTTTGATGGTTTATGGTGTGCATTCCTCATGAATAATTTATGTCTTTCTCAACTGTATAGTTTCAATTTCAGAATTTTTGGTTAGTTACAGAGTTATATGTCTGTTTTCCTACTTTATCGAAACTAGAACCCATTATATAGCCTTCTCAAACCACTCCTTACCTTATATTTTCTTAGTAAACTATGGCCCTTTGCTGCCAAAGGGGGGAAAATAGGCAAAACTAAGTGTCACCATTAACTCTTACATCTTTCTCGCTCCTTCCCCTCTGTTCAACCAAGTGCTCAGTATTACTGAAGCTAATTGTCATTAGCTCCGCAGTATATTATTTCTCTCTGTTCTGACTGTCTGCAGTGTAGGAGGTGACATCACACTTTTGTGCCTGTACCACCGCCACACTTCCTAGTTGATCTTCTTTAATCCTGCCTTGTCTCTCTTTAATCTTTTCCACACAATGAGGCTCTGCTCTGCATATCTGATCAGGTCACTACCTAGGCTAAAACTCCTTATCCAACCTTTCAAGATTGTAATGTAAACGGTGAAGCTATTAAAGTATTTAAAAACTATTAAGATGTTTTAAAAAGCATTTAAGTCACCTTATAGTGTTAGAAGATTTTAAAAGCAACTTGGCAAATTCAGAAGCCATAAAGATAAAACAGACTTGTTTATTGTACTGTCCTCCACATCTGGCTGTCTTTGATTCCTCTTCTGCTGTTGTCCATCAGCAGCACTACAATGCTTTAGTTGACCTTTACTCATTGATTGAGGGTACAAGTCATTTGTGGGAAGATGATAATGGGAGTCAGGATACCTAGACTTTGTTTTGGGCACATTGTTATTATCTGAGAAATGAGGTGGGTGGATAAGGGAAGGCTACTTGCCCACACGTTAGCCTTCTAGCCCCCAGAACTGACAAAATCATTTAGTTGTTGTTGTTGTTTAAACCCTTCACCCCAAGTCTGTGGTATTTTGTTGTGGCTGCCCTTGTAAATGAATGCAGTGAGATCTGATGATTCCTAAGACAAGAGTTCTCATGATTCATTTTTATAAGGAGGATGTGACATCCTGCCCAGCTCTGCCCAGCCCTGCCCAGCTCTGCTCCTCCCATGGCTGGGGCCAATCAGCACCTCCACTCCCAGCATTATTTTTGTTTCTGAGATTAATTCTGACCCTGGATAGGATCAAAGGTTCAGCAGATTCACCGGAGAGTTTGTATTGCCCTTCTTCTGGCCTGGGAATGGGTCTTCTGCTCAAAACTGGTATTTTCTTCTCTGAATGCCCTAAGTCATCTTCTTCTCTTCTTTTGTCACCTGCCACCCATGGCTGGATGTCTCCCTGCATCAGCTGCCACTCTGCATCCTGACCTGATGTAGGTCTAACTATGGGGATTTATGGGCACATTGTTTGGAAAATGGGGTCTAAGATGTTCATCTGTTCATGTGTAAGTGTGTGTGAAGAAGTTCTCTTCCAGACAGTTTGGCTTGATGCCCAGGCTGGATCGAATGCCTTCTTTGGTGTGCTCTGAAATATTTCAAAGGCTTTCAAACGATGACCAACCCTTTTCTCTTGCAAGCATCTACTTAGGTTTTGACATTAACTTATTCTCTTTGGGCTTTGCAGTACTTTGGCCCTGTAGAGGGGATTCATGAAGAAATTTTCTGAGATTTGGTTTTTACAACGGAAAAAAGTACAGCGTGGTTTGCCAGGAAGCCAGTAGACTCAAACTGATTAAAAGACTCTTTCACATAGTGCAGTAGCAAAGAATGGAAAATGCAATAAAGCTGAAATCAGAAAGTTTATCCTTTCTCTTTAGTATTACTCTAATTGCCCTCCTGGAGGCCGCTTCCTTGAAGTATAGCTTCATCTACTTTGTACAACATCTGATTGAGGCCAAGATGGCTGACATGCTCATGGTGACTCAGCATAGCAGGAGTGAGGTGCTGATGCACGTTAGACAGCAGGACTGAGTACTGTATGCACCAGATGCCACTGTTCAGGCAATTAGCTCCTGCAAACTGACCATAAGCCTCTGGCAACCTTTTCATTTTTTTCTATTTGCATGTAGAAGGAAGGATACCTTAGTTACGCAAGCATCTTTGGGCTACTGTGAGAATAATGGTCCCTCACAGATGGCAGTATCCTAATCTCTGCAACCTGAGACTGTACCTTACATGGCCAAGGGGTTTTGCAGGTGTGATTAAGTTAAGGGTCTGGAGATGGGGAGATGATCCTGGATTACTGAATTGAATCTAATTCGATCACAGAGGTCCTAATGTGTGGAACAGGGAGAACGTGGAGGCACGACTATGTGATGTGAGACTTAAATGACCTTTGTTGGCTTTGAAGGTGGAGAAAGGGGCCACAAGTCAAGGAATTTTAGTAGCCCGTAGGAACTAGAAAAGGCAAGAAAGTAGATTCTAACCACGGGCCTCCAGAAAGGAGCACCATCCTTCTAACAACCTTGATTTCAGCCCAGTGAGACCCATTTTGGACTTCTAACTTTTAGAACATGTTGTATTTGTGTTGTGTTAAGCCCCTGAAATTGTGGTAATTTGTAACAGCTGCAATAGGAAACCAATATAGCACCAGCTTTGATAATCAAAGACCATCTGCTATAAGGTCTTTCTGTTTATCCTGCATTAAAAAAAAATATGCTCTCCCCTCC
This sequence comes from Marmota marmota marmota, assembly GCF_001458135.2. NCBI lineage: Eukaryota > Metazoa > Chordata > Mammalia > Rodentia > Sciuridae > Marmota > Marmota marmota. The sequence continues at coordinate 45,376,012 of NW_025999990.1, read as the reverse complement.
TGCCCCGCAAAAGCCCAACCTTGACTTCCACCTTGATTGCCTAAAATCTGAAACTATAGATAAACTAATTAAAGACATTGGAAGAGCAAGATAACTAAAACCCTTGGAGCTCTTTAAGGTCATATCTGTTATGACATATTGTTCTCACCAAGGTTCCTGATTAAGGTTTGCTTGAACTGCTCAGTCAGTCTAGACTGCTGGAAAATGTACATTATGTTGAAGGTGGAATAAATTCATACAATTCTTTCCTCACTCATTTGTTATAGGGTAAATTTATTCTATTTAACACATTTCAAAGTTTATTTTTACCATGAATTTTTATCAATGTACCTACAAGTGTTCACAGAAAAATGTGACTCTTACAAAGAAAGCATTTTAAACCAAGAGACTTATCCCTGCCTTTCTGCTTTACAGGAGGTAAAGAAGGTAAGAATTTCTGGACTTATACATATGGCATGTATATACTGGAAACTTGGAAATGTTATCCTAGTGGCCTTAAACTTTAGGCTGTTGTTCACAAAGTATTGATTTATTAAGTGGGAACATTTATTGAATGTCAATGGCTTGAGAAAGTTAGAGGTCCACATATGCTTAGATTGCTAGTCTATAGCCTCTGGGATCATCTCATTTCAGTACTGAACAAAACTTCACAAATAAGAGTGAGTCTTCTGCTGTAGTTATTACAATAGAGTGTATACCCCTTGTACTATTATAAGGGGGTTTGTGTTTCGGTAAATTCCTTGAGTTATTCTACCAGAGCCAGGCCTCAAGGCAAAGCCATTTTAGTTTTTTCATGCACATGTTAGTGGTCCTTCCCAAAGTTGTTAAACAAACCTGGGTCGGGGCAGTCATTCTATTTGTAGTTAATTCTTGTTGCTGCAGGTTGAGGAACATTTGTTTTTCCATGATTGACTTAGGCCAGACTCTCTTCTTTTCGTTTGACTCAGCTTCTTTCCAGACTGGAATACCAGACTCCGAACATCATTTTTTTTTTTTTTTTAAGGTATTGTCCTCTCCTATTGCGGCTTTTCCTTCTTATTGACATTTTATAGATTTGTAGCTAGAATTTCCATGGTCTCAAGGGATTCAGTGCCAGACAGATAGTAGTTCTCTGATTCCATGTACTTGTTCTTGTCAAGGATCCTTTAGGTAGTGAGAAAAGAGTAGAGAGTTAGATTGGGGACATGGAGGCACACAGGAACCTTTGATATGGAACCATGGAGATTTATGGGCACATTGTTTGGAAAACGGGGTTTAAGATGTTCATTTGTTCGTGTGTATGTGGGTGTGAAGAAGTTCTCTTCCAGACAGTTTTGCTTGATGCCCAGGCTGGATTGAATGCCTTCTTTGGTGTGCTCTGAGCACAGTTCAACCATCAGTTGACATTTCTCAGGTTTATACCTGTTGCCAAACACTGAGGTCCGTGAGGGTAGAGGCTGTATTTGCCTCATCTCTAAGCATGACTAGCACCTGGGGAGGCTTTCCTCAATGTTAGTTCAACTGATCTGTTTAAATGGCTTCATGGCATCAGGGAAGACTTTGGTAATGTCGATAACAGAAACTAGATGAGGAAGAAAGAAGTAATGTGCTACGAGAAATTGGTTTAGCAATATTGTCTCCTTTGTGCTTAACTTATATCTAACAATTTAGAATAGTGAAATATTAGAAAAAAACTAAGTATGACATATGCTGTACTGCATCTGTTCGATGAAATTTGATGCAGTGATTTTACCATGTCTACCAGGCTTAGAACATAAAGGTAACAAAAAAGGAAAACTTCATAATTTGTTTGAGCACCTGATTACTAATTATGATTAGGATCTGCAGTGTTCCCCAAAGTCTGGTGTTGAAAGTATAGTCCTTAATGCGGCAAGATGGGGCAGAGCTTTTAGACAATGATTAGGGCTCTGACCTCATCAGTGGATTAATCCTTTGATAGCTGAATCGACTACTGGGAGGCAGAATCTAGTTCATGGAACTTAGGTCAGTAGAGACATGCCCTGGAAGGTTTGTATTCTCCCTGGCTGCCCAGCCCTCTCTGATTCTCTGCTGCCTAGAGCTGGGTAGCTTTCCTCTGCCCTGCCTTTCCACCATGATGCTCTGCTTTCCTCAGGCCCAGAACAGTGGAGCAGGCTGATCATGGACTGAAACCTCCAAAAACATGAACCAAAATAAACTTTCCTCCTTTAAAGTTGTTTATGTCAGGTATTTTGGTCACAGTGATGCAAAGCTGACTAATACAACATAAAAAAAAAAAAAAAAAACCAAACATAATAATGTTGAGACCTTGAGAAATCTTAAAACTATTTTCCCGAATGGTCTAAATGCCTCACTCCTATTTTATAAATAAGAAAAGACAGATTCTGGAAATTGTTTTTGTGCAGCACCGTCAGGAGCATTGATTTCAGATGTTAATTTCATTTTAAGTTTCATTTCATTATGACACTGAACTGTGTGTGTGTTCTGTCGTCATTATTGTGCTCCGTCTCTTGTTATTGGATCACAGTTAAAAAGCATCATATTACTAGTTAATGTGGTCAATTAATATTTATTTACTTTGGATGTGCTATAGGAGATGGGTGACTGCTATCTATCTCTACTGGCTTGAGCATCACTGTGATTTGTGTAGGATACCTCTGCATATATAGTTGCATGGTATATTAGGAGCTCAGACTCTGGACTTGCATAGACCTATGCTTATGTTTTCTATTGTCACTTACAAACTAGGTGACCTTGGTAAACTTACTTCACTTCTCTAAGCCTATTTTTTTTTAAAAAAATTGTAAAATGAGACTGATAATTGTATTAGCATTTTTATATTATTTGGAGGATTAAATGACACTGTGCATATAACGAAATTAGCTTGAGAGAAAAGACCATGTCACCTGTGATGATAGGTGAAGGTGACTGCATAGATAATGGTCAGTTATCCAAAATAGTTGAAGAAGCAGGTGGCAGGAAGTGCTACATGCCTTGCAATATCCATGGTTCCCCTCTAGCGGGCACATTGTTATTAAACATTTTCCAGTCTCCTTTCTCATCAGTGATATACTCTTCAAAAAAAGGAAGAAGTAGAAGAATGTCCTTAATTTTCTTCCTGATGCTTATTTGAAACATGGGTGTGATGGTTGGAGCACCATCTTCCATCTCAGACCATTAGGGCAAGGGCCACATTTGAAGATAGCATTTTGGAAATGAACAAGCAATGCCTCAATGAATCTACTACCTTAACCTAGAATTATTTTCTCTAGACTTAGAAAATGAGGTGTTTTTTTTTTTCCTTTATGGCAGATAAATTGAATTACAGAATATTATTACTCTTTGTTATGGTTCGGATCTGAAATATCCCTCAAAAATCACCTGTTAAGGGCTTGGTTATAAATGTAACCTTTGGAAGGTGATGGGATTTAAAAAAATTTTATTCATTCTTTTTAGTTATTTATATAACTTATTTCTATAACAGTTATTTATATAACTTATGTGATGGGATTTTGAGAGCTCTGACCTAATCAATGCATTAATCCATTGATAGATTCATAATTTAATGGACTATTAGGAGGTACTAGAAACTTCAGGAGGTGGAGCCTGGCCAGAGGAAGTTGGTCATTGGGACTGTGACTTGGAAGAGAATATCTTGGTGTATCTTTCCCCCACCCTATTTTCTCTCACCCTCTTCATGCTGGACACCATAAAACAAGCAGCTTTGCTTTACCAACATGTTCCCTGCCATGACATGCTGCACAGGCCCAGAAATGGGGAAGCCAACCAACCTTGGACTGAAACCTCTGAAACCTGAGTCACAATGACTGTTTCCTCCATTAAGTTGATTTCCCTCAGGTATTTTATCACAGTGACGGGAAGCTAACTCAGTCTTTATATAAAAGAGCAGATTTTATTTCCCCAAGACTTTTATCAAAATTCCAGAAATATCTTTGCTTTAGAGACAGAAATCAACACAAGGGAAAGATCTAAAATCAGGATGTACGTGATTTTGAATCAGGTGGAAGCAATGAATTTTCCAAGAAGGTAAGTTCAATCTAGGGTTGTGATGGTGGAGTCTCTCTGCCACTAACACTGGGGAAAGAGAGGAAGGGAGGGGGAAACTTTGTAGGCAGCCTGGAAAGTGAGGAGGGTGCTATCCATGAGATAAGTTTTGCCAGGAACTCTGCAGAGCACCTGTCTAGTTAAGGGTATAAGCGTGCCTGCATGCATTTCTTTTCTCTCTACCATAGTGTGTTTGCGTTTATTTCTGGGGCTTAGGCAAAAGGCCTGGTGTGTATGTATTATGAGACTCTGATAAAATAGGATGGCTCCTATTTCTTGCTGTTTACAGACTTGTTGCAGCAGCAACTTATACTATTGACAAAAGGCATATTTCTTTTTATAAAAGTATCTTTAGAGGATCAGAGTGGATGAGTTGTAGGCAGCATAATGCAGGCAAGGCCCACTAAGCATGAACTGACCGCCACCTGGAGTCTGGTTATTATGGAAATCAATTCCATCGAAAGATCAGAAAAGCTTTCAAACGGAGAGACAATTGGAGGATTACTGTTATAAAATACTGGGTTTTATTTGGATGCAAGTGGGATGTAAGTTCTGAAGGATGTGAAAAGCAGACTAGCCCTCTTGTTCCTATTCTTTTTGGTTTAGTTTAGTTGCTTTGTTTTCCCCAGAAAAAAATAATTAGGCCTAGGATTTAAATAAACCAAGAGGAGAAAACGAGTTGCAGCATTGGGTTTCTCTGTCCTTTCTTCACCAAAGGCAAATCTGTCTACCTCAGCTGCAGTGGCTGAGTCATAGTTTGGGCTTCCTTTGGAGCTACATTGTAAATGAGTAATCAGAGTATTTTCCAGCTTCCAGGAAATTATACATACAGTGAAAACAGGCCCGTATGTTTTTCCTCTTCAGTAACCCTCCTCCTTTAGCCCCCACCCCTTAAAAAAATGATACACACATAGAAACGATGTCTTTTCCTGCTATAATAGCATTAGACATTAGGTCACTCTGTGCTTTCTTCCAGAAGTGACTCTTTAGAGGTGCTAAAATCCACATGCACATGTGCTACAACTTAGAATGGGTTTATGGCCTAATAAACCATCACAAGTTGAAAATATAAGTGGAAAGTTCACTGAATACAACTAACTTGCCGAATATCCTATTTTAGCAACCTAGCACACCTTAGGTGGAGCACTGGTTGTTTCCCCCCCACGGGATTTCTTGGATGATGGGAGGCTGTAGGTATGACTGCCCAGCATCATCAGAGAGGATCAGACTACATATTGGCATCCTGGGGAGTAGAACAAGCTTCAAAATTCTAAGTACTATTTCTACAGAATGCATGTCACTTTTGCAGTACAGTAGAGAAGTCAAGTGCACACACACTTGAACTTTATTACTTTATTTATTTATTTTTGGGTACCAGAGATTGAACTCTGGGACACTCAACTACTGAGCCACATCCCCAGCCCTATTTGGTATGTTATTTAAAGACAGGGTCTCACTGAGTTGCTTAGGGCCTCGCCAGATTGCTGAGGCTGGCTTTGAACTTGTAATCCTTCTGCCTCAGCCTCCTGAGCTACTGGGATTACAGACATGCGCCACCACGACACAGATCCTGCCATAGAGGCTGAAGATTCTCACTGAATATTATTGATGGAGAAATTTGAGTAAGGATACAAGGCTATGTGGTTTTATATGTTTTTAATAACTATATCTCATTCATTTTTTTTAAACTGAAGAACTGTTTTTCATTTCAATGTCTTTATGGTTTGAGTTTCCTCAAGATAATGCCTTTTGTGGTCCCATGTTTCTCATTTTCAGTTCACTTTAGTAAGTTTTTACATGGAGACTCTCAAGTTATAGGATGATCTGTCAGTATGAATATTTCTTACTCTGATTTCCTCTTCTTACAAATAGAACTTATATTTGAGGATAATACTTTTTTTTTCATGCAGATACAGCACATCTGGTTCTTTTAGTTCTGTGAAGAGCTTTTCCTTGGGGAGTGAACTCAGGATGCATCATTACTTTTGGGAAAGGAGTCCCATTTGGAACCAAAAGTTAATAAACAAGACCAGCCAGCTTTGAATAAAGTAATCTCTGCTATTTTGTGTGCATGTGTGTATCTGTGTGTGTGTATGTGTGTGTGTATTATAGTGCTTTTACCATCTGTTTCTTTTCAGATTTAGAACTATCAATATCTTAAATCATCTTTATGGAAAATGAAACTACAGAACTTCTCATACTGCATCTGAGAGCTGATATGGCATTTTACAACTAGGTATATGATATCTAAATCACTTGTAATGCAAGCTGAGAGCATCCTCAGCTTTTATGATGTTTGTATATGTTCCAGTATCATAATTATGAATAATGCATTGGGTTTTGTTGTCCTCTATAACTGCCTACATTTTAATGCAGGGAGGGATTTCCACTATGGTGGTCCAGATTTGAATTACATAGTTTTTCTTTGTAGCAGCTGCTCCAGAATTATGTGAGCTCATTGAGAATATTCATAGCAAATAAAACTCCTTGCTCTCTTTGTTTTATGGAGATACAATCTCAAAACTTTCTCTAAAGATTTGCTTATCAAATATAATTTAATATTTGCTGTGATCAAGGTCTCCTGGTTCAGATGGATAGAGCTGGTCAAACCATAAAACCTTGTATCCTTGATACATTTGAACAAAGAAGAAAATAGTTTACCTATTATCTTGAATGATATAGAAATTTCATAACAATGAGATAAAGTGTTCAAAAGGGCCGAGTGATCTTTATTTATCACCCAAACATGAGGTGGACCGTGATGTTTTTAGCTTTCCATGTCTCACAAGAAGCCTATCTACATCTCAATTAGGTTCAGGGCAAGGGTTTATTTCAAGGACCATGTAAGAAGAGACTGCACTTTGGAGCCATGATGCTAGGTCAGGTGATGGATGTTAGGTGAGACTGGCAATAGCATGCTGCTTTCTGTGTCTCCATCATTGTGATTGAACAGGCTCAAGCATCTGAACCAGGACTAGCCTGTAATTCAGAACTACATAGTTCCTGCCATAGAGGCTGAAGAGACACTGAGCAGGAAAGCAAGCTGGTGGTGATACTTGCTGGGATTTGGGGTGGTGGTGATAAATGAATGACTTCTTGGTATTGTTCAGATTAAAAGTTGGGCTGTCTGACATCTAGATCCTGTGTAGGATTTAATATATTTTCATTTATGAAGTTTTACTTGACACATTTTCCCCATCTACCACATTATCTTCTAATAACCCATTCCAAACACTACTGGAAAGCATACTGTAGTGATATGGGTATTTGGAGAGAGTAATAAAAAAGTGGGAAGGAGTATTCAGTTAAATTCTTACTTCTAATGTAGTTCACAGGACCTTTCCTGGAATTGGAAATTGGACTATATGATATTGGAACCTTGGAATTGGACTTATGAGATTGCTCTAATTTTCAACTACATCCCCACAGTTAACAAGTATTGAATCTGCCTCCTGAAGTCTTTGTATTTGAATTTTTCCTTTCTATATAATTAATTAGTCCAATTTTCCTTGGTACTATTTGCAACATATTATTATTAAGAGCATTCATAAGGTGGTCAGTTGCCAAAGTCAAATTTGAGGCCTATCTAGAGAGAGAAATATTATGAATTGGCTGTGAATAAGGTTCAAAATGTTCTTCGTGAAAAAAAAAAAAATTCCTCGTGTACCTAGCTATACTGGGAAGATGTTTTCCCCAGACAGGGTCCCTTTGTTCCCCCAAACCTATGCCCATCTTGCATGCCCTGGTTATATACAAAAGTCAGCATAGCAAAAAAGGAGAGAACATTTATTTTATTTTAGAAAAGGAAAACTCTGAGACATTGTAGTGTCAGAATGATGACTGAATTAGAGGGAGATGAGCAATTCAAATGCTCTCCCTCATAAATCTCACTCAGAAGGGAAATACAAGACAGATAGTTTCACTTAGAGACAAGACTACACAAATCCTCAGAGACAGGACATGTTGATACCACAGTGACAAATGCAATTTCAGCTATAAGAACGCTTTGTCATCTGCCAACTGAGCCAATGAGTTGGCTAAAATGTAGGAAAGTGTAAAGAATTGAAATGAAAGCTCTAGAAGGGGGAAGAAAAGATTTTCAGAGCAAAATCTGAAGTTAGCTCAAGCAATAAAGTCTTGGATCAGTGGTTTCTCCCTTAATTGCTTCTAACTTTGGGATAGCATCTTGCATTTTATACTGATTTGTCATCAAATAGCTATTTGCAGGGAAGAATAAGAAATTTGAAAAGAACTACCTGACTAATATGATTCTGCAACATGTACTCTCAGAAAAATGAGAAATTATAACCCATCTATGTAGGATATATCAAAATGCATAAATGCAGTCTACTGTCATGTATAACTAATTAATTAAAAATAAATAAATAAATAAAATGAAACCATAGAAATAACAACAACAAAAAATAAATGTGAAAAGAAGATGGAAAATATAGACTATGTTATGAAGTTATATTGCTTGCTTCTATACGGAATAAATACATGACATTTAATTTCAAAATGAGTTCAATATCACCATGGGTCATTCATATTTGTCTTTATCAATAATACTGGTCTTAGGTTGAAAACTACATGTGAGATATTTTGCCAACTACAAATTATAAAGCAGACAGTTCCCACCTCTTCTCCATTTCTTCTTCACCTTTTTTCTGGGGGGGGGCGCAAGTGTCTCATTTATTCATTTATTCATTTTTTATTACTCAGAATTTTTTTATCTGCTCTGTGAAAGGCAGTGTGCTGATGGTCAAGGGAGATGCAAATTGAATGAGGTAAATGGTATGAATATTTGTTCTTCAGTTCTTTCCTATATATGAATATAAGGTTTATGACTTTACTTTTCATTTAACTTTAGCAGAATTTCTTGAATTTTGGTGGTATTTGAGATATATCATTGTTTTCAAAATATTTCTCTGTTCCTACTGCAATTTCTTCTTTGACACTTGTGTTTTCAGAAGTGCATGGTTTCCAAATATTTAGGAATTTTCTGGTTAATTTTTGTTGGTTTTAAATTTAAATTTACTATCGTTCGAGAAAATATTTTTATATTTAAAATTTTTGAAATTTATTGAGGTTACTTAAGAATATAAGGATATTATATTCTGAGAATATAGAAGAACAACAAACTCAAGTTTCTCCTAGTGGATGCTCACAACACAGACATCATTTCTGTTGTCCCAATATTTGTGAGAATTTCTCCTCACCAGCAAGTAAGCAATCAGTCCTGCAGTGGACACCAAGGGGCATCCTGATGCAATCTATCCACAGTTAGTATCAGACCCTGCAGGTTGAGGGCTCGGCTCCACAGGAGTGCCCCACCTCAGAAAACAGTGGCAAGTCCAGGCCCCTGAAACTCATGACTGGGTACAACTGGGGTTCCCAAAACCCCCTCCTTAAGCTTGATTATTTTACAATAGTGGCTCAGAGAACTTAAGACACAATTACATTTACCAGTTTATTATGAAGGACATTTTCAAGGATGCAAATAAACAGCTGGTTAAAGACATACATGGGGCGAGGTCTGGAAGGGTCCTGAGTGAAGGAGGTTCTGTCGCTGAGGAGCTGGGGTCTGTGGATGAATTTGTATTCACTTTCCCGTGAGCCTCCACGTGTTTCATGGTCCAGAGGCTCTCAGAGCCCTGTCCTTTGGGGGTTTTATGGAGACTTTACTGCACATGCATGATTGAAGCTTGGACAACTGTAGAATTGTAATTGGACACAAGGTTATGGTCTAATGTTAATGGAGTGGGGCAATCCATCAAGGCCTCTCCAGATTCCTCTTGGCCTCTCTCATATTCATTCCTCTTACATAAGGGGAAGGACCTTTCCTGAAATAGAGGGCTTAGGATCCACTATCAGATGAGATAGGTTAGAGAATTTCTTTATGACTAGTTCCAAGACAGGAAGGTGAGGGAAGTTTGTATTTTTATTTTCTATTTACTCTCATTGAGGAAGAGAAACAATATTTTCTAGTCCTGCCCTGGGGGAAAAAGAAGCAGGGGAAAGGATCACAGGAGGGAGTCAGGGAAGAGGAGAGAGCAGTTTTACTCTCCGAGGCCTGCTTTCAGGGCCAAAGCACTTCAACATTACCTTTGCCTTTAGCTACTCCAAGACAGACAACCAAATATTTTTTTAAGAGGTCTGATTATTGTTCTAGGCATTTAGGAGATAACAAAAGCTAGGGGTGTTCTGAGCTAGGAACTGTGGACAAATATTTCATAATATCACAAATGGAATAAAGGTAATTTAGATAAATAGTCTTCATGCACTTGAAAAGACTATATTCCACAGTTGTTGGAAAACACATTCAGTGTCAATCAGGATAATTTTAAAAACATGGTCTTCAATTCTCCATGTCCTTGCTAACTCAGTCTGCTTTTCTATTGAATACTGATGGTGGTATGTAAAAAATGTCCTCAATGATTGTAAATTTTTCTGTTTGTCCTTTTAATTCTTTCAGTTTTGCTTTATTAATATTGAAGATACATATTTTGTACACAATTCATAATTTTACCAATGAATCAAAACATTGGTCTCTGAGGAAAAAAAATGCACTTAAATATTTCTCTACAAGAAAACACGAGTAGCTCCGTTCAGCTGTGGCACAGATTTATCCTGAATGAAACGTAAAAGAAAGGCCCAGGAGTAAAAAGCAATTGAAGGTTCTGGTGAGCAGAGTGATGTGAGCGGAGGTGAGCTTTAAGATCTGAGTGTGGCTGGTTGTGTCATGTAGAACGGACTTCACAGGGGAGGAATGGAAGTAGAACAAGTGCACTTGAGCTTGTTGTAGTTCAGGGCAGTGTTTCCGGACCGTGGTTAATACATCGCTAGGGGGTTCTACATGGAGTTAATGGAATGACTTATGTGATTCAATAAATAAACTAATTATGTAAATATTTTCTCTTTTGTGGGTCAGTTTGAAAGCCACCTATTTTCTATCTACTGAATGAAAGTAAAGTGAGGAACCTGGAGACAGGTGAGTGAGAAATGAAAGATGGAGACCAGGCAGAGATACAGGAGAGTTTATTTATCAAAGCTGACAAATAAAGGTCATCTCTCTATAGGAGAGACAGGCAACACAGGTTTGGGGTTCAAGACTTTTATGGGGGAGCCTCAGGGATTAGAGCTGGGTGAGTCCTGATGTGGGAAGTTAAGGGTGGGGTTGGTATGAGGGAGTGGTAAGCCTTTCTCAGAAAGACTCTTGGGTGGGAAAACAAAATTTTTCTTAAAATGGCGGCTGTCACTTAAGATGGCCATCCAGATGCCAAACAAAGATCTTACACTGAACATGTGGGGAAATTAGTGGAGATCAGATGAACATACTAATGGCTCAGTTGCTTAGAAGATTGTTCATTCATTTTTTATTCTTAACCATATGCTGTTTAATTCATACCCACACCCATAATTGACCATTGGGTAGAGTCAAGAAACATATGGGCTGTTGACATTGAAATATAACAGTTTAATGATAGGCATACAATTATGATATGCAAATTCACTACAAGATGATTTTTCATAAATCTGTAATTTGGCAGGCATCTGATCAAAATTCTTACCTAGAATACAAAAATCTTACCAACGCTTCAGTAAGCAATGTTAGAAGGGACAATATTGTGATGATTTTATTTTATTTGTCTTGTCTGGTCGAGAAAAGGATATCTCATTCCTTTAACATCTTATTTGTGAAGAAACCCTTACAAATAGTGTGCTGAAACTTTCTCCTCTTGCTATATAGGAACAAAATATAAGCATTGTAAAAATAAGCCATTTGATGATTTTAAATACATAATTTACAGAAAGTGCTTTAAAACCTATTATTGATATCGTAACACATAGTATATTTGAATGCACGTTTTAAAAATAACTCATTCTGAACCAAAATATGATATATGTGGGATAGGCTTGAAAATGAATCAAAGGCCATTTTGGCAATTATATTTGTGAACTCAGTTCAGTGAAACAAGAACAAAGGTCTGCGCCAACATTTGTTGGACTGGAGAGGACTGTATTTGTGTTGGAGTTTACTTTATACTCTAGGGCTTAGAAATTATATGCAATATATTGGAGGCTGACGAGACATCCTTGAATCCCAGATCAATGGTCCCTGACACACATCCAATTAGCCTACAGGCATAATTGTTCTTTTAAAAGCTTTACTTCCCCAAGAGGGGTTTGTTAACCTTTCAAAAGGTCTACAGTGACCTTCATTCACGCAAATGTTACCATCTACAGCCACGGACTCTATGAAGCATTCTGTTGTAAGGTGTAGCTCAGACCACTCTGTCACATCAGGAAACAACCTTATTGTGCCTTTGTTTTAGGGATATATAAGTTGACAGTCACATTCTTTCAGAACTTTAAAGACATTCTGTCATTAGTTACATTTTTCCCTCCTTTCTCTTTAGTAATTGGGTATCAGTCATGTTTTTGTTTAGTGTGTATTTTCTTCTGACTTCCACATGTATGATTTCATCTTTAGATATTAGCAGTTTTACTCTAATGTGCAGGACAATTTATGTTGTTTTTAAATTTTGATTGTGGATTATTATACTTGCTGAATATTTGGCTTGATTTTAGAGAAATCTGAGTTCATTTTTCTTTACATGCTGCCTAAGTCATGCTATTTGACACAATTACCTTTATGTCATCATGCCCCGTCTTGCAGGTCCCCCCATTTCAGACCGGTGGCGTGAATCCTCAGGGTCGGAGGCCTAATAACCTCTGGCAGACTGATGTCACACATTTTCCCTCCTTTGGAAAGCTTAAATACATCTTCTTAACAGTAGCTACCTTTTCTCGTGCATGTTGGGCCACTGCCCATGCAGGAGAAAAATCCAAACATGCCATAAGTCATTTTTTACAATGTTTTGCTATCAAAACTGCCTTTGGCAAATTCCTCAAACAGTGGCAAATTACCCATACCACCGGGATCCCTCATAATCCCAGAGGACAAGCAATAGTGGAAAAACATAATCATTTTCTAAAATCCCAACTAATAAAACAAAAAGGGGGAACACTCCCCCCACCCCAAGATCAGTTGAAGATGGCCCTGTTTACTCTCAATATTTTAAATTTGGCCAAAGGTGAACATTTCTCACCTTTCCAAAAACATTGGGCGACAACTGTCCCATATTGGACAATCTAAGTCTGATGGAGAGATCCTCTCAGTGGAGAATGGAGGGGTCCAGATCCCCTCATTACAGCTGGAAGGGGATTTGGCTGCGTTTTTCCCACTGATGAAAAGAAACCCATTTGGGTCCCTGTGAGGGACCTCAAATATTGTCCCCCTATGGAAGGGGACCCTGATGATATTGATGAGGATCCAGAAGGCTCCCCGCCTTCTGAGGATATCCTTCTCTCTTCTCTTTTTCAGGACCCGAGATGAATTCTACAGTACTGGTTTTGCTGTTCCTGGGGTTAAGTATGCAGATAAAGATTGTTGGCTTTGCTTAAAACCAGGTCCATTACAGGCCAATGCCATTCTTATTAATTCCTCACAGACTGGAACCCAATGCCCACTCCTGCCCCCGAGGTCTGGAGTCTATTTCGATCCTTTTTCTCCTAGAGGCCCGTGTTTTAAGTCTGAGCCCTTTCCTGATAATTCCACCAACATAGATGTGGGCCAAATACATTACTCTTTTTGTCAAAATAATACTTCAATCAATGGCTTCCACTGCTGCCCTCCTAATGGGACGGTCTTTATTTGTGGGGGGGGATGCACTTAGTTTTCTCCCAAAAAACTGGACTGGGCTTTGTGCCCCTGCCATTATATTGCCTGATATTGGGGTGGTCCCCAATAATTGGAGCCTTCCTATCCCCACATTAGAACATATAGGGGGAAAAGTTAAAAGAGCCATCCAAGCACTTCCGCTGACCTTAAGCCTTGGAGTAGCTGCCGGGGCTGGTACTGGCATGGCAGGATTGGGGACCTCTTTACATTATTATAAGGCCCTATCCCAACAAATGATTGATGACTTACAAGCTGTGGCAGGTACTATCTTAGACCTCCAAGCACAGTTGGACTCCCTAGCTGCAGTGGTTTTACAAAATCGTAGGGGACTTGACCTCTTAACTGCCGAGAAGGGAGGATTATGTCTTTTCTTACAGGAAGAATGTTGCTTTTATGCAAACTGTTCGGGAATAGTCAAGAACAAAGTAAGACAGCTGCAAGATCTCGAAAAGCGGAGAAAGGAATTACAAGCCAACTTCCTCTGGACAGGGCTGCATGGATGGCTACCTTACCTTCTACCTTTTTTTGGCCCTATTCTCTTATTACTTCTACTCTTTACCTTTGGACCCTGTATTGTTAATAAGGCTATTCAATTTATTCAAAGCAGACTAGAGTCAATCCAGCTTATGAATGTCCAAATCCAGTACCAGAGGCTCACCCAGGTTGACGACCCATATGACGAATGCCCTGCGATGCGGCCATGATCCTAACTTCCCCCCTGACTGTTCCCCCATGAGCCTATGATGGGTAAAATCTCTGGAGTGGAGACAACCTAAGACAGGCCTGGGGATGGTTCACTTTTAGGGGTCAAAGAAACTACAAGGTACTCAATGACGGGTAAGATCCCCTGAAGGGGACAACCTAAGACAGGGGCCTTGCATAGTTAACCCCATTTTAAAACAAAAAAGGGGGAGCTGTTGGGACCTTTTACCTCCCTTGGGACTGCATCCATTATTGGGTATTGGCTGAGGTGGCCTCATGGATTCTTCCAGAGCATTTCCATATACGTGACCTGGCTGGATTGGTGTGCATGGCTAAAAGCCCACGTGCAGCCTTTTGACCTTAGCCCCCCCCCCCCCCCCCCCCCC
>NW_025999990.1:45335464-45356942 GCF_001458135.2 Marmota marmota marmota | reverse complement strand
GCCCCTTCTCCAGGTCGTGTGGTCTGCCTACCTTGCGGGCAACGGCTTAGCCCCTCCTCCAATAGGGGTGATCTGTCTACCACGCTGGCGGGCCACTGGGCCTGTTCTCCAGATTGCAGGTCTGCCTACCTTGCAGGTGCGGGCGGCAGCTCTGCCCCTCCCCCAACCGGGGAGATGTATCCACCATGCTGGCGGGCCGTTGGGCTTGTTCTGCCGGTGGGTCCCAGGTCCACCTACCTTGCAGGTGCGGGCGGCGGCTCTGCTCCTCTGCAGGCTGCTGGGACTGTTCTGTCTGTCGGTTGCAGGTCTGCCTACCTTGCAGGCACGGGCGGGGGCTCTTCCCCTCCCCCAACCGGGGCGATGTGTCTACCACGCTGGCAGGCCACTGGGCCTGTTCAACGTTTCATTTTTTTAAATAGACAGTTTTGCCTGGTATAGTATTCTTTTGGGGGGTGGTGGGTACTGGGGATTGAACTCAGGGACACTCAACCACCACTGAGCCACATCCCCAGCCCTATTTTGGATGTTATTTAGAGATAGAGTCTCACAGAGTTGCTCACTTTTGCTGAGGCTGGCTTTGAACTTGCTGTTTTAGTCAGCTTTTTTGCTGATTTGACAAAATGATCCAACCAGAACAATTGTAGAGAAGGAAGAGTGCTCATGGTTTCCAAGGTCTAAGTCCATAGAAGGCAGGCTTCATTCCTTGGGGCTTCAGGTGAGGCAGAACATCATGGCAGAAGAGTGTGGCAGAGGGAAGCAGCTCACATGTTGATCAGGAAGCAGAGAGAGACTCCACTCTCCAGATACAAAATATATGCCCCCAAAGTCATGCCCCAATTCCCACCTCCTTCAGTCACACCCTACAACTTCAATCACTACTCGGTTAATCCCATCATGAATCAATCGATGATTAGGTTAAGAATATAACCCAATCACTTCTCCTCCAAACCTTTTTGCATTGTCTCACACGTGAGCTTCTGAGAGACACCACATCTAAACCGTGACACTCAGGATTCTCCTGCCTCAGCCTCCTGAGCCACTGGGGTTACAGGCCAGGAGGGATTACAGGGTGCCACTGCATCTGGCTTAGGTATAGTATTCTTAATTGCTATTTTTTTTTTATTATTTTAGTCTTTTAAATATATCATCCTACCCTTCTGGCCTTCAAGGTATCTACTGAGAATCCACATATAGTATTTTGGAGGTGCCCTTGCTGTTCTCTTGTTGCTCTCAGAATTCTTTGTTTTCAACTTCTGACAATTTCAGTATAATGTAGCCCTAATTTGATGTAACCTATTTGGTAGCCTTTGAGCTTCACGAATCTGGATGTCCACTTCCCTTCCCAGATTTCAAAAGTTTTCAATCATTTTGTGTTTTAATAAACTTTCTATTCCTTTTTCTCCCTTCTTCTGGAAGTTCCACAGTACAGATTGGTTTACTTGATGTTGTTCCACAGCCCTATAGGCTTTCTTCACTCTTTTTCATTTCTTTTGCTTTTTGCCTCTCTGACTGTATGATTTCAAACCATCTGTTTTTGAGTTCAGAGGTTCTTTTTGCCTGCTCAAGTCTGTTGTTGAAATTCTCTATTTCATTTTACATCTTAGTCATTGGGCTCTTCAGCTTTAGAGGTTTTGTTGATTTTTTTTTTTTATGGTTTCTACTCCTTTGTTACAACCTCTCATTTTGTTCATGTAATTTTCCTAATTTTGTTTAGTTCTCTGTTCTCTTGCAGTCTATTGAAGATGTATTTTTGGATTCCTTTCTGTTTTTCAAAAACATGTAGCATCATTTTTTTTTCAGTGCTGGGAATCAGAATCAGGACCTACTACCTATTAGGCAAATGCTCTGTAGCTGAGCTATAGCCCCAGCCTGAATTCTTTGTTAGTTAGTTCTAGGTTTCTCTTTCTTTAGGGTCCATAACTGGAGGGTTTTTTTTTTGATACCAGGGATTGAACTCAGGGGTATTTAACCACTGAGCCACATCCCCAGTCCTTTTAAAAATTTTTTTTATTTTGAGATAGTCTTGCTAAGTTGCTTAGGATCTTACTAAGTTGCTGATGCTGGCTTTGAACTTGCCATCCTCCTGCCTCAGCCTCTGGTGCTGCTGAGATTGCAGCCACGAACCACTGCGCCCAGCTCTGAAGCTTACTTTTGTTCTATCAGTGGTGCCATGTTTTCCTTATTCTTTGTAATCTTTGGATCCTTAATGCTGATTTCTGCACATTTAAGGAAGCACTTATCTCTTCAGTCTTTATAGACTGGCTTTGAGTGGGAAAGTCCTTCACAAGTCAGCCTTGCCAGAGATTCTAGGTGGCCTGCAGGTCAATGAAGTCTATGGGTGGCCATGGTGCTTAAGTCTATAGGTAGGCAGGCAGGCCTTGTGCCAGAGACTGTGGACTGAGAGCTGAGATATGAGATCTGGGCAGTGTATGTTGACAACTCCTACCTCTACTTTTTTTTCATTACTCTCAGGTAATCTGGTCATGTCAGTTCCCTCAGGGTTCTGGGTGAGGCACAATAGAAGCAAGCCTTTCAGGTAGCATCCCCTAAAGATGAAGTCCTCCAAAACCTGAAAGTAAATGACAATTTCATATATAAGTCCATTTTCTATTGTTATAACAAAATACCTGAGCTGGATACTTTATAAAGAGAAGAAGTCACAGTTTTGGAGGATAAAAGTTGAAGACCACATTGCTTCATTTGTTTAATCTCTGATGAGGGCCCCTTGGCTACTTTAATATGGCTGATGACATCTGGTGTGAGCATGTGCTAGAAGGAGAGATCAAATGCTGAGACAGGAAATGAGAGATATTCAGGGATAAGGCTTATTCACTTAGAACAATCCACTCTGTTAAGAACTAGTTCACTCCAAAAAGCTTGCTTTAATTGCTTTCAAGAGTGATGTCACCTTCTACCATGTCCCACCTCTTAAAGATATTAGTACCCCAACACTGCCATATTGAGGATGAAGCCATGAGGGACATGCCATATCCCAAACATAGCACTTTACACTCTTATTTTCTCTCAGTAAAACTTGCAGGCTGTGGGGATCTTACTTAGTGCTGTGTTGTGCCAGCTTGGGGGAGGGCTGACACAGCAAAGTAAAATTGCTTTTATACTTTTCAATGTGTCTTGTTTCAGTTCTGTGCCCTCCTAGGGTGCTGTAACCTCTCATTTAGATTATGGAGTTTTTATAAATAAATATGTTTTCATCCTTGGATGGTTGTTAAATTGGCATTTTTATAGGGGATTGAGGGTTGAGAACTCCTATTTTGCAATTGTTATGGTTTGGTAATGAGGTATCCCCCCAAAGCTCCTGTGTTAATACAGGAGTTGAAATGATTAGGCTGTGAGAATTGTAACCTAATTAAAGGGTTCAGCCCACTAATGCTATACACATTGATGTGGCTGTGTCACTATAGTATGCTGATTTTAAGTCCTTTGGGTATATGCTGAGGAGTGAGATAACTGGATCAAATGGAGGTTCCATTCCAAGTGTTCTGAGGGATCTTCATACTGCTTTCCATAGTATTTGTACCAATTTATAGTCCCAAAAGCAGTGTATGAGTGTACCTTTCCCCTCCACATCCTTGCCAACATTTATTATTACTTGTATTCTTGATAATTGCCACGCTGACTGGAGTGAGATGGAATTTCAGTGTGGTTTTAATTTGCATTTCTCTAATTGCTAGTGATGTTGAACATTTTTTTCATATATTTGTTGACCATTCATATTTCTTCTTCTGTGAAATGTCTGTTCAGTTCCTTTCTGGCAAGCAATATAAATAGAGAAAGAACAACTTGTTCTAAGCAAGGAAAACTTGATTGGAGACTGTGTCTTAAGTTTTAAGATCTAGTCAATTCCAGTTTTCCTTTAGTCCCATGGTATAGTCCTAGGGATCCTAACTGAAAACCTGGGATGGTAACCAGAGCCATCCACTTTGATGGGATCCACATTCCAATATTTACCTTCACATCTCCATGAGACTGCCAAATGTTTTCTTAGCTTTTTAAATCCCTATCTTGTTTTTTTTTTTTTTTTCTGGACGGGCACCAACAGCTTATGGCCCATGTACCTTTTAAACAAATAAATACTTAAAGAAGAAAAGCAGCAGTAAAATGCCAGAAGTTCACTTCAATGTTTTTCTTTCTTTCTGGGATATTGGTCCTTGTATATTCTGGTCATTTTCTAAGGCCTTGAGAGGTTTTGCTTCAGGGTGTGTGTGTATTTGTGTTTGTGTGTGTTGGGGGGTGGTTCTTGATAGGAGGTTTGTGTGCTAAAGGAACCTTCATTGTATTTATTTATTTATTTATTTAGGGGTGTGTGTGTGTGTGTGTGTTATGTGTCCTTAATAAGGTACCCTGTTTTTCTGTAATATAGTTAGCTATAGAAACATAAGGAACAGGAATATAAGAAATGTAGAAACGTAGAAAGGACCAGGAACAGCAAAAACAATCTTGAAGAAGGACAAAGAATTTAAACTACTAGATATTAAAATGTTTTATAAAGCTAAAGTAAAAAAGTTAGTAGGATATTGGTATAAGGATAGGCAAATAGCACAGTGAAACAGAATAGGATCCAGAAACAGAGCTACACACAGATAGCTACTTGATTTCCTGATTTTCCATGGAAGCATATTTGGAGAAAGGATGGCCTCCTCCATAAAAGGTGTTGCATTAATTGGGTGAAATGAAAAAAAAAAGTTGGCAATCACCGCACAACATAAACACACTTCATGTCAGATAGCGGTGATGTTAAGTTTTACAGCTATAACTTTGAAAGTTCTTGAATAAATTGTATAAAATTTCTTTATGTCCCTGGAGTAGGCAACACTTTCTTATGCAGAGCATCAAAAGCATTAATAGTAAAGGAAAAGCATGATGAAGTACATTTAAAAATAAGGTATCTAAAAATCAGCATACTATAGTGATACAGCCACATCAATGTTTACAGCAGCTCAGTTCACAATAGCTAGACTATGGAACCAACCTAGGTGTCTCTCAATAGATGAATGGATAAAGAAAATGTGGTATATATACCCAATGGAATAGTACTCAGCTTTAAGGAAGGGTAAAATTATGGCATTTGCCAGTAAATGGTTGGAGCTGGAGAATATCATGCTAAGTGAAATAAGCCAATCCCACAAAACCAAATGCCGAGTGCTTTCTCTAATACATGGATACTAATTCACAATAAGGCGATGGACACTAGGAAAGAATAGCACTACCTTAGATCAGGTAGAGGGAAGTGATGGGAGGGAAGAGGAGAGGATGTGGAGACAGGAAGATAGTAGAATGAAACAGACATTACTTTATGTATATGTATGACTACATGACCAATATGATTCTGCAAAATGTACACTCAGAAAAATGAGAAATTATATCCCATCTATTTATGATATATCAAAGTACATAAATGCATTCTTCTGTCATGTATAACTAATTAAAACAAATAAAAACATTTTAAAAAGGTATCTCTTATATACACACACAAAAATAATACCAAAAAGGACATGGTATTTGTAGTTGATACAAATAAATATTTGTAATGACAAGACTTGTATCCTGGGTATAAAGAAATTTTACAAGACAAAAAAAATAGATGAATAAAGGGATTTGAATGGCATGTCTCATAAAAGGAATTTAAAATTGCCATTCTACATATGAAAAGTGCCTTGCCTCACTAATCATCCTCCAAATCCAAACTAAAATTATGATGACATATCACTCTGCGCATAGAGGATCAGTAAAAAGAAAATGAAGAACATCAAGTGTTGACAAAAAGAAGCAACTGGAACTCTTGATCTCTGCTGGTTGGAATAAACTCGCATCATTTCCTAAAAAGACTAGAAGCTAAGTTTGGATTTTCATGTTCCTCTGTCCTGCAGTTTTCCTCTTACATAAGTGATGAATTGTAATATGAACATATGTTTGCCAGGAGACTTGCATTGGACTGTTCATGGCAGCACTATTCCTAATAACTTCAAATTGGAAACCATCCAATGTCCATCAAAAAATAGAAGGGATAAGTAAGACTAGAGAGTGTAGTCATTCAATAGTGTACTGCAGAACAGGGAGAGGTTCCGGACTCTTGCTATATATAGTAATATGGATGTATCTTTTAAATAGAGTGTTGAGTGAAAAAAAAAGTCAGCTACATAAACACAACTTACCATATGATTCCATTTAAACAGAATTCAAACAACAGGTGAAACTAACCTCTTGTGTTAGATG
The DNA here is from genome assembly GCF_001458135.2 of Marmota marmota marmota. Classification (NCBI taxonomy): domain Eukaryota; kingdom Metazoa; phylum Chordata; class Mammalia; order Rodentia; family Sciuridae; genus Marmota; species Marmota marmota. The sequence goes on along the minus strand of NW_025999990.1, from coordinate 45,350,708 downwards.
TCGCGGTGGTGGTTATCTTTGGAGTGGCAGTGCTTTTGAGGTGTGGCTGATCAGAGGTTTAAGTCTTGATTGGGTGCTGGCTATGATTTCATTTTGTGAAAATTCACTGGATGATTAAAATTATGTACTTTTCTTAGGCATGTCTTGAGAAGAGTCTCTAAAAGTAGATTGTAGGTAAGTGCCGTTTTAACAGAAGGAAAATGTACAAAGATTTGACCTTTGAGTTACCATTTGAGAAATGCTTTTCGCGTTCTCCGGGTAGATCAGTCCAGGCAAGAGAAAGTGTCACCGTGGAGCTGCCAAACTACACTGCTCCTCTCTTCCTCTTCCTCCTATTACAATTTACCTATTTTATGTACTTTTGCTTCAGAGACTATCTACCTCTATGCAGCTTACTAAATTTAAAATGATACCACTCCCAGTTAGATTGGGTTATAGACTTAATATCTTGTCAAGAAAATCAATTGATATGGAGATTTCTGTTATCTATTTCTGTTATCTATCCAGGACTTTTTTGTTTTATTTTTTTACAAGAATTCTTAAAATCTATAACAAGGTCATAGGCAGTTTAGCTCATATTGAGCATGGATTCATACAGGATTGGCCTGTTGCCATACATAGATAGGCACTTCCAAAGATTAAAATAACATTTACAGTTATTTTACTCCTTTCTTTCCCCGCCTGCCAATATATATATATATATTCCTATCAAGAAAATTTCATGATCAGAATCATCAAAATCTTTGCCTCATTTGACATGACTTATTCATAGAATCCAGATTTTTCAGACAATTTAAAGAAATAAAATAATGAAGCATTTAGCTTTTTCTTTAAAAAGCTAAGTGAGACACATTGACACTGTGCAATGGAGAGATTCTTTTTTGGAACCTGTAATGTAGTTCCAAATTCACTTAATTTCGTTAAGAATTAAAGAACTGAGCTGAGGCAGGAGGATCACAAGTTCAAGGCCAGCTTCAGCAATTTAGCAAGGCCCTAAGCAAGTTAATGAAAACTTGTCTCAAAAACAAAAAACAAAACAAAACAAAAAAAAACGTGGGAGGACTGGGGATATGGGTCAGTGGTTAAGTGCCTCTGGGCTAAATCCCCTAACCCTCTACCTCCCCCCACCTCCCAAAAAATAAAAAAATAAATTAAAAAACTGAATAAGAAGAGACCCAAAATGGTGTTTTTTTGCTCAGGTTACTTTCCTAAATTGAGAATGGAGGTATAAGACAATCAGGTACCTGGTACCAGAATTAAAGATATAATGCTGGGAACTGAATATCTAAATAGCAATCTATTTAACGAATGATTCATTTAAAATGAGCTTCTTTAGGTCCAGGTGGGATCCAGAGGTTTGCAATACATCTGCTTTTCTGTGCATCTTGCTACATTCAGTTCATTCTTCTTCCCAGATAATCTAATTTTGCAGAATAATTCGACCTGATGGGGGCAGTGTGTGCCTATCAGTCCCTGATGGAATTTAAATTCTTACAACAGAAAAAAGTTAAGTTTAAGTGGAAAATGCCCCCTGTGCTTGGAGAAGGGCTGTGGTGGGCTGCTGAGGACTTCACTAGTTCTGAAATGGCAACTGTGTACAAACCCAAACAAAAAGGAATCAAAATGAAAAATCAGAGTTTTGTCAAGTTTTCCACAGTACAGAAGAGCAGCTTCTCAAACGATGATTTTTGTAAAGCTCTCTAATATGCTTTCTTTCTCTAATATGACCTCTTTCCTAAGGCAGTCAAAATGGAAATAACGAGTCTCCCCAAAGATCTGGTTAAGATCAGCTAATGGTCTGCAGGCATTCCCCACAGTCATGATTTGCATGTTGGACATGTGTAGTTCTTTGCACATGTGTTTGTCTTTATCCTGATTCTGTGATTGACATATGAGCAGAAAACTGTTTGTGGCATTAGCTTGAAAACTTGCTTTTCAGAGGAATATCATTGTCCAGCCAGGGCTATTTTGGATGTGTGGGAAGCTCTAATGATCAGTCTGGAAAGTTTTGTTTTTTTGCTTATGCCTAATGACAAATGAATTTTCTTTTTTGGCTTCTTAGGCATGAGACATAAAGAAAAATGGATCTCGCCTAGGCAGCACCTTCAGATTCCTCTGTGTCCTCACATGACCCTCCTCACAGTGCCTCCTGAAGTCAGCCCACCTGGGCCAGATCTGCTCACTTGGAATCCAGTAACTTTATTTTATGAAACAGACATGAGAAGCTAATGACAGGAATAAAATGCTGTCTCCTATTCTAATTTTGGTACATTTTTAAAAAGTTATTTCTAATTTTCAGAACTCATTTATTTAGATTTTAAGGACTTTTTTTAAAAGCCCCCCTTTTGTGTAGACTATAACAAATGAGCAGATAAATATACAAAGAAAACACATATAGAATAATGTTTTAAGGTTTATCACAAAGCAAACAAGTTTTAGAAAAATTGAGTATTATCTGCATCCTGAAAGTCTCTTTCATGCTTCTTCCAAATCACTTACTTATCTTCCTCATCTAAGTGTAAGTGACCCCCTTGATTAGTACAGCGATCACTTCCAGGGGATCTCTCCTTGCTCTCAATTTCTCTATTTTTGTGGCTTCCTGGGTCCTATTTTTTGTTGTTTTCAAAGAGCTGAAGTTTGTACAATCTCCATGGCAATTTCTTATTTCCTTACTAATAGCATTCTCTCTTGAGATGATACCCAAATCTTTTCTTTCAACTCACAATGTCAAGATTTCTTAATGGACTTAGCATTATGTGAACCTCTCAAAATCATAAGTAAAATATAGCTTCTATCTGAATATATTAATTTTCTAGAAACAGTGCATATTTGAAAGAACACTTTTTTATTATGGCAAATTTTGAACAAGCACCAAAGTTGAAGCAATAAAATAAATTCCCATGCAGCCATTTGTAAATTTTATTTCACTGCTCTTCACTATTTGCCTTTTTTTTTCTTTTTCTTTTCTTTGAGGATGGAGGAGTATTTTAAAGCAAATTCCTGATATCATGTCATTTGTAAAATTTTAAGCATATACCTCCAATGGCCAGTTTTTTCCTTAAATGCCCACCACCTTACTACAAGTACCAAATTGAACAGTGATTCCTTCACCTCATGTAATTCTCAGGCCATAAATCAAATCTCCCCAATTGTCTTACATAGGTCACATTATAGTTGGATTATTATAATCTCAATTATCCTACTTAAGATTCAAGCAAAGTTCATTCTTTAGGAAACATATAAAGTCTCTTATTTATAATGATCACCCTTCCTCTTTTATGTTATTAAATTACTAGAGAAACTGGTTTATTTGTTTTCCAGAATATCCTGTTATATGGATTGAGATGTCTTCTCTCTGGTATGAAAATTTAATTTCTAATTCTTCTAGCCCTGTATTTCCTGTAAACTAATTGTAAACTGGTGGATGGACTCTGTGTTTGATTTGGTTCATGTTTGATATAGTTGTTACTTTTTAAAAATCACATTTTCAAATTGAAAAAAAAATCAAATTTAAGGGTCCAAAATCTTGAACCCCCTCAAAACTGAAAAAACACTGTTTTAGATGCAATGACATAAAGGCAAGTAGATTTGATACTCAAAATTATATCCCTTCTGTTGTCTGCACAGTTTTAATCATACTGTCACTTTCAAGTTAATGAGATTTTTTTGAATAAGCTAATGAAAGAATAATTGGAGTTACAATTTTTTCCCTTTGCCACATTGAATTATCAATAAAAGTTAAGTGTTTTTTAGTCTAAGAAGACTTAGAAATGACAATATAAAGGTAAGTACAGTAAATGTGTGCTTGCCCAATTGACCAAATGGAATACTAATTCATTTTAGTGTATTTTGGAAAGTAGTATATTTTATTGTATTCAATGGCTTTTTTGGTACTGTGAAAAGGATGAGGGCTGAAATTCAAAGAATCACAGAAATCATAGAGAAGTATGTAGATAAATCTTCTCCACATTATCATTGACCTGTGATTATTGAACTTTTAATTGAACATGTAAGATGTAGAAAACTCACTACCTTTGTAAGACATTCCATTATATTTCAAGATGTCATTAATTGAATAATCAGTTCTGATTTTACTCCCTGGAGAGTTGGCACACTAATGTTTACTGAGTTTCTATTATTGGCTAGGCACTCATTACAACTTGAAGGTAATTTTTCCAAATCATTAATTTACTTATTTAAAGTCTATATCTACTATATGACTAAAATTATTAGGGGGGCAGGTATTAAGTGTGAATTATTCAGTATGCATTCTTGGTGCTCAGCTCGTGGTTAAATGAAAAGTCAGGCAGAGAAAGATTTAATGATTTGCTTTATGATCAAATAGCAAAGCTGTGGACTCTAGTTTCCAACTCCAGACCTTTTTAGACCTTTAAAAATACCCATTCTTAAACTTATTCTCCTTCCACTTTCACATGGGAGCTTTTTTTTTTTTAAAGTATGTCACAAATCTGGAGCCTTTTCTTTAGTTTTATCACCTCTTGCTCACTTGGTATGATGAATACAAATCTTCTTGTAGCCTGCATTCATATTATATGCTTAAGATTTTGTTGCCTAGGTATAGCGATACCAGACTTAAAACTATATTACAGAGCAATAGTAACAAAAACAGCATGGTACTGGTACCAAAACAGGAGGGTGGACCAATGGTACAGAATAGAGGACACAGAGACTAATCCACAAAGCTACAACTATCTTATATTTGATAAAGGAGCTAAAAGCATGCAATGGAGGGAGGATAGCATCTTCAACAAATGGTGCTAGGAAAACTGGAAATCCATATGCAACAAAATGAAACTGAATCCCCTCCTCTCGCCATGCACAAAAGTTAACTCAAAGTGGATCAAGGAGCTAGATATCAAATCAGAGACTCTGCGTCTGATAGAAGAAAAAGTTGGCTCCGATCTACATATTGTAGGGTCGGGCTCCAAATTCCTTAATAGGACACCCATAGCACAAAAGTTGATAACAAGAATCAACAAATGGGACTTACTTAAACTGAAAAGTTTTCTCTCAGCAAGAGAAACAATAAAAGAGGTAAATAGGGAGCCTACATCATGGGAACAAATTTTTACTCCTCACACTTCAGATAGAGCCCTAATATCCAGAGTATACAAAGAACTCAAAAAATTAGAAAAAAGATAACAAATAACCCAATCCACAAATGGGCCAAGGACCTGAACAGACACTTCTCAGAGGAGGACATACAATCAATCAACAAGTACATGAAAAAATGCTCACCATCTCTAGCAGTCAGAGAAATGCAAATCAAAACCACCCTAAGATACCATCTCACTCCAGTAAGATTGGCAGCCATTATGAAGTCAAACAACAACAAGTGCTAGAGAGGATGTGGGGAAAAGGGTACTCTTGTACATTGCTGGTGGGACTGCAAACTGGTGCGGCCAATCTGGAAAGCAGTATGGAGATTCCTGGGAAAGCTGGGAATGGAACCACCATTTGACCCAGCTATTGCCCTTCTTGGACTTTTCCCTGAAGACCTTAAAAGAGCGTACTACAGGGATACTGCTACATCGATGTTCATAGCAGCACAATTCACAATTGCTAGACTGTGGAACCAACCCAGATGCCCTTCAATAGATGAATGGATAAAAAAAATGTGGCATTTATACACCATGGAGTATTACGCAGCACTAAAAAATGACAAAATCATAGAATTTGCAGGGAAATGGATGGCACTAGAGCAGATTATGCTTAGTGAAGCTAGCCAATCCCTAAAAAACAAATACCAAATGTCTTCTTTGATATAATGAGAGCAACTAAGAACAGAGCAGGGAGGAAGAGCAGGAAGAAAAGATTAACATTAAACAGATACATGAGGTGGGATGGAAAGGGAGAGAAAAGGGAAATTGCATGGTAATGGAGGGAGACCCTCATTGTTATACAAAATTACATATAAGAGGTTGTGAGGGGAATGGGAAAATAAACAAGGAGAGAAATGAATTACAGTGGATGGGGTAGAGAGAGAAGATGGGAGGGGAGGGAGGGGGGATAGTAGAGGATAGGAAAGGTAGCAGAATACAACAGTTACTAATAGGGCATTATGTAAAAATGTGGATGTGTAACCGATGTGATTCTGCAATCTGTATTTGGGGTAAAATTGGGAGTTCATAACCAACTTGAATCTAATGTATGAAATATGATATGTCAAGAGCTTTATAATGTTTTGAACAACCAATAAAAAAAATAAATTAAAAATAAATAAATAAATATTAAGAGACAAAAAAAAAAGATTTTGTTGCCTAAAAGGAACACGTGTGTGATATTTCAACTTGACTATTACTTTTATTGTGATATTATGGTTGTATTAAAGCAGTCTAAGATTGCATCTGTTTTCTGTTTCCCAACTGTGTCTCACTGTTGAGTCATTTATTGCTTGACCTAAGCCCCAGTCCTCAGTTGTCCCCCTATGTACAGCTGTAGTTATCAATGACTTTTTGCTACTCACTCCCTCTCCCATATTATGCTAGTAGATTATAGGGTTTTAATACAACTATGTAACATTGGGATAAATCATGGGGCTTACATTTCTATATGTTAAATGACATTTTAATTGAATACAAACCTATGCATTATGCATCTACTTGCAGAAATGAAACCAAATCCCAAAACTGCTCAAATCAAGGATGGAGGTGATGTTTTAGCAGGAATACATGGAAAATGACATAAGGACTGTAATAGGCTTCCAAAGACCCAGTATACCAAATATGTGTCAAAAAGTCATGGCATCTTAGGGATGGCAATTTCGTTTCCTCATTAGTGCCAACTGTGACCAGGTGAACTGGTGGCCTAGAATGTTGTACCTAAATGCTTTGAAGATGATTCTTATCTCAGTGCCAGGAGTGACCAGTGATATCTGTTGTCAGGGGTGAAACAGGAGAGTATTGTATGAAAAGTAATTTTAGATACATGTTATTGAGTCCTAGAATAATTCCATTATGGGGGGGCTGGGGATATATCTCAGTTGGTAGAATGCTTGCCTTGCATGCAAAGGCCCTGGGTTCGGTCCCCAGCACCACACACACACACACACACACACACACACACACACACATTCCATTATGGTCTGAGAATATACTATTATTTCAATGTTTAAAATGCCTTCGGTTTGTTTTATGACCCAGGACATAGTCTATATTGGTAAAAGCTCTAATCACCTGAAAACAGGGTTGTTGATAGAATATTCTATTGATGTCTATTGCAACCAGCTGGTTTATGATGGCATTATTTAATTCTTCTTCATCCTTGCTGAGTTTCTGTTCACTAGTTCTAGTATTAACTGAAAGAAGAGAGTCAAATTCTCTATAACAGTGAATTTGTGTATATCTCTTTTAGGTCCTGTCAGTTTTGGCTTCATGTATTTGAAACTATGGTATAAAATGGATACATATTTAAGATTACAATGCCTTCTTGTGAACTGGTCCTGTTAGCAATAGGTAATATATTTTTTCCCTGGTAATTTTCTTTTATCTTAAATCTATTTTTAATATTAATATAACCATCATCTTTCTGTTGATTAGTGTTAACAACCTACTAATATGATTATACTTGAAGTGAGTTTATTATATCCAGATTAGATTGGGTCTTTTAAAAAATGTATTCAGATAATCTGTGTCTTTTAACTAGTGTGCTTAGACCATTTACATTTACTTCATTTATTGATATGTTTGAATTTAAGCATATCTTTTTGTTTGTTTCCTGTTTACCCTTTCCCTCTTTCTGGCCTTCTTTGAATTAAAGATAATTAAAATGTTCTATTTTAATTTCTCTAAGTTCTTACAATATAATTTTGTGTAATTCTTTAGAGATAGCTAAAAAAATAAGGATCACAAAATTAATAAATAACTTTTCACAGATCAAATTCAAATGATATTTTACTACTCAGTTGTGTTTCGTTTATTTATTAATTAATTTATTTATTTAACGTGGTGCTGAGGATTGAACCCAGTGCCTCACACATGCAAGGCAAGCGCTCTACCGCTGAGCTACAACCCCAGCCCCCCTCAGTTGGAATGTAAAAATCTTACACCCTTTAGGACCCCTTAACAAAACCCGCTTTGTGCTATAGGTATCTTATATTTTATATCTCCACTTTAAACCCCATGAGTCATGATTACAATTTTTGTTTCCAATACTCAGACATATTTTAAAGAATTTAAGAGGGGAATGGTTTGTTACTATCACCATGATATAAGCCACTTTTTGTTGCTATTCTTTTTTTTTTTATTCTGTTATCATTTCCCTCCAGTCGGAAGAGTTTGCTTTAGCAATTCTTTTAGAGATCTGCTGTAGAAGAGATGTCTTAGCATTAATTTCTATGAAAATGTCTTTATTTCACTGTCATGTCTAAAGAATATGTAGGTGCTGAGTTCTGTGTTCAGTCATTCAGTAGTGTAAAAATATGTAGCTACTTCCATCTGGCCTCCATGATTTCTGGTGAGAAATCATTTTTAATGTTTTGCTTTCCTCTAGCTGCCTTGAAGACTTTTTTTTTCTTGTTTTTACCCACTTGATTATTGTGTATGGGCATGGAATTTTGGGGTTTACCTTGTTTGGGGTTTGTTCTTAATTTTAGGTTTATGTCTCTAGCCAAACTTGGAGACTTTTTGGCCATATTCCCTTAAATATTTTTTGCATTCATACTCTTTCCCTTCTTTTTCTGGCGCTCTGATGACATGACATAAAGCATCAATATCATTCCACTGATGCCTGAAGCTCTATTCATTTTTTTTTATTTTGTGTTATGCTGTCTCTGTTCCTTGGATTGGATGATTTTGACCACTTTTTCTTCACTGAGTCTTTCCTCTATCATCTCCATTTTGCCATACTCCAAATACATACCTGAAGCATCTAACTTATCAAGAGAGAATATTTGTTCAGCTCACAGTTTTAGTGATCCCCATGTGTCTGACCTCTGGTGAGAGCAGTGGATGGGAACACACCGCGGTGGGATCACATGTAGGTGTAGATGTCACATCTTGAATAGGAGCAGAAAGAAACAGGCTGGGTGAGGCATGCTTGCTCCTTTTAAAACAATCAAGAACTCAAGGGATCACTGGAGAGCTCTCAAAGGGTCATCTGCAAACTATATCATGTCCCCAGTGACCTAAGGACCATCCACTAGGCTTCTCTTCTCAAAGGTTCCATCAACTCCAGTGGTACCACTTGGTTCTCAGGAACCAAGCCTTTAATCACTGGATCCTTGAGGAATACTGAGACTACACCAAATCATAGCACTGTCAGTAGCACTGTCCAATGTATTTTTTTTCTATCAGTTGTTTTGTTTTTCATTTTGTTCTTATATATCTTGTATCTTCTTGCTGAGAGTTCCTTTTTATTATTTTAACTTTTTTTGATAAAATATTCACAGTTGCTAGTGTTGAGCATTTTGGTCTTTGTCAGATAATTAAATAACTGTGTCATGTTGGCATTATTGTCTATTGGCTTTGTTTTCTTATGTGAGCCGACATTTTCTTGGCTCATCAGATGTTGGGTATTTTTGATTATATAACAGACATTCTGAACACATCACATTAGGAGCCTCTGGATCTTATTTAAGTTCCATGGAAAATACTGCTATTTTTGTCTCAGCTAGCATTTAATCCAGTTAGAATCAAGCTACAAATTCCTACCTATCTTCTAATGTCAGCTCAGTTTTCAGACTCCTCTTAGGATAGGTCCTGGGTATCCAATACCCAGTGGTCAGTGCCCACTGCCTTGGGCAATGATCTGTAGGTTACTTCAATTGCTGAAGTGTTTGGTATTCCAGTTAGGATCAGAATCACACACAGTGGTCAGGGGTGGGACCAGGAGTTCATAAACAACTTTATGAAGTCACTTTCCCAATCTCTCCCTTTCTATGATTAAAACATAATTTTGGATTCTCTGCTATCCCCCTTTTGGATTCTACCCAGAAACTTGGGGCTTTAATGACTTTTTTTCCTTTCCTAGTCCACAGTCAGTCCTCAGGCTTTCCCTGGGGTTTAGCATGACTGTGTCTCAGAGCTCACTTTTATGTTTTGGGCTGCATTGAATTCAAGTCATGGGCTGAAGGACAAGAAAAATGGTAAATTCAACACAAAGATTCCTTGGTATTTCAAGTTAAGATGTTCTTCCTCACCGTGCCTACTGCTATTTGTTTTTCAGAGTCTTCAAATAATTGCCCCATGCGTTCTTTCTGAGTTTTATAATTGTATTCAATGGGAAAGAAAGAATAAAGCATACTTAAACCTTTATATCTGGAGCTGAACCATGAATTAAACTTATAATTTAAATTTCATTAGTTTTAATTAACTTAAATTTAACTGGTCATTGGACAGCACAATTTTAGAATGACTGATATTGTGAAAGCAGTGGTACATTCTCCATCAGACTCTATTATGTAAGTTTTCTGGGAGAATGTAACATTCCTTGTCAAATTATCGATCTGATGCTGCCAAGAGGCCATAGCAATCCTCCATAAAACAGACACCTTTATTAAATAGATACCTTGATGAAGCAGCATAGAAGATCTAAAAGCACCAAATTCAGTGGCTTTCAGAATATCATGTTTATAACCAGAGATGTTAAAATTTTTTATGTTTAAATCGGGATGTATAAAAATGTAGGAAAGAGCAAAATTTGAATTTTTCATTTGCATTACCATAGAAAAATGTTCATCAAACAATTTGCTAACAAGGCAGCTACCTTAATGACTGGACTTTGATGTTACTCTAAGCATAAGAAAGTACTCAATCTTTTGATGGCTATCATTTCAGTTTTTCTGGATGTTTCATCTATAGTGCAGGTGCACAAATATACAGTATATTAGGCAGTAAGTTTTATGTGGCTTAGTTTTGAATTACAGCTTTTATATAGGTAGAAATTTTACTTACAAAGAAAACCGGTAATCAAATTTAGGTACTGTCATAATTCTGGCTCCTATAACATTTTTGTTTTCTTTGCAAATTGAAAACAAACAGAAAATATGATAGATGATGGAATTCATCTTTATTTTTCAGGATGCCACTTGAATGTGTTTATTTCAATATTATGAGTTAGAACCTTGGTATAATGTTATGCTGAAGGTTAATACTGAAGGATACCTCTTGTGTGGCGATTGCCGTATGCTTTTAGTAGCTAAATCATTTTACGAATTGATGATAAACCCAGATATGTTGAATTCAACATTTTAATTCCAGGCATTGTAAGAGAGCTTTAGCATTATATTTTTGGTTGGATGATTACCTTTAACTGTAGATATTTCCTACTGTCAATCGCTTAGGCAAATCTAGAGGGAGTAGAAGTTGTCTCTGGATATTTTTTATTGTTTTTATTTTGATATTGTAAACATATTTCCATTTTTATTTTTCTTTGTCTAATTTAATTTTGTATGAAGAGTTTAGTAGAAGCAATGAGAAAAGAGCAAAAGTCAACCGAAAATTATGTCACTAGAAGTTTTTCTCCCCAATAATTCTACATTAGTCAAAATTTATTTTGTAGTTTTGTAGTTTGTTTGACAGTTACAGAAATCCAAGGAATGCACATAAAAGAATGATTATGTTAAGACAATGATGCTTCTGGGGAACACAAGGCTCATTCAGATTTTCCTTGGAGATGGGTTAATACGTTTCCAATGTTTAGAAATCAGTAATCACCTGTAACCAAAATATGACTATCTACTGAAAGCAGTATTCTTCTGTCCCACAAATATTTAGTGAATGATTACTCCATTGTAGACATTAGGAAATTGCTGTGAATAAAACTTGAAAAGAACCCTGTTCTCATGAAACTCACACACGAGTTTCTGTACAGTTTATACCTATGGACATTTGAGGTTGATTGCTGAACCTGATCAGGCTAAGTTCCAAAAGTACTAATGATCTGGGAAAATTTGTCACCCACCTTAGTATATCATAATTTCGGAGATTACACACAAGTTACTTATTAAAATTTTTATATCAAAGACTTTTTCTAAAGATTTTAAAAGTATTTTCTGACATCTTATTTTTTAGAATCTCCCAGTATGAGTTTATTAGTGTCTTAGTCAAATTCCTTTCTGATTGGAAGGACCTCATAAAAACCCATCCATAAGATAGTTTAAAAAAAAATCAATGATTTTCTCTATTATGGGTTTGTAGGATAGTAATAGTACCTAAAAAGGTCTGTCAGGATGTGTTTATTTTAATGACATTTTATTTTTCTGGTATGAAAGTTGCAAATTATATGAGGTTCTAGAAATTTGCCTACTTCACTAAATTCTAACATTAATGGTTAACCTATTAACACATATATCCAGATAAGAGCCCTTGCGGGTTGGAGATGTTTTTCCACCTTGTGAGAGTGCTGACCATTTGATTTCAAGATGACAAGGATGCTGTGCCCCCCTCTCTTATGACTGGCATGTGGCCAGGAGAAAGATGAGCAGGTCAGTCTGGACTTCAGTGTTAGAAGGAGGTTCAAGTAGACAGATTTAGATGGGGAAGCTTTGGTGACAGGGACCAGCAAGCTGGCTGTGTGTTTTTCATGTCTGATGTGGGATGCACTTTCTTGAGAAGGCTTTGGCTGGAGGAGGAAGGTAAGACCTCAGCTTTGGTTTTGCATAGATATTACTTAATATCTATGCAAACCAATCAAGACACAGAACTAACACAGAATAACAAGATGATAACTCCTCCTTTAGTAATTTAGCTACTAGAAGAAAGGTGTAACATTCCAACAACGTGTTTTGGAGTGTCTTTTCTATACCAGGTTATTGCCTTAGTTACTGAACAAAACAGGCAAAATGACTGCCTAGTGGTGTTGACATTACAGTGAAGCTAGAAAAACAAAATGCATCTGTGAAATATTGGATATTTAAAATGGTGATAGGTGCTGTACAGAGAGCACCGATTGCTATGGAGGGAGCTGTGTGTGCAACTGTAATTAGTGAGGCTGGTGGGTACTCACTGTCAGTGATTACCTTCAGTCAGATTATGCTGAACTTTTGGGTTTTTTTAAATAATTACCTAACTATATATGAGATCCTCTCAAAAATCATTCTAAGCTTCTTTGGGGTTTCTTAAGCAATTACTCATGATAGATGGGATAATTTTCAGGGTCCAGAGTAGTGATAAATGTGAGCTTATACCAATTCTAAGTAGTCTGAGCTCTGAAGACTGGGGACTTTGGTCAGGAGAGTTGAGATGTCCTATTTATATCTAGGCAATAATCATGAAGAAGTTAAAGGACTTGGGTGTCTATTTAAGCCTCTATTCTTGCCATAAAGGAGATAATGGACCTAGAAAAAGGCATCCCTAAGCAGATCAGCAGAATTTAAAGTCAATAACTGGAAGGAGGTGATGGCTACATCAGACAGGTTAGAACCAGGATGGGAAAAGGCCACCTTTAGTGAAAGCTTCACGTGCTGGCATCTGGAACACCATTCTGGTTGATCCATTGGCCTACTCCCCAGGATAAGCAAAAATACCGATGTATTTAAGGTGAACTTGGAGGTCTGTAGTTCTGCAACCATCACCCAGGGCAGATCTACACACTCAGGTCTGACTTGAGTGGGGTTGCCTATTAAGATATAAAATGCCCAGATGAAATTTGGATTTCAGATAAACAATGAATCATTTTGCACTATAAGTATTTCCCAAGTATCACGTTGGGTATACTTATGTAAAATTTTTATTTTTCTGAAATTCAAATTTAACTTAGGATTCTCATTTTTTATTGCCTAAATCTAGCAGCCTTATATCTGATGTTCATTTGAAGGTCCCTGTCCTGGTGAGATTCAGGTGTATGGTGGAGAAAGACCTTCCTTTTCAGCAGCATTTTGGTTCTTAGGGAAACTAGCTAGCATTTTGTACTTCGGGGACCCTATCCTAAAATGAATACTTAGGGGCTTTTTAAAGCCCTACCATCATAGCAGTTGTGTAAGTAAATCTTTGTAAAGAATTTTATTTCCTTAGATAATGTTTAATTTGTTGACACCACAGGACTGATTTTGAAAATTTAAACTCAGAGTGATGCTAGGAGTCCTGTCACACATAATGGGTCTTCTTTTTATTTAATTCGATGCTTCCTGAAACATATCTGTAGAATCTGATGGAGTCTGTCATTCACACACGAAAACTAAAATGCTTTAGCAACAAGAATTGACCGAATAGATTACGTGTCATAAAAAGAAAAGAAATCTCCCCACTATGTTTGTTGGCAACTTAATCACTGTGTGATAGCATTGAAAGGTTGAAAGGTGGGGCCTAATGGAAGTGCTTAGTTCCTGAGGAAGCTGTCCTCATGAATAAATTAATGCCATTATTTTAAGGACTCATGGGGGTGGGTTTTTTCTCTTTCACTCTCTTTCCCTCTCACTTTCTGCTATGTGAGGATGTAGCAAGAAGGCTCTTGTTAGACCAGATGCTGAGAACATTCATCACATGGACTTCTCAGCCTTCAGAACTGTGAGCCAATAAATTTCTGTTCATTATAAATTATCCAGTCTCAGGTGTTCTGTTATAGCAGGGCAAAACAGGTGAAGACATGTAGATGACTTTTTCTAAAGAAAAAAATTTAAATGGGATAAATATTTCTAATGGTGAAAGTATTATTTCTGGGAATAATACTTAAAAATATATTCAAAATATATTTTTATACTTTTAAATATTTTTACTTGGCAAAGTAAGGAGGTGATGGCTAAATCATGCACACTTTTTATGGTCACCATAATGTCATAATGTCCATGTCATTTTTTTCTTAGAGTATTAGACTCTATTTTATTCCTAGCACAAAGGATGTAGTATGTCTTTTTATTCACCTTTGATTAAATTCTTACCAGTTTTGAAGATCTGCAGATAATTACTCAAAGAGTCACAGGTCAGTTAAGGACACTAACTAAACAAGAGCATTCAGACAATACCTATGTTATTTCAATTAATTTTTATATGAATTTCTGTCAGTATTTTTCTATCTGTACTATTGTAACTTTTATTTTTTTATTTTTTTTTATTTTATTTATTTATTTATTTATTTATTTTTTAATTTTTTATTGTTGGCTGTTCAAAACATTACATAATTCTTGATATATCATATTTCACACTTTGATTCAAGTGGGTTATGAGCTCCCATTTTTACCCCAAATACAGATTGCAGAATCACATCAGTTACACATCCATTGATTTACATATTGCCATACTAGTGTCTGTTGTGTTCTGCTGCCTTTCCTATCCTCTACTATCCCCCC
>NW_025999990.1:45270448-45331682 GCF_001458135.2 Marmota marmota marmota | reverse complement strand
TCCTCTTCTGCCGGTGGGTCGCAGGCCCGCCTACCTTGCAGGAGTGATTGGAAGCTCTGTCCCGCCACGGGCCACTGGGCTATTGTAACTTTTAGATAGTTTAATAACCACATGAGTATACTAATTATAGCTTCTTTGGAGTGAGGAAGATCACACAGAAAATGCTATCTTGAGGGGTCAGATTATACTGTGTTCTTAGAATTCACTTTGAAAGTCATTTGTTAAAATCAAGTTTATTACCAAATGAAGGACATCATTTTAAATTGTGACTTATTTTCAAGTTTAAATGCTATATATAGTTGAGATGGAGTGAGGTTATTATTGTTTTTGCATCTTTAAAATTAGTTCCTTATAGTTATGCATAATATTAGGGTTCATTTTGACATAATTATATAAACATGGAATATAATTTGCTCTAATTCTATTCCCAGCAATACCCCGTTACCTTCCCTATTCTCTTTCCTCTATTTATTTATAGTTGTTTTAAAATTAGTGTCTTGTGGACATATACATATAAAGGCAAGATCCACTTTGGTATATTTAGATCTTGAATATACTTCTTTTCTCACTTCTTCCCATACTATCCTGTTCCTATCTTGGTTTCTTCCTAAGTGATCTTACCTGTTCCTATAAGCACTTTTTCTTTATCTAAGATACATATTCCTGATACTTGATTTTGTACTATCTATTGGCAGTTGGAATATGTGCAAGAGGGCTTAGCAAATAAGGCAGTGGTGCCAGGCTTTGAATTGGAGGTTAGTGAGTCAAAGAAGCAGAGAAAATGAAGAGTTCACGTGGGTGTGAATAAACAGAATTCAAATCCTTCTTCCTAGAACATTCAGACCTGTGGTGCCAGTGGCCATGTTCAGTGGCAAGGACCAACAGTGGGAGCTACCATGACCTCATCAGAGGGTTCTAATGGCATGATTTTCACTGTGTTCTTAGAAGACTGTTTTTTCTGTGGTTTCTACTTATTTTTTGAGTCTGAGTCTCCGAACATTTTGGAAATTCTGTGAGCTGTCCAACGTGTTTCCAATAAATTTCTCTCTGCTTAAGTTATCCAGAGTTAATTTCTATTGTTTGCTGGTTACCATAATGCTCAGATTCATAACGTAATAAGCCTAGACTTCTTTCCTGAGTTTCAAATCTAAATGCCAACTTGAAGTTTTCACATAGTCCTCTTAAATTAATTTGCCAAAGACAACTTATTTTTATCTCCCAGGCCTGACAGTCCCCCAAGTCCTACCCATTCTAAACTCTTGACTTAATTCAGTCATTGAGCATCATGTCTATATGATGGACTGTTGAATTTTATTGGCTGCACCAAGCCAGCAGTTCAGTAAATAACCTGAACAGCTCAGTGGGAGAATAGATATCCTATGAGAAATAAGGACCCTCTGAAGGCTCAAAGTTAACTTTAAGAGAGTGGATTCACTTGTGTCTGAGGTGTGCTTATGGCTATCAGCATTACCTTGTGCTGCCCACATTCCTCCAGCCTGTCCCTCCTGTCTTGGCTGAGCATGCTTGGGACTCACTGATCATCTTTGGTTCATTGAACGTGTCCAGATGTTTCCATTCACAGGCTGTCTATCTGCACAGGTTGTTCACTGGTAGGAAGCCTCTTCCTTTCTCCTCACTTCACTAGCTCCTTCCCATTTCTTCGTCTTCTCTGATATCCCACAACTAAATCATACCTCCCTGATACTGTCTTGTATTTTTTTTCTAGTTTGAAAGTATTTATGTGGGCCTGTATTTATTTGTGTATTGTTTTCTTCTATCACCAGCCTATATGCTTCCTGAAGGCAAGCAAGGACCTTATCTAGTCTACTTATGGTGTCCCCAATGCCTACACAGAGTGAAGCAGGTGGTAGGTCATCAATAAATATTTTTTTTGGATCCGTGAATGAATGAAAGAAAATCCTAAGCATGGGGAATGGAGGTGAGGACAAGAAGATGAAAGATACAGAGGGTCCATTGCTTCTGCCCTATAGTTAGTTGAACTGTGCTGAACTGAGTTCCCATCTAATGAGATAATTCTTTTTGAGTGGTGGGCATTGAAAGATCAAGGAAAATATGATCTGGTAGGTCTTCATGTAGGGTCACTTAGGCCTCTTAACGTCTTTTGCCTTTTTAAACCTCACACATATGGGTACTGTCAAGAGTTGGTGGTCCCCAGATAAGCCCTCAGCAGCATTTGTGACCTCCTTTACCTATCCAGGGTGGTACCAAGTTGGCCATTTTTCTCACCATATATGCTGCTTACCTGGTGGATTATCTGTCACATGCTTTTGAAGGCAGGTCTTAATTAGCTATGTGTTTCCTCCGCAGCCACCACCTGTCCACCATTTTGGACTACTGCCACTCATAGCAGGCCTTCCTTTCCATTTTGAGGGACTTCATTTTTCACCATAGTAAATGTTTTCTGGTTGGATTTTTCCAGAGATGGTAAAGACCCTTATTACTTATTAAAAGCGGGAAAATGTTTGTCTAGGTGTACACACATCTTGTTCCTACTGGCCATCTCCTTTTCTCAGCTCCATGATAGACTTAGAAGACATTCATGTCATGTTTTCCTACTTTTCAATATGGGTTTTTACCTGTTATCTATTTCAGCAAGAAACAGCTGGGAGGGGCCACCTATTTTCTTGAAGTACTGAGCATAATGTTCCCTTTGATTTCTTGGTTCCCAAGTTTTCAGTATGGGGAAAGACAACTTTCCAAATCATCTTGGGGCCACTGTTCTTCAGGAGGCTATAGTAGATGCCTGTTTTCTCTTTTAGTGAAGAGTCTGGCTATTCAGAAAGAAGGAAACTCTCTTCTTTCATATATTTAGCCCTATTGATACTCTCACACTCCCAGGAAAAAAAATGCTGGTTACATGAGGCCATTTGTTTTATAGCATCCTCAATACCTGAACAGCTCTAAAACAGTGATTTACATGAATGAACAGAATATTAATTCATCAATTTCTTGAAAGCATCAGTCTTTCCCCCATTATAACCCAATAACACTTCTGACATATTTTTTTTAATATGAGGAGAGGGAATTTTTTTGCTAATTAGGAACTTGTTAAGATTTGTCTGAAACATACAAAGGGGTCAGGCTAAAGATATATAGTTCGGTTTAGTAAGTTTGCAAATTGCTGAGGCAGAATTATCCCTGGTAATAACACAACTCTTGGTGTCTTAATCATGTCTGTCTCTTAAAAATCTTGGAGTTATACCCTTTATAACTGAGTATGATGATTTAAATGATCACCTTGAATAGAGAGCACTTCTAAAGCATGACTGATTATAAATTGTAGGTACCCAAACTCTTAGAACTCAAAACAAAATTCTAATGCATTTTATTCTAACTACTTGCATCAATGTTCTTATGAATTTTATTATTCTTCATTCATGTGGAAGCATGGTTAAGTCTGTAATACCAATACTGGTAATGAGGGATCATAACATGGAAAACCTAAAATAATCACTTATTTAAAAATCAATGAAATGCTTTCTACCTTCCGATACACTATACCTCACCTATTTACTTATGTTTTGCTTAGGCTATCATTAAAGTCAGTTTATAACCCTTGGACATGTACTCATAAGGGCTAAGGTAAATGATGGACAAGTGTTTTGTAGTACTCCTCATTCAGGAGCATGACCTACTTTTCTGCCCCCTACTTTCTTTCCTAGCCTGCCACCATTTCCTCGCCCTTCCCATAGCCTTGAACTGTCAACCATGGTCTCATTTGTCTTGCATCTTCAGAGTTCTACTTTCCATTGACTCTTTCTTCTGAACCTGTGAACAATCCTCAAATCTAAAATATGTCACACACACCCAAACACACACAACACAGACACACAACTTTTTGAACCTGATTAAAAATATTCTCATTCTTTTACAGCTAACCCTCTTGAGATCATGATATATATATATATATATATATATATATATATATATATATATATATATATACACACACACACAGTCTAACTTTACTGCTTCATATTCATATTTTATTTACTTTTCAATAATCTGAAATTTATTTTCACCTTCCCTTTTGGATTAGTTTCCTAAGGCCACTGTAAAAATTCACCATAGACTTGGCATCTTAAAATAACACTAACTTATTCTCTTATAGTTCTCAAGGCTGGCACATGTCTCTAATCCCAGCAGCTTGGGAGGCTGAGGCAGGAGGATCGCAAGTTCAAAGCCAGCCTCAGCAACAGCAAGGCGTTAAGCAACTCAGTGAGACCCTGTCTCTAAATAAAATACAAAATAGGGCTGGGGATGTGGCTCAGTGGTTGAGTACCCCTGAGTTTTAATCCCCAGTACCAGAAAAAAAAGTGGGGGGAGGGAGAGATGGGACAAAGGGACATAAGGACATAACTTTCCTATGCTCATGTATAAATACACAACTGTGTGACTCAACATCATGTTCAACCACAAGAATGGGATCAAAATTGTAATGGGTTGCACCCATGTATGTATATGTCAAAATAAACCCTACAGTCATGTATATCTTAAAAAAAACCCCACAATGTAGCATCTTCAAATCTTCCTGCTAAGCTCATCACATCCCCTTCTATTATCTTTGTCAATTTTCCCTCTGCCTCCCTTCTTAAAAAACACCTGTATTGTGTTCATGTTCCATCCAAATTATCTGAGATAATTTGTAACATCACACGGTGTCATTGTATTCTTGATCATCCTCTCCTCTGACTTCCACACCATTGTTGCACTTCTTTCCTGGCCATTGCTAAGTCCTTCTCTTCTTCCTCCTTTTCCTAAATGTGGACTTTCTTCCATGTTCTCCTCTTAATCTAGTTTGTCTTGTTCAAATTCCTTGCTTGATGATCTCGTCTATACCCATGATGTTTTAATCTTCATCTCCTAGTCAGATCCTCTTTGGGGTTCCAGCTTTTTCCCCCAGTGCTTGCTGAACTTCACACAGATGGCCTTGAAGTTTAGTAAACAGACAACTCATTACCCAGCCCTCTAAGCCTGGCCTGCCTCCTTTATCAGCACTGTAGTGAGTGGTTCAGAAAAACAATAAAACTTCTGTCTCTTCCTTTGTCTCACCTTCTACCTAATTTCAGGCCTAATTGCCTTGGGTATGAACCATCCCAGTAATCTAATGGATTCCATCCCTGTGATTCTGAGCCTTTCTTTACTTCCACAATCAGCTTTGTAAAGCCTAGCTATACCAGGTGTGGTGGTGCATGCCTGTAAGCCCAGTGGCTTGGGAGGCTGAGGCAGGAGGATCGCAAGTTCAAAGCCAGCCTCAGCAACAGCAAGGCGTTAAGCAACTCAGTGAGACCCTGTCTCTAAATAAAATACAAAAAAGGGCTGGGGCTGGGGCTCATTGGTCAAGTTTCCTTGAGTTCAATCCCTGGTACCCCCCCCCAAAAAAATATATATATATAATTTGCATAAATTTTGCAACAAAAATCCTCCTCTCTCTTTCCATCAACACATTCTCTTTAAAAATTAATCTCATGGCCTTAGTAGCTCTCTTCAACTTCATTTCAAGTTCATCCCTCACCTCTGTACTAACCTGCCATCATCTGCTGAATAGGAAAAGTTCACACCTTAGGGCCAATACTTATTCTATTATCCTGGATTCTTCCTGTGGGCCTTCAGGAAAAGCATAATATTCAAAGTTATGACAATTAAATGCATTTTAAATTTAAGTAATTCTTTTCATTTTCTCCTTGCTTTGTTATTGCAGAGAAAATAATGGCCTATCAGGATTGGAGTTTCTGATGGATTTTTCTGTTAGTAAAAAGGAAGGTGCTACCCAGCCCAAGGCCTCATTTAAATAGTTCATGTCTCTCATTTATTCTTTCTCTATTTCATATCTTCATCCCATGCCTCTTTATTGAACACCTACTATATGTGTTGGACACTGTTCTAGACACTGGAGGGTAAAATAACAAGCAAAACTAACAAGGTTGCTGCCCTTCTGGAGCTTATTAATGAATGAGGAACCTGTATGAATCAAATAGAGTGAAATAAAAGCAGATGACATCTGTATCAAATGGTAAAAAGAGGTGTTGTGTTTTATTAGAGTGTTTCACGGGGTGCCAATTTAGTCTAAGGATTCAAAAAATTCTCTGAGGAAATAGTGAATGGCATAGGGCAACAGGACATTCTCAATAGCCCTTATTATTGTATTACATGGAGATTAATTTGAGGGGAAAATCCTGTTTCAAATACAAGTTTAGGTACTAATTGAAAATGTGCAGGTTGTTCATATAGAAAATATGTTCTCTAAATATGTTTCTGAAAATATAAAATATGTTAGGACTGAAAGTGGCAATAAGAGACCGCATAGTAATTTTTTTTTTTTGGTACTGGGGATTGAACTCGGGGGCACTCAACCACTGAGCCACATCCCCAGCCCTATTTTGTATTTTATTTAGAGACAGGGTCTCACTGAGTTGCTTAGTGCCTCATTTTTGCTGAGGCTGGCTTTGAACTCGCAATCCTCCTGCCTCAGCCTCCTGAGCTTCTGGGATTACAGGCGTGCGCCCTTGTGCCTGGCAACATCATAGTAATTGCCATGGATGTGCTGAGGTGTAAATATCTCTATATTAACATGTGGAATCCCCCAAATAGCTTTGTGAGAAAGGTGGAGAAAGATTTTGCTTTTCCAAAGTGTTTCCCAGAGTCTCCATGGGAACGACTCTTCCTTCCTCGGAAGCACCTGGCTTGCTCATTGCTTACTCAACAGCCACAAAGAAGTTTGTTCTCTTAATTTCATTTTTCTTTCCCTTTAACCTCAGAATTCAGTGATTTACGTGTTAATTATTCTCCTCATATGTCCTGTTGTCATCGCTCTGCACACAACGCCTGTTTTGTTTGATTTTATATCTTCCTCTCTCTTCTTTCATTCCTTCTATTCCTCGTCTTCTTATATGCATATGTGCATTCTACTTAGTACATTCAGAGAAATTTGCTCTTCCACCTCAACCTCCTCTTCATTTATAGTCTCACTGGTCAAAACTGCTCTGACATGGATGGGCTTGGAGGACACTGTGTTAAGTAAAATAGATTTGGCACAGAAAGACAAATACTGCATGCTCTCACTTATATTTGGAAACCAAAAATGTTGATTTCATAGATAGAGAGACCCAATCTGGTTATCACAGTCTGGGAAGGTGGGGGAGGAAGGAAGAATGGAGAGAGAGTGATCAGTGTATGGCTGGGTGGGAGGAATAAGATGGAGGCACAGTAGGATGACTATGGTTAAAAACAACTAATTGAATATTTCAAAATAGCAAACAAATATGATTTTGAAGATTCCTGACACAAATAAATAATAATTACTTGAGGTGATATCTGTGGCATTTACCCTTATCTGATCATTATACATTGCATGCATGTATTAAATTAATACAGTGGTCTATAAATATGTATAATTATTATGTGTCAATTAAGAGAAACCGTCTGCTATTGGGTGTCAATAATTCTATATTTCCACCTATCTCAGAATTCCAGCTTTCTCTCTATCCATACTATCACTCTTTTGTCTGTAATTGCTATCATTTCCCAGTGAATTGTAATTGATGTCCCTAAATGACCAAAATGACTCTCTTAAAATACATTTCAGACCATATCACTCCCCTGTTTAAAAACCCTTCCAGGCGAGATTATTTTTTTTTAAATCAAAGTCCTTAAAATGGTCTTACAACTCTTCCTGTTTTGACTTTGTGTGTAATCCTGGCTTGGTATCCTCTTCATAAGCATCCACTTTCACTATATACAGAGCTACTTGCAGTCTTCCAAATGTACTTCTTGTTTCTTGCCCCTGTGCTTTATTTAGCACATGGCATTCAGAAGGCAAAGATGATTAGAAAAAGGTACTCCAGTTCCTAAGGTGACATGAAGAAGATTTGGGCCTACTTTTTCTTTTATTAGGCACAGGGTTTCTGTTCTAAGTCTTTGATCCACTTTGAGTTGATTTTTTGCAGGGTGAAAGAGGTTTCATTTAATTTTATTACATATACATTTCTAGTTTTCCCAGCACCATGTGTTGAATAAGCTATCTTTTCTCCAGTGAATGTTTTTGATGCCTTTGTCTAGTATGAGATAACACTATTTATGTGGGTTTATGTGGGCTTGTCTTTGTGTCTTCTATTTTGTAGCATTGGTCTACATGTCTGCTTAGGAACTGACTTCCTTAACAAGACTTCTAAAGGACAAGAAGTAAAATTAAGAATCAATAAATGGGATGAATTAAAACTAAAAAGCTTCTTCTCAGCAAAGAAAACAATCAATAATGTGAAGAGAGAGCCAACAGAATGGGAGAAAATCTTTACCACATTCACCTCAGACAGAGCACTAATCTCCAGGATATATAAAGAACTCAAAAAACTTAACAACAAAAACACAAATAACCCAATCAATAAATAGGCTAAGGAACTGAACAAACACTTCACAGAAGAAGAAATACAGTCGATCAACAACTTCATCATCTCTAACAATTAGATAAATGCAAATCAAAACTACTCTAAGATTGTATCTCACTCCAGTCAGAATGGCAATTATCAAGAATACAAACAATATTAAGTGTTGGTGAGGATTTTGGGGGGAAAGGTATATTCATGCATTGTTGATGAGAGTGCAAATTGGTGCAGCCACTTTGGAAAGCAGTATGAGGAGTCCTCAGGAAACTTGGAATGAACTACCATTTGACCCAGGTATCACATTCTCGGTTTATACCCAGAGGACTTAAAATCAGCAAACTATAGTGACACAGACACATCAATGTTTATAGCAGCTCAATTCACAATAGCTAAACTATGAAACCAACCTAGATGCCCCTCAACAGCTGAATGGATAAAGAAAATGTGGTATATACACACAATGGAATATTACTCAACTTTAAAAAAAGAATGAAATTATGACATTTGTAAGTAAATGGATGGAGTTGGAAAATATCATGCTAAGTGGAGTTAACCAAACCCCCAAAACCAAAGACCTAATGTTTTCTCTGATAAGTGGATGCTGATCCATAGTGGGGAGGGAGGGTAGAGAAGAAAAAAAGGAACTTTGGATTGTGCGGAGGGGAGTGAGGGGAGGGGTGCGGTTGTGGGAATGGGAAGGACATAATAATGTCTAAATGAGACAGACATTATTATTCTATATACATGTATGATTACATTACTGGTGTGAATTTGCACCATGTACAGCCAGAAGAATGAGAAATTGTGCTCTATTTGTGTGCAGGGTGTCCAGGTGCATTCTACTGTCATGTATAACTAATTAGAACAAATTTAAAAATTAAAATAAATAAAGAAAAAGGTACTCCACATAGATACTCCAGCAAGAGAAAAGGCATAGAGGAGAGTCACATAAACAATATGTAGGGAAGTATTTATAAGGAATAATTAAAAAAAGATTGTGGCATGTGCAATTATGTATGTGTGTGTGTGTGTGTGTGTGTGTGTGTGTGTATATATATATATATATATATATATGCCAAGAGGAGACCAGTTAGAGTGGGCCCAGTTGCTACATGAGAAGATCAGGGAAGTGGGAGGGTGGAACAATAAAGGGGAACTCCTGAAGGTTTGAGAATAGGGGAGTGACATGGGTCTTGCTGCTGGTTGCGTGTGTCATTGAGTGTCATGCAGAAGAGATTGCAAGTAGAGTAGATATGTCAGGAGTCTGCTGGGACAGTTCAGGGCGTTGTTTGCCACCACTGATTAGAGAATAGCCAGGAACTCATCTGAAAGGTGGCAGTGAGTCTCTTTAATAACCCCAATGAATAAACAAATTATTTGAATTTTCCCTTTTAAAATTCATCAGAGTGATGCCTCCTAATGTTTGTCTAGTATGTGTGTGTCTAAAATCTACAAATAGGTTTGGGATTTCTTACTTGGATTTAAATTGATTTCTCTTTAATCATATATTGTGCAATCAATATACATAATGGACCCATGGGGTACAGTCAAGAAGCATTAAGAAAGTTTATGTTGATATTAAAGAAGATAATAAAAAGCATAAAATTCTAATAAAACTTCAAATTTAATTTAAAATATTTTGCATTTATTTATCAAAACAAATCTGTAATTTCATTTGAATATAGTAAAAATTTTTGTATAATATATCAAGATTTTACCAATGCTTCAAAAATCAACAATAAAGAGAAAACCATATAATAATGATCATATTTCTTTTATGATTTTATTTCTTGGACATGAAGCTGTTCCGAATCCCAGTGTGTTACTTGTCCACTGTATCATGCATTAGCTTATTATTTACAATTACAAGTCAAAAAGTTTTAATAATATCAGTTTTATAAAGGCAAGAATTTCAACTAATGAAAATATTTTAGGCCAGGTGCAGTGGCACATGCCTGTAATCCCAGCTGCTCTGGAGGCTGAGGCAGGAGGATCATGAGTTCACAGCCAGCCTCAGCAAAAGCAAGGTGCTAAGCAACTCAGTGAGACTCTGTCTCTAAATAAAATACAAAATAGGGCTGAGAATGTGGCTCAGTGGTCAAATGCCCCTGAGTTCCACTCCTGGTATCAATTTTTTTAATTAAAAAATATTTTAAATATATCTTAATATTGAAACACATGGTTAAATTTTAATGCACAATTTAATATGTGCCCCCAATATAAATAGGAGAACACTTAGAGATGAATAAAAAACTCATTCTTGATTGATTTCCTATGAACTGAGCTCAGAAATGTTCTTGGGCCTGTCCACAGTAGACCAGGGTACTGCCTGGGTGTACATCATGTCCTATGGTCACATGTTATATCTTGATAATTTTGAGAGAGTTGAGGTGAGCATCCAAGGTAAGTGGGCCTGGGAATTTCCAGTTAATCTACCTATAGTGCAATGTTTTAGCCTTTTTTCCTGAAAAGTAACCATGTTGTTCCAGTAGGTGTGATATGATTCTCAACCAAATATTGTGTATAAACTTGGGCTCCTAGATGAGGTCCTTACTCTACATACTACATCGTATCTTGACTTCCTTGGATCTCATAAGATCCTTCCTCATAGAAACCCTGTTTGACTTATCCACCTGTAGCTGGAATATAATCTATCATTCTTAGTCTACTATTGAAATGACTGATGCAGTGATCAAACATAGTTTCCTTTTAAAAAAAACTGTATTGACTCTCAAATAATTAAGTTAAAATAATTAGCATATGTCATTTGTTAAATGGTAAGAAATCAAAATTTGTCTCCATATTTTGAAATTACCAAGTATACTAAAATTAATAATGTATTTGTTTAAGAAAGATGTACATTTTAAACTTAAAGTTATTTATCATATGACAAAAAATGATTATTTAAAGTTTCTTTGGTGGATGAAAATTACTAAGGATCATTGAAGTCCTTCATAATTCAAACATGTGGAACATGCTGGTTTAAGAGAAAGGCAGTAATGCCTTAAGAAATGAAAGTAGAATGTGGAGGTAAGAGATTTTTTCAACAATATTAAAATTTCAAAAACATCTAATGAACTTTCAAGGGAAAATTCCACATAGGTGATTGGTGAGAATTACCCTCCAAAATTCTCCTATGTAGTAATCCCTTCTTATCCTTGGGGGATATGTTTCAAGAGACTTAGTTGATACCTGAAACCATGTATGATACCAAATTCTGTATATACTATGTTTTTTCCTATACATACTTATGATAAAGTTCAACTTATAAATTAGATTAAAAAATTAGCCAAAATAATGACAAAAACATTTATAACAATAAACCATAATAAAGTTATACAAATATGGTAACTCTCAAAATGTCTTATGCAACTCTATTTATACTTTCTCTGGTGATGATGTGAGATGGTACAGTTTCTATGCCATAGATTAAGTGAGATGGATGATACAGGCATTGTGACATAGCATTACATTACTATATAAGGGTTACTTGCATATAAGTTCTGCAATGCCATGTCTATTAAGTGACTCATGGTTTGCTAGACAAAGGGATGATTCTTGTCCTGGTTGGTATGAATCCAGATGGCATGATATTTTATCATATTACTCAGAGTGGTGTGCAATTTGAAACATACTCATTTTTTTCTAGAATTGTCCATTTGATCTTTTCAGATTATAACTGATTGCAGGTAACTAGAACCATGGAAATCAAAACCATGTTTACAGAAGGACAATGTGTTGCTCAGTTTTTGTAGGAGTAACTAAAATACCTGACAAGAACAACTTAGAAAGAATTCATTTTGTGCTCACTACTTCAGAAGTTCAATTCATGGCTCCTTTGCTCTGGGCTTGAGATAAGAAAAGAAGAACATTATGGAGGTAGGGAATGGTGAAGGAAAGCTTCTTACTTCATGGTAGATAGGAAGTAGAGTGAGGGAGAGAAAGAAACCTAAGGACAAAATATAATTACCAAGGACACGCCCCCAGTGACCCACTTCCTATAGCCATGCTCCCTCTGCCTATAGTGACCAACCAGTACAGTAGTCCTTTTTTTATTGTTTCTTTTTTTTTTTAAATTGTATTAGTTATTGATGAACCTTTATTTATTTAATTGCTTATATGTGGTGCTGAGAATCGAACCCAGTGCCTCATGCATGCTAGGCAAGCACTCTACCACTGAGCCACAACTCCGAGTCCTTTCAAATCCTTAATTCCTCAAATGGATTAATCCACTGACTAGGTTACAGCTCTCATAATCCAATTATTTCGCCTCTGAACATTCAGTCCCTCTCCAAGAATCCCCATAGTCTTAACAGTTCCAGTATTGCCCAGAAGTCCAAGTGCAAAGCCTCTTCTGAGACCCAAGGGAAACTCTTGACTGTGAGCCCTTGTAACAATCAAAAAAAGTTATGTACATCCAATATATAATGACTCAGAGTAAATACTCCCATTTCAAAAGGAATGAATTGGGTATAGAAAGAGGGATGGGAATGAAGCAAAACTGAAACCCGGCCAGGCAAGCATTAAGTTCTGAAGCTTCATATCTGGCATCTGGTGCACACTGGCAAGATGTGATCTCCAAAGGGCTTGTTCAGTGCCATCACTCTGGCCTTGCTGATTATAGCTCACATAGTCTGTTATGCTGACTCTGTCTGCAGCCAGCAGCTTTCCTTGGCAGATATTCCACATTACTGGTGTCTCTTAATCCCTGGTGGATCTCTATTCCAGCTTTGGCTTCCTCCTCACAGCTTCACACATTTCCCTGGCTGGGGCTGTCTGTAGGAATTCTAACCTGGTTACATTTTGCCCGGTCTTCCAGGCCTTCCTTTGAAATCTCAGTGGAAGCCTCCATGACCCTGCAACTACTTCATTCTGCATTCCTCCAAAACGATTTCCATGTGAACAATGCCAATGTCTGCCACCAGTTTTAGCAGTAGTTTGGTCCCCTTGAACTAAGGTTTCAATGAACTCTGAATGCCAGGTGGCTGAGCATAGTGAACTGAATCTTAGAGAAAGAAGCAACTTACGAGGCACACCTGTGTGACTTTTTAAAAAAAGTGAGTTCCCACACTCACTTATCAAAGGAGTTTTCCAATTTATACCCTTGAGCCTATAATGGGTGTGATCTTGTAAGTTTCTGAGATGCTCTCAAGCCATCTTTCGGGTTTTATAGGTGCAAAGTACTTAGCTTCTTTAGTGGCAGTATTCTCTTCAACAATCACACCTTCTTTGGACCCAATTTTACACACACTATTCTGGCCAAACTCAAGTTCCTAAAATCCCAGTTCACAAAGTCTCAGGACATGGAAAAAATGTAGATAGGTTATTTGACACACTGTAACACAAATGGCCTCTAGTCCAATTTCTCATAAAGTCCCTGTTCCCCTCTGAAACTTTATGTGCGGTCTTTACTGTCCACATTCCTATCAGCATTCTGGTCTTTTGATTTCCTATTAGAATCACCCATAAAGTTCTGCTTACAACATCCTATGGCTTTTCAAGCCTGAATCTCCAAACTTTTCCAAACTCATCCCAAAAACCAGTTTCAAAGGCTTCTGAACAACATGGTCATGTTGGGCACAGCAACAACCCCACTCCTGGTACCAATTTGTGTTAGTCAGCTTTTTTCATCATGACCAAAATACCTGAAAGAACAACTTAGAGGAAGAAAAGTTCATTTTGACTCATAGTTTCAAAGGCTCAACTATGGTTGGCCATTTCCATTGCTCTGGGTTTGAGGTAAGGCAGAAAACTGTGGTGGAAGAGCACAGCAAAGGAAAGATTCTTACCTCATGGTAGAGAGGAAACAGAGTGAGGATGACAGGGGAGTCAGGGGGACAATATAATTTGCAAGGGGATGCCCTCAGTAAACTATTTTGTGTTGCCTCACCCCACATGTCTACAATTACTACCTATGTTCCTCAGATCATTAATACATCAAATGAATTAATCCACTGATTAGATTACAGCACTCCTAATCTAATTATTTCACCCTCTAAACATTCCTGAATTAACACAGGAGATTTTGGGGGTGGAACACCTTATATGAAAATCATAGCAAACACACTATATATATATCACAACAGTGCTAATTGCAAGTCACACTATGCTTAACCTGATGCAAGCATAGCAAAATGCTATTCTTACAAATTCAATGTGCCCGTTATTCTAAACGTGATTTCAGTTTCAGGTAATTTGACAGAAATAACCAGCACTTGTATAATATTCTTGATTTCTGTTAAAATAAATTATTTGCATCGAGGGTACATGTATATCCAACATTTATGCTTTTATCTACTTTAAAAGAGCTGATAAAAATTTAAATTATTATTTAAAAATAAGAACAAACAAAGATACTGTTTAACAAAAGAGTATTTTCCAAAGTCAAACTTTATCTCTTAGGGTCCCAGAAACTGGCCATGCAGAATAGAAAGAACAGAAATAGATAGTTCCAATTTTGTGAGGACTTGACAAGAGTCTAATCAAGAAATGTGACATTTTTGCACCTTTCCTTCACCTAGAACTAGAGAGAGATTGAATTTAAAATTCTTTTTTTAAAAAATTCAACAGTTCTTCCAAGAAATAAGACCTAGCTTGTAGAAAACACTGCAGCTAATGCTCAGATCCTGAAAGAAACACCTTCCACTTAGGATAGTGATGTGAAATATCTCATAGCTCTTGCTGAACAAAAAGCAGATTTTTAAATTTAAGGCTGGGAAATGAGCAATGGGTACTGGCAATAGTGGAAAGAGTCAGCAGTTAATGACTAAGTATTTGAATCACAAAATGTACCCCTCAGAGCTGGGCTGAGAAGTGACAAGCCCTATAAAATCCATTAGCAACTCAGAATTAACAACTCTTCTAATCTGCAGAAAGAAATAGAAGAGGGGAGGAAAAGTCAATTTCCTTTTCCCGAGTAGAATATCACTTCTTGTAGAGGATTACATAGTCCAGAAACAATCTTGGAACCAATAATAGCTTGAAGTTTTGGGGAGGGAAAGGAATTGAGAAAAAAGAATGTGGAGGGTCTGCAGTCCCTCCAGAAATGAAGTGGAATGAAATCCATCTTGGCTGGAGAAATGCTGCATTGCCTGTCATTCTTTCATGTTTGTTCACTCTCTTTCTCTTCTATTCAAAAAGAACGTCTGACCCATTGGCAACGTCGTTACTAGTTTCATAGTCTGTTGCCATTTTAGAGTCACTTAGAACATTTTGTCCATTAGATTGCTATAGCAGTAACTGGACTTCTGATTAATAGAGAGAAGACTGATTACACTTGGTTGTTATTGTCCATCTTAAACACATTAAAACACAGGGTAAAGCATTTAAAAACATTCATTAAATCATGAAGATCTATTTAAAAGACAGTGAAGTTTGGGGAGATTTCCAGGGTCCTGAGATGAAGTAGGAATCTCCAGTGGTGAAATGTACTTGCATGGTTACTACACATATCTCAGATGCTGGAGTAGAACTTTTACAGGGATCTGGAAACTTTTGCTCACTAGCTTGACATCAACACCGAAAGTGAGTTGTCCAAGGGAGACCAATGGTAGGAAAAATGACACTGAAACCCCAAGACTTCCAAACATTAATGTAAGGGCCACATTGTGATTATTTGTTCATGGCCCTGCTTTGGGGACTCCAAATTGCTTTGACCTTGCAATCCAAGAAGAGTTCCATGACAGCTTCCAGAAATTTTTTCTGAGATGTGCCATCAAAATTGTATCCTTCTGACCATAAAATTTAAAAATAAAATCTTGTATCTCTAACCCTGTAAATACCTTTTGGGGGGCTAACCTATTGTCATTATAACTTCAAATATTTTTTCTGCCCTGTTTTCTTCCCTTTTGAGGGGCCTTCAATTGTTTGTATCTTGGATCTTTGCCTCATGTCCTATATGCCATTTATATGGTTTTCTTTATTTTCTGTCTGATTTGCTCTGTTTCTGCTTATATATTTTTGACTGATCTATCTTCCAGTTTACAAAACTCTTTTGCATATCTGCTGGTAATCAACATCAATTGAGTTCTTAAATTTAGTTAAATTATTTTTATTATTATTTTATTTACAACTCTTTCTTAACTCCTCGGTTATCTTGAAAAGTTCTTCATCTTTTCACTTAGTATCTGGAATCATTAATCACAGATTTATAAAATTCCCATTAAATATATCATCTGTGATTTTGTTTTCATTTTTTTTCTTTAAGTCCTGTTTCTCAGTGTGCCTGGTACATGGTTTTATTGAATGTTGGGCATTGTGAATGGTTCTTTGTAGAAGGCTCCAGATGATGTTACTGTCCTCCAGTGAAGATTCTTTTTATCACCTAGTGGGTAGAAAGAATAGTGGCTGATCATTTTAATCCAATCAGAGAGTAAGCTGACTAAAGACTGGATCTGAGTGGTTTTTTTTTTTTCCCTCTCAGATTTGTCTGCTTTGCCTTCATAGGGTTTAACCCACTAAACTCAGGCCTATTTGCCATCGGCCTTTTAAATGATACTGGATTCTACAAAAAAAAAAAAAAAGGCCAAAAATCAGACAAAACTTAATTTGTAGCAGAGATTTGTGTGTGCAAAACCACTTCTCCCTTTTCTCTACACACTTACCACCTTATTCAGGTGTTCCCAATGACTTGTTCTAAGCTTTGACTGGCACATTTGAATCAAATATGTAGCTTTTAAAATTACACAGGCTCAGATTACTCCCAAAGACCAACCAAACTAGACGTTTTCTTTCAGGACTAGGACCCAAGAAACAGTCTTTTATGTGATTCTCCAGGTAAGCCCAAAGTACAGTCAAGGTTGAATGTCACTGCCCTGGACGTCCAGCATAACCATGGTGGGACTGGTTTCTACTGAGTCCTATGAAATAAAACAACACAGTCAGGTAATAACATAGTCACACAGTCTGAAGTTTAGAAGATGAATTCAATCAAACTGATGCACATGCAACTTTGGTGCAAAGGGCTTTACTATTAGAATGGAGATAGTTTATCCACCTGATACCTTCATCTGCTTTCATTTGGTAAATTTGAGGGGTGAAGATCATTTTTATTGTGCTTTCCTTAAAAACTCAAAGTTTGATGAATCAGTCTTGAGAAACAGGAAAGGGCTGGACTTTAGGGAGCAAAATACACTCTGAAGAGTCTTCTAGAGTGTCTGACTTTAGGAAGACAGGACATGTAGGATTTTTAACCTTGGTGAGTCCAGCTGCTTAGGGGGTTTGTTTAACGGTATAAACTGCAGTAAACTCTTGTTCCATGCCCCCTAGCAAATGCTAACTATTAACATTTTAGTAAACATGCAAAGCTGAAGTAAAGTGTCAACCCTGGGACTAGATAATCTTCCAGTAAAGGGGTCTTTTGAGTATCAGGATGCAGAACAAACTTTGTTACTTTTACACATTTTTTTTTTTTGGCAAGATCTACAGACCATGAGGTTAACTAAAAGGCACAACCTGAAGGTTATGCTAAATCGGTTTCCTGACTTGCTGCTGTGACCTTCCTCACAGGACTGCCCTTGTTGCTTGAGTTGTCTTGGAGGAAGCCTGGACTCCTGGTTTGTCTGAAATGAGAAAATGTTTTCACTCTACTTTCCTACCCCTAGGTATCATGAGTGTCTGCTATGGTTTTTCCAATATTAAAAGTTGAGTTCTGGGAACATGATTCTGCCTAGGTTAACTTCCCTAAGAGGTTAAAGAAACTAAGTTTGGGACGTAAAGCAAATAATCTTATTTGTCTATGAACTTTTTGGATTTTTTTAAAAAGTGGGTCACATGAAAAGATCATTTTAATTCTGAGGCCCTGAAAGGACCAAACACATTCCCATAAAAGATGCTAAGCCAGGCATTAGATGCTGAAGAAATACAAACATACCCACACCTGTATCTGAGACCAGGAAGGACAAAAAGTTTTGAAATAATGATTATAAGTTTTAAACTTGAGAACTTCAAATTTTAGTTTCTTGAACTTTGCTTACAAGGACAAGACATTTTTATTTTGTACTATAATGACTTTAGACACTTAATTTACAGAAAGAAGGGAATTTGATTTTGCATGGAATTATTTTTGACTTTAAATCTTGTGGACTTTTAAGGGAATTTAATTTGAGGACATTAATGTCTCGAGGAAATTTACAATGGGAGGTAATTCGAATTCAAATTTATGGCTCCTTTATGTGTTGGTATTTTTCATGGCATTTATTGATGTTGTCATTCAGTCTCTTTGCAGAACCTCTGATGAGCTATGAGTTGGAGGCAGTCAGATATTTAGAATGAGAAAGTTAGACAAAATATGGCCTTAGTGTTAACTTAATTGATTCTGATCTAGTTTTAGAAACTGAGCAACATTTAGCACTATTTATCAGTGTTGTCAGGAGGATCAACAAAACAACCATAGTCAGTATTAGGGGAAAAGGTTCTGGAAAGTGATATAGAGTTACTCTGATAGATTTCTGAGTCAGAAAAGAATAAGAATTCTCCTGGTCAGCTATAGGCTTGAGAGTTAAACTCAAGTGGTTAACAGAATACAAACTAGGGAATATTAGGAGGAAACACATTTTCATAACTTCTCAGGTCTCCATGTTGAAGGACTGAATTCTTTTTTTTTAATTTTTATTGTTGGTTGTTCAAAACATTACATAGTTCTTGACATATCATATTTCACACTTTGATTCAAGTGGGTTATGGACTCCCATTTTTACCCCGTATACAGATTGCAGAATCACATCGGTTACACATCCATTGATTTACATATTGCCATACTAGTGTCTGTTGTATTCTGCTGCCTTTCCTATCCTCTACTATCCCCCTCCCTCCCCTCCCCTCCCCTCCCCTCTTCTCTCTCTACCCCATCTACTGTAATTCATTTCTCCCCCTTGTTTTTTTTCCCTTTCCCCTCACTTCCTCTTGTATGTAATTTTGTATAACCATGAGGGTCTCCTTCCATTTCCATGCAATTTCCCTTCTCTCTCCCTTTCCCTAGGACTGAATTCTTTAGGGCAATTTTCCAGACTTTTTGTCCCATAGAGGAGGAGGAAGGAAGTTTTTGGTAATTGATCTGTGATCATTGATCCTTGTTTCCTTGTTGGATAAAGATAATATGTTACCAGGAATTCTATTTTCTGTTCTCTTTCAGGCTAGTGGAAAACAGACTTCATGGTCTGTACCCCCAAACTTTCCTTTCCTCTAGTAACTCAAATATTCCACTCAGGGGCAGACAGTGTTGGAAGGCCTTAAGACACATTCTCCAAATATTTTTGTTTATAATAAAAGCAATATCTTGATTTCCATTCTGTTTACCTCTCAGTGGGTCCAGAACTCATGCAGGAAAGAGATTTATATTATGTATTTGACATTTTAAGTCCCACCAATCCTGGATTTTGGCTTTGCTGGGCTCTGGTCTTCCAATGTGATTTCCTAAGTTGATTTACTGTCTTCGACTTGATCACTTTTTCTAGAGTGAATCATAGGATCATATCCTCTGCCAGTTGTCTTGATTACCATGCTAGTCTCCGTAATGTAAACCTGACCACACTCTTTTTGTAAGAAACACAACTTACTAAAAATCACTTGGGAAATATTAACATTAAAGTAAAATGACCAATTTTCTTATGCAAATGAATAATGAATTTTGATGGATTTGGAACCATTCAGGTATTAAACATTATGTAGATAGAACATTTATCTGTTCTGTTGATTTTTTTTTCAACATTTATCCAAAAGTTTGGTATCATACATATGCAGTAAAAGGACATTAAGTTCCAACAACTATGTGGTTATGAATTCTCATAAGTCTGATCTAAGCCAGTCATAGCAATCTTCCCACATGCCAAAGCCGTTGCTTTTTAGAGAGTTCTTCATCAACTTTTATTTCTTTAAAAAATGTTTGCATCCAAACTTTATAGATAGAAAATGCTACATAAAATATATATAAATATAGTTTAAGTGCTCTTGTGTAACTTCTTATTTCCTTTCAACTTAGAAACAAGTCATTTTTTTTTTCATATTGAAGAAAAAAAATCACACCATTAAGTTTCCGTGATCAAGAGATTTTCAAAAGTTGCTAAAAGGTGCTTCTCATTCTCTCCCACTCATTACATACCAGCTGGGGATACTGTATCTTTCCTTTAGTATATTTGTTAAGCGTTATCATTAAATATGTTTTTACAATTATATGGTTTCATGTCCTCTTATTTGTAATCTATGACAATTAAGTGAAAGATGCAGGAATGATCTTGTATGAATGAATAAGAAAAAGTCCATGAATTATTTGATCCAGGTGACAATAATAAAAAATAAATTTAAGTAAAAACTGATTCCTTAATTATAAGTGAAATTTTTTTGGTCTTTTTCCTGTTCCATTTATGGATGCCAAGTACCCCAGTGCAGAAATATTTAATTTTTGTATTTTCTTCTTCACAGTTTTAGCCATGTTTCTTAACATAGGGAGCAAGTGTTTTTAAAATAATGATGTTTCATTAGTCAGCTACCCACAAGTCTTTTTCCTTGTTCTTGAAAGAGTGGCAAATTGACTTTATATCTTTTGCGATATCTATCAAGGGTTTATCTTTAAAGATGGGAAAAAATTCAAATGCAAATATAACACAAGAAATGAGAGATCTAGTTTGCTACCCAAAAGAAACTAAAGGCTTGACAAATCCTTTGTCAGCTACTAGTTATTTTTGCAACTGAAAATAAGAAAATACAGATGAAAGCAGTATGATTTCATGCAAGTCATGAACAAAGCAAGTGTTTATTTGGGAAACATACTGTCTTTTGTTCAGGGCATGAGCCTTATTGTTGTATATTTGTCTTTTTAAACAGAGTGTCAGTATATCCAAGAGCAAGAAATGAATTTGCATCCATAGTCTCAGATGAATATCACCCTCTTGATTTTTTTCCCATTTTAATGGCTTTTGAAATAATCATTGAAAAGTGGATCACAGCTGTAACTGCCAAGATGCAATTTGGTCAAAGAAGCTGTTTAGCTTTTATCCTGTAATCAGAGCTGACAGTCTAAGAAACATAAAGGTCTCATGTTTGCTGATGAGTACTAATAGAAACCACCAACAGAGTTCAAACATCCTTTTAATGCATGAGTCCATCTGGAAAACTATTCAAGATCAACTTCTCAGGGGGTAGGTTAATGTTGAACATTATGTATAAATCCCCACTCCTATTCACACTTTTAAGTGTCTTTGCTACATTTTCCTCCTTGAAATAGCGACAATATTGCTTCACTCTTTTCCATTGTTTTTGGAAGTAGTCTACAGAGATACTGTAGAATAGCTACTGAATTCCCAATTTGTACACACAAAACGATCCATGCCCTTCTAAGCTCTGCATGAGCATGGGGAGTGATGAGTGCTTTTGTTTTTAGTCATACTTTTCATTTAAATTAGCACAGTATCAGAAATGAGTAGAAATAATACATGACATTTTGTTAGCTTCAGAGACTAGAACGAATATACTTCTGAAAATATATATATGTAATGGTGATGAGTACGACATAGAACATAGGTGAAAATATAATACTTTGGGATCAAACATATCTGAGTTAAGACCCAAGACTCAAATGACCACTAGCTGTGTGACACTTGAGTAAGTTACTTAATTAACTTTCTTAACTATTCATTCTTCATCTATAAAACCGAAATAGATTAAAGTTATTTTTCTATTGTGGAGAAAGAGTTCAGACAATGCATACAAGCTTTTTATACTGTTCTTGGAACATAGCAAAAGTTTAATATTTTCTAAAAATGATATTAATAACGATAATTAAGTTATTGGTAATAGTAAGGAATATAAAAAGGTTGGAAGAAGGGCTGTGGTTTTAGGGGTCAGTAAACTTTATGTTATTCTAAAATCTCAAGATAAAATGCACAGTAGCAATTCTGGAAAATGAAGTCTGGTGTAGGAATTTGGAATTGAGTATCTTGGAACCTAGGTTTTGACTCTTCATTACTGTTCCTGGTGATGATCTATTCAGAGGCAGAAAGTATGGCAACCCACTTCTGAGAAATTAAAATACTAGCAAGGAAGGGATGTGGGGAAGAGTTGCAAGGACTGAAGTCCTGAAATGGCAGGGGAAAACTATTTGTTTGCTTACGTTTCTATCAGTTATTTTTTACCTTTACCTTCTTAAAGTGGCAATTCAAAGAAAAAATAAATGTAAAAATGAAATAGTCAACAGATTAAAAAAAGAAATAAAAGTAGATTTAAATTTTAGGTTAGGTTAGGTGAGATGCTTCTACTGTAATTTAAAATGTAATATATGACATTTAATAGAAATTTGAAATAAAGGCATCGATCACCTCGAAATTTCTACACACTTGTGGTGTTGCTCAGGGATGCATATTTTAAATAGGCACAACAGTAATTCTAACTTGAGGGTCCTCAGACCACAGTCTGAGAAGCCCTGTCCTATGCTTTTTCCTACTCACAGTATAGTCTGTGGCCCACAGCCTCAGTCTCCCATGGGAACTTGATAGAAATGCAGAATCCTCCTCCTCCTCCAGAACTACTGAACCACAATCTGCATCTTAACAAGATCCCAGTGGTTCCTGCACACAGTGAAGTGTGGAGATCTCTGATCTAGAAGCTTCTCAGTGATGGTCTGCTGTTGTAGGTCCACAGTCCCTAGCTGCAGAGGGGCTGATAGTACCTGTGTGGGGACAGTAAAAACTTCATTTCCTTTTTGTAGAATGAAGGATTTGATCAATATCCTGAGCCTTCAAGCTGTGGAATTCTCAGACATTTAGAATTATACTAACATCGATTTCACCCAAGACTTGTTCCTTTCTCTTTCTCCTACTTATCCATTTCCCCAGGTCCTTTGCACTACTTTGGTCTCACTTCAGCTTATACTTAGCTTCTTTTCAGAACACAGCCATTAATAACTTACTTGATACCTTGCTATGTACACTGTGAAAACTCATTCCTTCAAACTCCTCCTGCAGTTCAGACCTCAGCTCTCTGCTTTCTCTCCCTTCTTCAAATGTTCACTGTATGTTTTACTATGTTTTCTATGTTATTCCTACTTTCTAAAACCTTCTTTTTCAATACTGGGGAAACCAGGACCTCTTGCTAGGCATGTGCTCTACCATTAAGCTACATCTCCACCCCAACAAAATGGATTTTAATAATTGAAAGACACACACACACACACACAACAAAACCAAACCAAAATACCTCCCAATCACGAATAAGTGAACATTTAACAGATTTTTCATAAATAAGATAAAAGAGTAAGGTTAACAGAGAATTTATGCATTTATTAATGAACTATCAGTGATGGAGGCAGTCACCCCTACATGCACTGTGGTGAGGCTGGGAACACAAAGATAAGAAGACAGCCTCTGCTATCTAGTGGGGATTTCAGATATTTAAATTCTAAAGTTCTTTTACTATTTAAAAGTAGAAATGCAAACCCTGAAAAGCTGAAGTGCTAAGAAAATCCATCAAGGGTTCCACTTTGATTAAATTTAATTAGAAAATTTGTTTCTAATTTTCATTTTTTCTTTTTCTTCTTCGCCTCTCTTTTCTTTTCCCTTCCTTTCCACTTCCTTTCCACTTCCTTATTATTTCTCTACTTCTTTTTCCTTTTTTGTTTTTTATGTCATCACACTCAAAATTTTTTCCTTACCAGGTTATAGCAAATAAAAACATTCCCATAGTGCGATATAAAGCAATTTAGGAATACACATCTTAGATTTTTAGGTTCTTAATAAAACTACTTTTGTATCATTCAGCATACATAAAAATCTGAATTGGGGAAATTAATAATCTGGACACCCCCCATAGAATGGATTTTGTATTTTATACTTTTAAGTTCTGAATTCAATAATTCTGAGATTTAAAGGAAAGCTCTAAGGAGAAATAATGTTCTTAAATTGCAGCTGGTTATCATGAAAAGATTAACATAGTATAAAAAGATTAACATAGGTAAAAGATTAACAAAGTATCTGCACTCTTACTATTTTATAGTATTTTATATTAATCTATACTCTTAAAAATCTATACACTTGAAAAACCACTTAAAAACTTTTCTCAAAGGTGTTTAAAGAGGACAAAATATTTATGAATATTATGCATTAACTATATTATTTTTACAGAACATTCTTTTTTTGTTGTTCAAAGATACAATGTAATGCTTGTGAAAGAATTGAGAATAGTTGGGAACATGGGTAACAAAGAAAGAGTCAGCTTCTTCAGGGAAAAAGTAATACTTAAAATAAAGAAAAAGTGGTTTCATAGGAATAGATACAGCTAAATTCTTGTTTTAAGCAGTCTCTGGAAAAGCAAATAGAATTCCCAGCTTTTAAGAATGGAGGTAGGGGACAGACTCTAACTGGGGAAATAGGGAAATCTGTTGCATTTATTCTAATGCACACATTCTCCCATGTCATCATCTCTAAATTTAGATGCTTCTAACCATAGGTGGTCTGGTGTTGTTTAATTGGCAGTGCTCCCCACCCACCTATTACATAATAATTATATGGTTTACAAACAATAGTTTCTGAGATTCAGTGAGCTCAGGTGTTAGGGTGATTTGAGTGATACCCAGATATATTCTAGCCTAGTTCAAAGTTTTCTAGGGTTGATGCTGCTTACATTGCTGATGCCTAAAATTTTATTAATAGGACTTACTTATTTTGCAGCTTTTAGCCAGGTAGACACACATTAAGTTGTATCATTCACCTATTTCTTTCTTTCAGTGGGCTTAGTGGAATTTATTGTCAGTGCTGTTTGTAATTAGGTTTGCTCATAGCAGTTATTGACGTGTGCTAGCTAGTACATGATGATGTACTACTAATTCACCACTGTTTCTTATCCTTAACCCTTCACCTTGGGGGAACAGAACTGTGATTGCTTCAAGATGCAAGGCTCATGTTTGTTAAAACAAAACCAATTGCAGAATAGTACAATGCCATAGTCAATTAATCCTTGCACTAATCATCAGAACCAAAGGATCCCACTGCTTCTTCTTTGGCTACAGATTGACAATTTGTTTTTGACTCTTCAGGAATGCTTATCTCTGGTTAAGTCTGTACCCAAGATGTGGCCATTACACTTGAGACACTTGAGAGTTTTGATTGTCTTTACATCTTGAAGAACATGTTGAACATTGATAGACCAAATTATTTCCTTTGTAGACTTTCACTATTTGTGCCCCCTACACTGTTAATTTTATGTTGGAAGAAATGTCTTCTTTATTTAGGACCTTTTGTGCAGTTTAAATTGGAATGTAGAGGGGATTTATCTAGGGAGGAAAATTCTACATTTCACTTTAGTAGTTGTTTTCCACTGTGG
This sequence comes from Marmota marmota marmota, assembly GCF_001458135.2. Lineage (NCBI taxonomy): Eukaryota > Metazoa > Chordata > Mammalia > Rodentia > Sciuridae > Marmota > Marmota marmota. Next base: position 45,305,973 of record NW_025999990.1, on the reverse strand, counting down.
TTTTACCAGCACTATGAGAAATTCATTTGCTCCATATCACCCAACGCTTGGAATTTTCTATCCTTTTATTTTAGCAATTTTATAGATTATGGTGTCTTATTGTAAGTTTTATTTTGTATGTTTGTTTACTTTTTATTTTATGAAAGCTACTTATAGAAGTTTTCTTCTGGATTTTTTTATGTTGTCACAAATATTTTTCTCCCTCCTACGGCTTGCTCTCTACACTCCTACTGGTACCTTTGATATAGTCCACTTTGTCACTTTTTCTTTTTATGTTTAGTGCTTTTGGAGTCTTATTTAAAGAATGTTCTCCTACATTGGAATCATGAAAATATTTTCTCACATTACCTCCTGGGAAATGTCTAAATTTATATCTTACACTTAGACATTCCACCTTGTTGTGTACTGATTCACCCAAGTCTCATCTATATTTTATTTAAGTTGTTAGGAGCATTGGTGAGTGACAGCTCTCATAGAAAGCCTTTTTTTTTAAAAGTCCTCCCACCCCTTGTTCAGCACCCTCTCAAGAGAGCCACCTTGTTGGAAATTGAACAGTCTATATTCAATGACTATTCAATGGATGGTATCAAGACTTGGTCTCATTGCCTAAATTCTGGGCAGTTTTGAAGTTTGACCCAACTCCAGAGCAAATCATATATGTGGCAGAGGACTTTGTATAACTGTGTTGCAGTTCATTCTTCCCTGTGACTAATCCTTGTCTCAGGAGTTGATCTTCAGGACATGCCCTGCCTCTTGCACACAAATCTCCTTTTCATAAGGAATCTGAGACACATCCTGAACTGCCTGGGAAGGTGTTTGGGAAAGGTGTCAAGTAAGATTGTTTCATTCCTCCCTATGGGTGTCCAGTTGTCTTAGTACTATTCAGGGAAGTCATCTCTTTTCTTACTACTCTGCAAAGCGACCATAAATAAAAGCCTTATTTGTCTGGGCTTATACCCAAGTGCTAAATCCTGTTCCATTGATGTATTTGTCTATTCTTGGATCAGTGTTACACTCCTAATTGCTCTGAAATTATGATGTGTTGGTCTTCTGATAGATTTGCTCTTTCAAATAGAACTTATTATTTTAAATCTGGATAATTCTTAGCTTTTTCAAGAAAACTTCTATAAGTAGCTTTCAATTTTACAGATTTTAGAATCATACTGTAATGTGTTAAGACAAAATCAATTGTGGTTTATTTGGATTGGATTAACTATACATTACAATTTGGGAAAAAAACCAATTTCAATATTGGGTCTTTTGATCTCTATATGTCATACATTTCCCTTTATTTTAGTCTTCTTACATTTCGGTCAAGATTTTTTGATTACTTGGCTAGGCATGGTGGTGCACACCTATAATCCCAGCAGATTGGGAGGCTGAGGCAGAAGGATATCAGTTCAAAGCCACCCTCAGCAAAAGTGATGTGTTGAGCAACTCAGTGAGACCCTATCTCTAAATAAAATACAAAATAGGGCTGGGGATGTGGCTGTGGTCTAGTGCCCCCTAGTTCAATCCCCAGTACCCGCCCCCAAAAAAAAGATTTTATGATTACCTACATAGAGCTATACACATATTTTAGTAGGTTTATTCCTAAATATTTCATATTTTATTATTCTTATAAATATTGCATATTTTTTAAAAATTATTTTTTGCTTTTGCAAGTACATAAAAATGCAGTTGATTTTCTGTATGTTGGCCTGATATTAACGGCCATGCTCAACTCATTTATTCTAGTAATTCATTTGTAGATTCTTTTGTGGTTTTGATATATGCAATTATTTTATAGTGAATAATTATGGTTTTATTTTTTATTTTCCAGTGTTTTTTTTTGTTGTTGTTTTGTCCTGGTAAAGACTTTTATATTTAGTAGAAGTCATGATAGTAGTCATTTTTGTCTATTTTTTATCTTAAAAGAAAAGTTTTCAACTTTTCACTATGAAGCATGATGTCTTCTGAAATTTAATTTTTTTTAGATCCTAGTGGCAGATATATTTTTGTTTGTCCCTCTATATTTACTCTTTATTTGTTTACTCTTTATATTTACTCTTTACCTGTTTCCACTTGCCTCTGTGCCTTGAAGGCTGTGGAACATCAACTAGGTTCCCTGGTCCCCTGGATTCTAACTGGGTTCAGCCAATAGCAGATTGGCATATTTATTTTGGTGTGGGGGGGGTCCTTCCTGTTGGGGAAAAATCTCCTCCTTGCTTTGCCAGAGTGCAGAGGGAGTGTGGAAAGTGTGCCATGTCTTCTTGATAAGAGTGAAGCTGTCCATTGAAGATGACCTTATCAGAACATAACCCTCTGAAGTTTACATTCAAGATTCTAAAAATTAAGGTGTGTATTTTCTCCTTTGTTACATATTCTGGATGTCATAAAGAGAGGTACTCATGTTATGGTCCAGGTTATGTGGGCAATGACCAAACAGACTCCATTTTGCCCTGAGACTCCATATCATGGAAGAAATGCTTCTCCTGTGGGAAAGCCCCGCCTCTGTACCCGTCAATAGTCGCTTAGCATAGCATGTTTGGCAACACAAAATGGCAATTCTTATACAATGGAAGGTTTTTCTCTCTTTGGTTCCCATTTTTCTTGGACAATGTATGCTGTCAGAAATTGATTGTCCAGATGTTAGTAACCATTCTTTAACTTGTATTCAACTAGGGACATTTTGGCCCACTTCCTTTTCTGCTTATGATCTTAGATCTCATGACGTTTGTTTATGGTTTTGAATCATAGCAACAGCCACTTGTGATTAATATGGTTTTAAACCATAATAGGTGTACTCAAACCCCAAGAGGGGGTCAAAGGGTATAGACTTGCAGCCTACCCTTTGGCCCATGAGTTGATGGATCCAGACTGCTGGCTGGTGAATAAAGATTCTGTCTCCTGCTTTATTAGATAGACTCCGTGATTTATTGCAATCTCGCCTTAACATTAGTTCTCTTATTGCTGCAGGGTAAGAACATATGCACTAATTTTATAACTTTAAAAATTCTACTTTCTTGCTGGTTAATAGGAAGGCAAATTTCCTCTGTTCTTTTTTTAATTCTGCTATAACACCTCACTCTTATTTCTTTGTGATATGTTATCTTATGTGTTATAGTTTTTATATACTGATTTTTTTCCAGTATTAGGAATCAAAACCAGGGCTATATCCCTAACCCCTAAATACTATTTTTCAAATCTTCTATCAGCTTCCTGAGGGCAGGCCATGTGTCATTTTTCTTTGCACAAGTAGGTATACAATAAATACATTATGTTATTTCCTTTTAACTATTTTTAAATTGTACAAATAAAATTAGAACAATAATAGAAATAATATTCTCTTTTATAATATCATTACATTGAAGAATTGGGTATTTTAATATTTCTTTATTCCCTTTAAATATGTTTATAGTTTATAGGATAGTATTATATAACATAGTGTTATTTATTAATATAGTATATTATTGCTAAAGTTATAATAAAACATAAACAATTATGAATTCTCCTTTTCGCTAATCATTATAGTAAATATTTTGTACCACATTCAGTGCATATACCAATTTTTACTTAGCCATTTTTTCTAATGTTGAATATTTAGATATTTTCTTTATTTACTTCAAACTTTTCTTTATTTAAGGATTATTTTATGAAATTCATTCCAGGATATGGGATTTGCACATAATGTATTTTGGTATTATTAGGGTTATTGAAATGTTTCTTTAAGTAATATTTGGTAAATGATTCTCTTATAATACACACTCAGCAATATTTTGTTGTAAGAATGAATAAACCAAGTTGCTTTTAATTGCTGAAGTTTTACTAACAGTTTCTCAGGTTATATGGTTTGTCAATTAGTCTATGTTTCTCATGTGTGAAAAAAGACACAAGAAAGGGTTAAGTTTTCCTTACAAGTTAACACAGAAAATCAAGTGAGAGATAAAATCGAGCCCCAGAAAAGACAATGTAAACAATGGTTTAAGAAATAGATAAACTGAAGTTTGAATTATATTTCCTGAAGCAGATTCTTGAGATGTTTTCTTTCTTTTTTGATTCCTGCAAACTCTAACCCCACCGTGGAGAAGAACTCTCCTGATTCTAAGGGCAGCTTAAGAAACAACTGTGCCCTCATAAAAATCAGGTGTGTTATAGCATCTTTCCAAAGACAGGGAAGCAGAGGAGTGCATTCATCACGGAAAGAGAGACTGAGTTGGTACCCAGGAGCTTGAGGAGGATGATTCTCATGCAAGAGGGAGTAGCTGTGTTTCTCTCCTCTTGGCATGTCGGAGACTCACCTGTGTCTCTTTTCTATAACCTCATATAGTTACTTGCTGAAGAGGAATTATGAAAAGAACAAATGTGGTAATGATTTTGATGGTGAAATTCTGGAGACTTGGCTTATTTGCTTCAGCATTTTTTTGTGTTTTGTTTTTTAGGATTATAGGAGTGTCCTGTAATGATAGTTACCCTATCATTATCCCTCCCCCTATATATCACTCTGTGTGTGTGTGTGTGTGTGTATTCCATGTGTGCTATTGTCAATTTACACTTGAGCTCAGAAAATGATCCTGATTCTTAAGTTGCTTCTCCAGGAGGAGCTGATGTACTGATTGAGAGTTGGAGGAGCAGAAAATCTAACCACCTTGGGCTATCCACAAATTGATCATCCATTTGCATTTAGGAGTTTAAATCAACACCATTCTAAAAAAGGCTGTGAAGTGGGGACCTCTTTCATCCTAAAAAGGGAATTTTTTAGTCAAAACAATTTAGTCTGGTTAAACCTTTGTTTGAACCCGGAGACAAAGAAAGCTGGTGTTGGACACTAAAAAAAAAAGAAATGTTTACCTAGGTAGCTCCCAGATGATTCAGTTGCTAGAGATTGGAAATGGAAGGGGAACAGGATGTAACCAAATTGCCTGAATACTGTGCCCTCTGTCTGGGCTTGGGCAATCACTGCTGCTGATGTGAATATCCTTAGGTTCTCACATCTGTACTCTGTGAGCTTTAGGCTGTCTGTGTTTTCCTTGCCTGGTTCCCCTTTTGGTTTCTCTTCACTTTCAGCAAGCAGCCATTAGGAAATACCAGCCTGTTACCTCTGACATGGGGAGACGGAAAAGGAGGGGCTCTTCCACACTCCAGATAGAAAAACACACAAAGAGCTTACTTGGCAAGGAGGTCTGGATCCAGTGTAAGATGATGAATCAAAGTCAGAAAATTCCAGTGGAAAAAAGAAAAGCAGGGAGTATGTTTTAGGAGGTATTCCCTCTATAATGAGAGAGAGTTAAAAGTAATTGTGTCTGAAGAGAGAAGCTGTGAGTAGGGTAGGGGGTTGTGCGAAAGATTGTGTTATAAGCCTTTTTCCATTATTGAGATCTATTTTATTTTAATCTGGTACCAGGGATTGAACTCAGGAGCATGACCATTGATCCACATCTCCAGCCCCATTTTGTATTTTATTTAGAGACTGGGTGTCACTGAGTTGCTAAGTGCCTCGCCATTGCTGAGGCTGGCTTTGAACTCACGATCCTCCTGTCTCAACCTCCTGAGCTTCTGGGATTACAGGCATGCACCAGACACTGTGCCTAGCGATTTTACTGTTTTTAAGTGGCTTTTTATTATTTTCCATAATATTCCATTGTGTGTATGTACCAAAACTTCTTTATCCATTTATCCATTGATAGACATCTGGATTGATTCCATATCTTGGCCATTACAAATAGTGCTTCACTAAATATGTGAGTACAGGTATCTCTTTGGTATGCTGATTTTTTTTCATTATACGTGTATACCCAGAAGTGGTATAGCTGGGTCAGTCATATGGTAGATCTGATTTTAGTTTTTTGATGAATCTCCATACTGCCTTCCATAATAGCTTTAGCCAAACATTTCATTGATTCTACTTGTTTTTGTTTTGGGTTTTTTTTTTTTTTTTTTTTGGTACCAGGGATCGAACCCAGGGTTGCTCAACCACTGAGCCATATCCTCAGCCCTTTTTTATTTTTTATTTTGAGACAGGTTGCTGAGGGCCTCACTAAATTGCTAAGGATGGCTTTGAACTTGCAATCTCCTGCATCAGCTTCCTGAGTTGCTGGGATTACAGGTGTGTGCCACCATACCTGGTTTGAATGCACTTTTGATAGTTGAATACACTTCAGTCATGAAGGTGAATGGTTGCCACATCCCCACTGCTTGGGCTCTATTTTCTCAAAGTCTCAAATCCATCTCTATACCAGAAGCTTTACTTTTTCAAGTGGGTCTTTGTGGCTAGAAAACAGAGTTGACTTGGCTGTCAGTCTGAGGAATTAGTGGTATGGTGAGATGGAGTATGCCTAAGAGAAACTGAGACCTTGAATTCCTTGGGAATGTCTCACCAGAGGGTGCTTAAGGTTTTTGTGGGACAGAGGAGGCTGGACACTGAGGAATTAGCAGGAATCAGGTTTATTGACTGCAGCCAGGTTCAAAAGGGGGGCTTTCACCATAGTCCATCAATCCCTCTGAACCCCAAGTTCAGAAAGTTTTATAACTTTATACTCAGTGTATAAAGGGGAAGGGGCTCAGAGGCTCACAATCTGCAGAGGTCTACATAACAGCAGTTTCTGTTTTTTTTTTTTTCCCTGCTATTCTGGGCAACCAATTCAGGCCAAGGATACTCTCTGTGAAAATCAGTGCCTGGGAAAGGGAGAGTTCTCCTCCGCCTTGTCAGCGGGCTTCCTGGCCAAAGCAAACACTTCTGTGAAGGTCTTGGGTTAGTCTTCCTTACTGACTCCACTTCTGCAAGCATACCCCTGACCTGAGAATTCTTGCAGAAGTTTTGCTTCTTCGAGTCTAAGAACAATTATGATGAGGATCTCTGGAGAAGCTCAATTAAGATTTTCTGTGGGGGAGGGGGTTGCCACTACAAGGTGACAGTCAAGGAAGCAGAAAGATGATATTGTAGGAAGATATTCATTGTTTCTTTCTAGTCTAATCATGGTAGTAGCTGAAGATTTGTATTATGTGTTTTTGTTGTTGTTGTTGTTGCTGTGGATTAGTGATTTTTATTAGTGAATTTTCTAAGTTTCTGAGAGTTATTTTTTATTTTAACTATGGTTTTCTTAGTCCATTAATACATCTCTCATTACTTGTATTTTCCTGTTCCAGAAACCATAAATGGGTGCTAGTTTTATCCTTTTAGTAACAGGCTCAAGTTGTCAGCAAGGCTAAAGCAGGCAAAGTGCCCAGAGACAAACTGCAGGGACAACCGAGGGATGGTGGAAGTGACACTGGCCTGCAATCAAAGTGTGCCGCTGGGTTAATTCTTCTACTTTGCCTGGCATCAATTTTTAATTTGAAAATGGAAATAATGCCACCCTCTTTACCTCCCTCGACTTTTTGTAAAGGTCAAACAAAATGCTCTATATTAGAGCATTTGCCAAATTTCCAGTGCTAAAGAAATATTAAAAGTTATTATATTAAATGATGAGAATAAGGTGAAATCAGAGTGAGCTTTGGATGTGTTTTGATTGCTTTGATCTTGTTTAACTTTCCTTATATTTAAAATATCAACAACTGAAAGGCCCTTTCCCATAGGAGGCCACCATGGACGTGTTTGAGCTGTGATTTGATACAGGCTCTGGGAAATTACCTTTATCACAGGGATTTATTTTGATGGCACCTCTGAACCATTATTGTTTATGCTTCCTCTATCCAGGCACTTAGTACCACATGGATAGAGTGTGATAAGAATTGTGTTTCTGGGAATTACTCTACTCAGATGATCTCACGTGACATTACCGCTAGGAACCACTTGAATTCAATAATAACAAAGGCATATTTGGGGATGTCAACCATTCTCAGCTATCAATTATAGGTGTCTAGAAAGGAATTTTTACACTGTTTCATAGCCCTGCCCATTCCAAAAACTCTGCAGTCTAAATTGTGATTGCCTTTGATAGTGTGAAAGTAAAATTAAAGGCTCTACTGATGTTTTTCATAAACTTTGCCATTTGCAAGCCATTTTTAAAATTTAGCAAATGTCAGTTGACCATATATTAAGTATCAGGAGCCTTGCTCAGCTCTAGGGGAGAGAGTAAGAGGTCCAAGATGTAATTTCTTCACTTAAGGAGTTCACAGTCTAGTTAAACCCCAAGACAACTATAATTAAAATAAATAAATAAATAAAAGACCAGTAGTATACAAGGAGTAGGGATATACTGACAGGTGGAAGACACGTTTTCATAAGATATGTCATTTTCAGGGACCCTAGAGAGGGTCTCTTGCTCATGATTCTATCTTTGCTGGGTGATGCTAAGTCTTCTGAAGCTGTTAACAATGATTTCATTTGATATTGCATATATTCTTAAGCAGATTATGTTAATTGCCTGCATACTCAGAGCATATAATGAGGCTTTAGAAATCTGTCAAATCATGGGTTAACGTTCCTTCATCTTTTCGTATCCTGAACTACCAGTTTCCCAATTAGAATCCATTAATATTTCTGATTCTTTTTCAGAGGTGCTTTAAGAGCAGTATCTGCCTTCAAGCAAAAAAGGGGGTGTTTTCAAAAATCCACAGTTACAATATAGGGCATGTCTTGAACATGGCTTGGAAGGGATTGCTGGGACCCTTTGTGTGTATTTCAGGGCTATAGTCTGTCAATGGCTTATGCTTTTGTTCCTTCCTTTACACACATCTCAATACGATTCTTTCTGAGCTGCTTCTGTGGCAGCTCTATTAGCTGTGGTTCTCCTGGCACAGGCTTGTGTCTTTGAACTTCTGAGATCTGAAAGCAAGAAAGTTCTTGTGATGCTCAACCCATAGCTCAGGAAATTCTCTTCTGTACTTGTCCAAAAAAAAAAAAAAATCTGAAACTTTTTTTTTTTTTTTAATAGCCAGCCTTCTCAAATGTCAGGCAACATGACTACTTTTCTTGATGCTTTGTACTTCATGATGTATTTTTTTTTTTTGAAAAAAAAGTGGCTTAGGATGTGAGTTCTTAGATACTTGATGTATTATTCAGAACAGATTCATTTGAAGGTGCATCAAGACCTTACTATCAGGGCCACTTTTTCATGTTTCTTTTGTTTTAGTTCACTCAACATCTAGGTCTTAGAGTCTAGAATTCATGGTGATGTGCTTAATCTGTTGGGGGAAAAACATCTTTTGAAACAGCATTTTTTAAAAGCAGGAAACTTGCTCTCCTTCCTTTGTATCTTTCACTTAAAGAATTTAGCTAACTGAGCCAACACAGAACTCTTGTCTACACCTGTTTACCACTCCCTATACCCTTGGATTATCTAACCATTGCCACAAACAAAGACGGCAACAAACTCCTAAGGATCCTGCAACTGCCTCCAGTCACTGAGAAATGGCATCGTATCCTAAAGGAATAAAAGCATTCATAAAACTCCATGGAATTTACTTTCTAATTTGGAACAAGTTAGACTCAGTAATGATCAGGACTTTGGAATCCTCTTTCATTCTCTCTTCTGCAAATTTCACTAGCAATTAATATGAAATGAAAAGGTGTCATCACTGGTAAAAGTTCCTGTAAAAGTTGTATTAGACAGAAAAATGGAGACTATGATTCATATATATATCAGCATCTAAGGATTGTGAAATCAGACTCAAGCAACCTTCAAAATGTGTTTTGGTGTGGCCCAGCATGGAGGTGATACTTTTGACCTTTGCTGTTAGTTTGCAAAATGATGTATGCAGAGCAGTATGGGAAACGGTGGTGGGGGGGAGCCTCTGTATTGGCTCCTTGCCTGAAAGCACAACCTTGGAGTTATGTTGACAAATCGTGGTAGTCAGCATGACGTCAGAAACCATGCTTCAGTGTGCAAGGGGTGAGTTTGAATGGGAACAGTCACTGGGGTGGTTACATTAGGTGAAGCCCCTACAAGCTGATTTCCTGTGTGACGAAGAAAAACCAGTGAAAGCTGGTTCTTTTCCCTTCAACAATGTGCCTGCCACCCACTCGGATCTCTGCTTCTTTACAATAACATGTATTCAAGATGAGAAGTATAGATTGACTCTTTGTACCTCATTAAGCTCATCCTCTCATCTTCTGGGCAGGAGTTTATAAAAACAGTGAAATTATGTCACAGATCACTGAATAAGCCAAAGTAGTTTTAAAAAGTCTCCATAGCCATATTGTATGAGAAGGTTTAGAGCCAAGTTTTGGCTTTGTTGTAAGGTACAACCTGAAAGTAGAAGGGGCAGGGGGGTCCTTATGTGTCTAGGAGTCATGGAAACAGCATTATTTATTTAGCTTGTTAATATATCTTTTCATACTGGAATTTTACTGGAAATGAAATTACTGAAGGATATAGGAGAATACTGTGTGAATAAGTCTAAACTTGGCTTTGTCTCTTACTATTTTGTGAACGTGGTTAAGTCAAGTGGTGTTTTGATCCAGAATTCATTTTAATCATCTATAAAAAAAATTAGTGTTGAATTAGATGAAGTCTCGGCTTCCTTTAAACCTCAAACTATCATGTTGGGACTCTCCTGTTAAAGTGGAGAGACACAGCCTTGTGGAACAAATATGCCTATAAATCGGAGCAACCTGGGTTTTAATCCTTGTGTGTTTCCTCATTTGCTGAGTCATACTGGGAATCTTTCTGTTTTCTTATGGCCTATTTCCTTAGCCTTAAAACTGGAGTTCGGACACTCCTTCAGAATGATTGGAAGTTCTCAAAAGAAAATTTTAGGGCACCAGTGTGGTCCCTGGCACAGGCTAAGTGTTCAGTTGGTGGTGATCATTGTTGGTATTGTGATAAGGGTTGCTGTTGTTTTCATTTTGACAATAGGGATCAGGTAGAACTGAGCTCAGAGGTTATGGTTGAAGAATGAGGTGTTGTTTAGGCCAAATGATCCAAAATATTGATGGGAACAATATATACAGAGCATTTGGGATCAGAGAATCCGTGTGTTTCATTTGTGTTATTATTCTTGATTCCTGAAGGTGTTTCAAGCAAAGCTATCTGTCTCTCTGCCCTGTTGTTCCCCGGTTTGCACAGAGATAAACTGAACCATCAGTCCCAAAGCCATACAAATCCGATTTATTATTCATTATTTATTTATTTACCTTTGCCAGTAGCCCCATTTCTCACAGCACCTAAGCCTCACATTTTGGATCCCTTGCTGTTGTTCTGTGTTGACTCCACAATAGTAAATGCACTTTCCTTTGTTGAGCCCTAACTCGAGATCTAGTGCTTTATACATCCCATATACGATGTACCTAGACATGACTTCCCACCTTGCAAACGCCCTCAGGTACTTCTGTTAGTTTCTGCAGATAAGGAAATCAAGGTTTGGAAAAGTTAAGTAACTCCCCCAATATTATTCAGCACAGAAGTTGGAGGAGGCTCATGTTTTATTTTGTTTTTCAATGTTTTTGGAATTTCTAAAGACACTCTGAATAGGTCATCTCCAAAATAGCTTTGACACTACTAATGGGAATGTTTTGTCAAATCAACTCATTTTGGAGATGAAAGAACAATATTTTAAGGTATCAGACAGTAAGATCTGAGTCTGAATAAGGATCCAATTCTGGACTCTTGAGTTTCCCATCTGGTCTTCAATCCCCAAGTTACCTGAGTCATCAAATTATTTGGGATTGGAACCTATCTATATTTGGTCTTGGGATAAAAATAACAAAGAAAAAAAGGAGCACTTTAATGTCAGGGACTAGGACCTTAATTTTTTTTTAACTCAGGATGTTTTTAGTCAACTTATAGCTTCTTTGCTTCAAAATCTGAGTATCTTTCAGTGCTAATTCATTACTATCCAACATGTATTTTTAATGTTAATCAAATTCTTTACGACTTTTCACAAGTCATAAAGCCTGCCTTGAATAGTGAAGATATAATGTAGCTGTAGTTTATGAGTGTCATTTGAGCTGAACATTCACATAAAAAGACTGTAATCATGATTATGTGTATTTAAGAGAAAGATGTCAGGAAGGACCTTTGCCATATCAGTTTATAGAAGGAAATTGTTAAACCACGACACAAAGAAAAGACCACTGACTCCAATTTTAAATCAAATTAAAGCAAGCTTGTAATTTTAGCCAGGACTGTCTCTCCTGAAAACCTTGGGCTAGGGAACAGTATCCCAGCTCTCTAGGAGCATAGCACAAAAAAATTGCAAAGGGGGGTGTCTTGAGAACTTACAGATAACAGGATTTTGACAAGCATAATACAAAGGCAGATAGTAGGTTAATGATTTAAATGGTTCAACATTTCAAGTTAGGGAGAAAATTCAGATCCCAACACCAGGATTTATGAGGCGCTGCTGAGGTTTCAGAGAAGGTTATTAACTGGTCAGTGAAAGCCAGACATGGGTGTGTTCAAGGCACAGGCAGGCATTCCAAGCAAGTTTAAAACAGCAAAATATGGCCAGGCCAAATAAAAATCCTAATATTTTACAGAAAACAGAAATGAATCTTTTATAACATTTAACAAGATGGCTCCTGATCTTAAGAGGGAATTAGGCTGGGTTTATCAAAATGACCAGTGCCAACCCTGATAAAAAGCAATGATAATAACCAAACCAAAGCATCATAAAATCCCATGACTGGCTTAAAATAACAATGGTTTATTTCTTTCTCACTGTTCTTCAGGTCAAATGGTGGTGTGGTTGTGTCTCAGAATGTGGTTTTGGTTTAAGTCTGCTCCAAAGATCTCTTGTTCTAAGTGACTACTTGTGGCTTGTTCTTCCCATGGAGATGGCATAACCGAGAGGCAAACAGGAAAATGCAGTTTATAGCTAAGAATCGACACACTTTCACTTCAGTGCACACGCTATTGGTGAAAGTTATGCACACAGCCAAATTCAACACCACTGGAGCATTGGCATGTTTGCTATAGTTTGCCCCATAGAGAACCCTGATAAAGATATGGAGGTATAAATATCTAAGCAAATAACACTATCTAGCATACGTGTGACTTTAAACTTTATGAATACCCAACAATACATAAAGAAAGAGAAGGTATAAAGTTTTTTACTGTTCTTTGAGCTGTGCATGGTGATGGTGCTGTTTTTAGTCACAGTGGGTATTGGATGCTATTTGCTTGGTTGTAAATTCCAGAGAACAGGAGGATAGGGAAGGGAAGAAGGAAAGGAGACATTTAATGAGAAAATTGTAACTGGTAAAAAGACTTATATTCATTGCAGCAGAGAGACTTTATTGAGGTGTGCTGAAGAACCTGGTCAACACCAGAAATCTGAGGACTGTTCCTGAGCGTGATGCTCCTCTTCTCATTATCATGAATTTTTCTTGAGTGCCTCTCATGTTCATGGAAGTAGATGTTTTGGAGCTGAAGGAAAATAGTAGTGGGGAAAATTAAGAGAGGCTTGAGTATATCTGGGTGAGAGAAGATAGGGTGCTTTGTGAAGGGGAAGTAATGAAGGAGTGGACGACATGAAGAGGGTTGATATTAGGTGCTCAAGTTCCGGAGGAAAAAGTAAAGTTAGAAAATGTGAAGAGAACGGAAGAGAGTGGCATAGGTTCAGCGATTTGTTCATTTAGTAAATATTTATGAGCATCTGCAATGTTCCAAATCAGGAACTATGTTATATGTCAAGAATACAAGGGAAAAGACACAGCTTTTATCCTCAAGCCACTGAGAGACAGATGGGGGAGTCATACAAGAGAATAGATAAGTATTAAGGCACCGTCTAAATGCAAAGGTAATGGTGAACACTAAGTCCCTCAAGAGTCCAAGGAAAGGTATATAATTCAGACCTGGGAAGTTACTAAAAGCTTCTAGGATCTGCTGGCATTAACCCATTAACCCAAGTTTTCCATTTTGCAAATATTTCAATGAAATGGATACAGTTGCATTAAAATAGGTTGGAAATAATAATGTGGAGCTTATGATATAATTTATTTTAATGGATACTATATCATTAATAATACTAACAAATAGTATTACTACAAAAAAAAACATTCATCTATTGCTTTTCTCAAAAGAGTAGAACTCTTAAAAACTTAGATATTTATTTCAAAGGCAAAGACAAATTTCTTTTAGCTCATGGTTCCAGAGGTTTAGTCCATGATGGGTTGACTTCATTGCTCTGGGCCCATCATGGTGGTAGGGTATGATGGAGGAATACTGCTCCATTCATGACAGGCAAGAAGCACAGGGGGCAGGAAAGAAGCCACAGGGAAGATGAACCCTTCTGGGACATGTCCCCAATGTCACACCACTTTCAGCCATGCCCCACCTGCCTACAGTTACCACAAAGGCAGTCATTCAAACCAGGATAGACTATTATGTTACAGCTCTTATAGTCTAATGATTTCATTTCTGAATATTCCTGCATCACTAACACAGGAGCTTTTGGGGGATAATTCGTATCCAAATCATAATAGATAGCTTTCAATGGAAATGGAAGTAGTACTGTTCACTGATGTTTCAATTTAGGCTTGAAGATGAGAAAGTGCTCAGACAAGAATGTTTCCAATATATCAGTAAATCCAAGGGATAGTGGAATGATTTAATAGTGTTTTCAAAAGAGAGAGAAGGCAAGGTTGGGGCAAATAGTGGAAGAGTATGTGTTGGTTGTCCTGATGTTAAAACCATTCTTAGACCACTGCAGTAGAAGACTAGAAGTAAAGACCTTGCATATGCTACTAAGACTCCACTTGGAAATTATCTTCTATTCTGGGAGTGTATTAGTGGGGGTCTAGAGAAACAGAACTGATAAGAGATTATATTTATGTATTTACATTTACATTTATATACCGTTGAAGGTTTAGAATGAAGACTTGGCTCATGCAATGAGACTCAAAAAAAGCCAGTGGTATAATTCAGTCTGAGTTTGAAAGCCTGAGAAACAATGGAGCTGATGGTGCAGATCCCAGTCCAAGGGCAAAAGAGATGAGATGAGATGGAATGTTCCAGTTCTAGTAGGAAGGTTGGAAGCAAAGGAGGCGAATTTCTCCTTCCTCCATCTTTTGTTCTATTCTTGTCTCCAGAAGATTGGATGATGGTGTGAACAATGTACTTTACTAGGTCTACCCAATTAAAATACTATCAACAAGAAATAATCTTTAATTTGGGAAACCCTTAGTCAATCAAGTTGATGCATAAAAGGAACCAGCACAGGTGTTAGGGTTTGGATGTGTAGCGTCCTCAGAAAGCTCATATGCAAGACAAAGCCATAATTTTCAGAGGTCAAATGATTTGGTTATGAGAGTCTTAATGTAATCAGTGCATTAATCCACTTATATGGACTGACTGGGTGATAACTCTAGGCAGGCAGGGTGTGGCTGGAGGAGAGAAGTCACTGGTGGTTTGATTTGAGGTTTATATCTTGTCTCTGATAAACAGAGCCAGCCCCTCCCCTCCTCCCTCCCTTTCTCTCTGGTTCCTTGTAGCTATGTCCTGAGTTGCTTTGCTTTCCTCCCATCATATTCTTCTGTCATAATGTTCTGCCTCACCTCAGGCAGCCCATCTATGGACCGAAACCCCAGAAACCCTGAGCCAAATAAACATTTTCTCCTCTAGTTGTTTTTGTCAGGTCTTTTGATCACAGAGATGAAAAAATCTGACTAAAACAACAGGGAATATTCTTTTAACATTTATATGGATGAACTAGTTAAATTAGCCAGAGGTGAAAATAATTTTCACTGACTCTGATCACGGGAAGGGGTTTTATTAGGTCTTCAAGAATGAACAGTTCAATTGGGAAAAAGTAGGAACTTGATTTTTCTCATCTCCAAACTTTTCTTATACCGTGCTGTTCTCCATCAGGAATCAATTCTTCTTTCTTGATGCTTTATCCAAATCCTACTCATCCCACAAGGTCAGTTGAAGGGTATCTTCTTGGTGGAATGTTCCTTACATCCAGATCACATTCATGGCCATTTTCTCAGAAATGCTGCTTACATTGTATCACAGTCCTTTTTGATTTTTGTCATTTACTAATTTTTAATTAATAACCATCTCACTGACCTCTGTGCCCGACCTCTTCAAGTGCTTTGTGTATTCTTGAACTACAAAGATGCATTGCTCTTATCAGTGGGCTTTAAACATGGGGATTTAAAGGATTTTGAAGAATAAATAGGAAGAGAAGGTGACCAAACATATTTGGTAAAGACATAATGCATAGAATTAGGGACTGGGGGAGGTAATTTGTCAAAACAAAGCCTTAAATATGACTTTTCTACAATGTGAGAAGAAAACATTTTTGGGGGGTGAATTTTCAGGCCTATAATTTAAAAACTGTTCATTTGGTGTGTGTTTACTTTTCTCTGAAGTGTGGACTGTTATGACTTCAAGTTTGAAATATTATAAACATTGTGGTTTAAGTGCATTTTGGTTCCTAGCTACAGGTGTGTTCAGAGTGCTTTTTCATTATGGGCTAAGTTTGTTGGGAATCTTCTAAATGCTTATTCATACCTCAGAAATTCGGCTTGGAGTTTGAAAAAGAAAGAAAAAAAAAGAAGAAATCTAGATTAAGAGGAGGCATGGAATTTAAAAATTTTAGGCAACAAAAAACTAGATGAAAGGGGACATTTAATCTCAGATGATTTTTCACAGATTCTAGAATCTTCCATACTCAAGTGGCAGGTCGTAGTGTATGTAATGTCATGAACTGGCACAGCTTGATGCCATGGTCCTAGAACTTTAGGGTTTCTTGTATTACAGCCTAATATTACAAAATAAGAAAACATAAAAGCCCTATCAAAGTCACAAAACATAGTGTCAGGACTCCGAGTTTTAAGTCCAGTTTTTTTTTGATTTTTTGAATACAAAATAATATTATTTAATAGACACATCTGGGTTAGATTCATTTGACTTCAACTACATCAAATATTTTGTGGTGGCTTTTGGAAAGTCACTTTCTATACCCATGCCTCAGTGTCCTACTCTGTAAAAATCAACCTACTGTTTGCCTTCTGATAAGTCTCTTAAAAGCATTAGAGGAAATTCCAACAAATACTGGATTCCTTATCCATTAAATTAGGAGACTGATTGAATAAGATAATATCTGTCATAATTTCCAGCTCTAAAATAGACCCACAGATGAAACACACAACGAGAGAACTTGGTCTCCTCACTTTTCCTTGCTGACTCAAGTTCATCCTTTCAAACTTAGCACAGTGAAGTTGGATTCCTCGGATCACTCCAGGGTGGGCAACTGCTTTGTGCTGGCCTCATAGTCTATGTTCTGCTTGTATTTTCTTTACTATGTGGGTCAATCTTCTTCCATCCCATTTTTTTTATGTTGGATACTATGTTTAATTTTTCCTTGTAACACAGATGCCTAATATAACATTTGGAATGGAATAAGATCAAACTAATATTTATTAAATTGAAGAAAACCCCAAATTTCTCTAAGCTTCTTAAGGATGCTGGTGGTTATATGTTTTCATGGTCAGTGTGCATGAGGTTCTAGGTTATTAAGGTGTATTTTAAGTGCAAGACAACCTCTCTAACTCTAGCAACTGTTACTGTTTCACCTGGCAAAAGATGTTCAAAATCACTCACCTTATTAATCAACTGTTTATACCTGAGGATAAAAGGTTAAACATAAAGATATGGGATACATGGTCAACAGTAATGGAAAAAGGAGAGTGAGCCCAGGGAAATGTTATTTGTATGAACTGAATCTGTGGTCATTATTGCAAGGAATTTTATGATAAATATCTGCCATCAGAATGCCATTCATATTTTATAAAAATGTTTTTGAAATATTTTTGTAGGCATAGTGAAAACATATTATTCTTGAAAATATATTAATGAATGACCTGAATAGCACATATTTCTATCAGTCTGTTAATAAAAAGAAAATAAGACATAGGCCTATTTGACTTAATTGCATTTCAAGATATTCTGTTGAGGACATTTTTAAAAAATCCATGAATTAATGACCAATGGAGAAAGGATTTGGAGGAACTAAAAATGGAAATTATTAAGTTTTCAAACTGTTTTCTAGGGTTCAAATAAAAGAAATGTGACACTATTCAATGCATAATTGAAGATTAAATATAAGTTGTGAGGATTTGACTCCTCGTTAACTGTAATAATAACTTATTAGGCTATAGACCAATACCTGTAGGGAGAAATTTTCAAGGTATCCAGTGGTCCTTGAACAGAATGACCTTTATTGTTCCTTCCAACCCAAAGATTCTGTAAATGAATGAAAACTCCTTAATGAGGAAGAATGTGCCAATGACACACTACAGTGCCCTCTATTTTAAAAAAATGCATACTTTAAATGTCAATATGTTATTTGTTTTCAATTCCTTCAACTTTTATGATAAAAAATGTCCATGTTACCATTTCTCATTCAAGCTACTAATGACAGACTGTGACCTTTACTGGGGGATCAAGAGGAGGGAGGCTAAGTCTGCCTGAATTTTTGTTATAAAGAAGCAATGCAAATAGAAAAATGTTCCAATCCGCCAAAGGCTGCTAAATGATACCCTGCAACTAACTGGCTGGTCTCCAGAGGGTAATTAAATTGCAGACGGGAAATAAAGCCATGATTTATTTTTAGTAGGCCAGGTTGGAGAAAATAAAATATACCTGACCTTTAAGTTTTTTATATGTGTAGGAAAATTATTGGTAAAGTTGGTTATGACTATATTTTCAGTGTCTGGTAAGAAATTTCAATCAGTAGTCAGCCTGTTTGGTCAAATGGTGTCTCCAGGGCAAATTAAAGACATTTACTAAGAGACTACGTGGCTGAAATTGCAGTAGAAATTTGATACAATAAGCAGAGGTGTTATGGTCCATTTATGAAGAAGTGTGCTGAAAATTTTGTAATTGTATGTGTACATCAACAAATAGCATGAGAAAATTGATTAGGATACAGGAAGTCCTTCCAAACTTGGCAAATGGGCAAAGGAGAGAACAGTCTTCATGTGAACTAGTTTCTACTATTTTAAAAATACTTTTACTAAACTTGTGTTAATTTAGAGTTATTGCTTACTTTGGTTCATCTTTCAAAAGAGTTTTAAGTGTTTAATATATGCACTTAACATTTTGGCATTTTCTTCTCCTTTCTAGAGTGTAGATGGGTGAATATTCATTTAGGATGGCAGCTTTGTCTCACCCTGTATGAAATCTTTTGTTTCTTTTTTTCCCTAAGTATGTGGGAAGACATAATGTAAATTTGGAAGCAGGTTTTTATTTTTGCTAAATCCATTCAACTTTTTCTTTATAAGTTGCCTAGGGGATATGAAAAGGGGATTTAGGAAACAGGTGTTTACAACTTAAGGCAACATCTTATAGATGGCAGCTTGCAGAATTTTTAAGTGTGGGTGATTGCTTTGCAAGATATAAGCTCCAAACTCAAATATTGGCTTTGGGAAAGGGAATTGTGATTTTCTTTCCAGAAAATCTAAAACTAGATACATTTAGTATGGGAAAGTTTTTTTTTTTTTTTTTTTAACTGAGTGTTACTCATTTTGAGTTCAAGAATAACAGAACTCTCTACACATGAGATTTCTTTATGTGGGGAACCTGAGTCACTCAGATAATGACTACAAAATGTGAAATATAGAAGAAGATTAGTAAAAATGCCATTTTGTTCGTTTTCTAAAATAAGTAGATAATAGGAATGAGTGAGAACTAAAATTTAGTATTTATGGTTGGTTTTAATGCCAATTTGGTTTAACAGACGTGCACATTCCTGACCTGAGGTTAGCATCCAGAGGGAAGGAAGGGTACATCAGTGAAGGTGGTAGAATGTGGCTCTCCTAATTTGATGTCCAAATGTTCCTAATGGGGGGAAAACTGAAATTGTCAGAAATAGGATAGAAAATTTCAAAATCATAGCAGAAAAATCTGTACAAATTATTAAACATAAGTCACATCTCAAATTTATTTGGTGGTAGGCTAAAAATTATAAATTATCCATTTAGCTAATATAGAGATCTCACTCTATCCCCTTAAATTATCTAAACTATCTATTTCCCTTGCAAAGTTTTTTTTTTTTTTTAATCATGCTACATATGTGTTCTCCAAAGGGTGAATGTTCACTGACTTCCTCTGTTGAAGGGTTAGCCCCTGAATGGCGTCTTATACTTCCTGAGTGATAAATATGAACCATTGTCTTTACATGAACTGAGTTCTTTGACTCTCACAAAAATCCTATGAAGTCAGTAGTTTCGTTAACCTCCTTTCATGAACGAGGACTGAAGTTTTGAAGGACATGAGCCAGGCAGTTCAGTGTATTACCCACAGCTTGACTTCTGTTCCATTAATGTCTCTAATAGTTAACAATCCATTTATACTTCAGGCTCTAGAAGTTTAAAAGGCCGTCTCCCACTGCTGTTGTCAAGGCTTAGTCAGGACCTGTATGCACAGGATGCAGCTTCCTGGCTTGTTTGGTATTGTGTGCATCACCCTATACTCGATCTCTGATCCTGACCGAGTATGGCTGGGAGAACATTAAATGGAAACCTTTTAACATTTACCTATACTCTCCTCCTCTCAGGAAGAACTGATAAATGTGTACAGAATATTAGTTATTAATTAAACGACTGTGTGTACTATTGGATGCTAATTTGGAAGACATACAAGTTAGCATGTTCCTCTGCTATAAAAAGGGGGAAGCAAGAGGGACAGGAATAGAAGTTCATAACATGGGTTATTAATGTCCCATATCTTTGTGTGTGTGTGTGTGTGTGTGTGTGTGTATACATCAGGAATTGAACTCAGGGGCACTCAACCACTGAGCCATATCCCCAGCTCTATTTTTGTATTTTATTTAGAGACAGGGTCTCACTGAGTTGCTTAGGGGCCTTGCATTTGCTGAGGCTGGCTTTGAACTCATGATTCTCCTGCCTTGGCCTCTCAAGCTGCTGGGATTAAAGGTGTGTGCCACTGCACCCAGCCACAGCTAGCCCTTTATAAATTTTTATTTTATTTTTTGGTACTGGGAATTTAACCCAGGGCACTTTGTCTTTTTTTTTTTTTTTTTTTTTTTTTTTTTTGAGAAGGGTCTCACTAAGTTGTTAAGGCTGGCCTTGAACTTGAGAGCCTCTTGCCTCAAACTCCTGAATCGCTGGGATTATAGATGTGCGTCACTGCACCCTGCCTTTATCTTCTCTTCTACAAAGACTTTGTTGCTTTGTTGGTATGACATCCAGGTCCTCTGTATTTTTTAAATATTCAGCTTTAAGCTGCTTATTCTTTTTCTAACTTGTTCTTTTTTTTTAATGATTCCAGCATTGAGTTGAGACCTATTTATTTATTAAATATCTAGTCACCCTATGGGAGTTTTAAACAATACTCTTTCCCTCATTTCTGTTTGTAACCATATGATATTGACACAGGGGTCTGAAAACTAGAGATATAATAATGTTTTATAGTAACTAAAGGTATTTGGAGATTGTGGCTGAGGTCAGCCAAGTGCTGCTTATAACCCTAGGAGACCACAGACTATGGAGCCTGGTTCCTGCTACTACACGGTAGTGGGGAGACTATGTGTATTCTCTCAACTCAGATCTGTTTGTGCATCTCTGGGGATTGAACCCAGAGCCTTGTGCATGTTTGGCAACCACTCTACCACTGAGCTATATCCCCAGCCCTCATATGAAGATCTTGAAGAAGAAAGAATGAGAAGAGCTGAGCATGGTTAATTTGCTCTAACTCACCTGATAATCTGGAGGAGTGGAGTGAAAGGTAGTAAAGAGAGGTCAGGAGGACTACTCTAGTGGAGTTCCCCTGCATGAACTCATGATACTCAAGGAGCAAAGGCCCCTCCAACACATTCCACTAGATTAAAGGACATAGGTACAGGAGCTTAGTTGAATGAAAAGCCTCTTAGGGAAACAGACAATTCTAACATAGGCAGCTTAGTTTCATAATACAGGCCCAAGTGTCAGGCTATGTCAGAGATGATTCCCCAGGGAGGTGACACGAGCTGACTCTTGAAGGAGTGGGGGTTTGCCAGGTAGAATAGGGGCTATGTGAGCATGTTGTGGCAGAGAATAGCACACGCACAAGTTCTGAGACTAGATGTGTTTGGAGAACTAAAGTTGTTTGATGTTATCAGTGTGAATTGTCAAAGGTGAGACAACGTGCCAGAATATGAGGCTGGAAGGTCCTTTTGATCCTTTCCCTTGCTTCTGATTGTGGCTGCATTTGGGGACTTTAAATTTGCTCCCTCTTGGATGGAGGAGGAGGGATGCAGTTTATAGGAGGAAATAACTTCTAAGGCTCTATAACCCAATAGGATACCCATGGCTGACAACAATTAATTGTGTATATCAACATAACTAATATAGAGGAATGTTCCCAACACAAACAAATGTTATGTGCCAGGCTATATGGGCAATGGCCAGACAGATTCCATTTAACCCTGAGACTCCATGTCATGTAAGAAATGCTTCTCCCATGAGAAAACTCTGTCTCTGCTCACCTGATCCGGCTTAGCACACCCTGCTTAGGAAAGCTAATGTTTCTGTTCTTCTTATACAATGTAAATTTGTTCTCTTTTTGGTTCCCATTTTTCTTGGGCAATGTACCCTAACTGCATGGAATGTTAATATTTGTGTAGACATTAGTTACCATTCTTCAACTTGTACTCAGCTAGGGTTGTTTTGACCCACTTCCCTTTCTGCTTATGATTTTAGATCTGATGATTTTTGTTTATGGTTTTGAATCATAGCAACATCCATTATGATTAGTGGGGTTTTGAACTATAAAACTGTGCTCTGACCTTTGGAGGGAGTCGAGGAATGCAAAGTTGCAGTTTGCCCAGGTCCCCCCATCTGGTCAATAAAGATGGTTCCATCCCCTGATTAAAGATCGGCTCAGTGCCAGGCAAGGTGCTGTATGCCTATAAACCTAGTGGTTTAGGAGGCTGAAACAGGAGGATATGAGTTCAAAGCCAGCTGGGGATGTGGATCAGTGGTTGAGTGCCCCTGAGTTCAATCCCTGGTATCCCCCCTAATCGCGCACCCCTGGCCAAAAAAAAAAGATCAACTCGGTGATTTATTGCAATCTCGCCATAACACAACCATTATGCATTGTATACATGTGTTGAAATATCACACTGTACCCCATAAGTATTCCTAATACCTTATGTCAATTAAAATTTTTTTTAAATTAAAAAAATACTCCCTTGAAGGAGTATATATTTTATACTATATTTTACACTATTTATATATTAGCCCATTGGTCTAATCTTATGTATCTGGTAGAGAGATTCTAAAGGCACCTTTGCTTTATAGGGTACTTTACTCTTACTTCATTCACTTCAGCCTCATAGCCATTGATACTTCTTGTACTCCCATCATGTAATTCTAGGAAAGTTAGATACAATTTTAAAATGAGAAATAATTCCAAGTATAGGAGTATTATTAGCATTTTTCCAATTTAGGCTCAGTTTTTATATTTATATGGTAGTTAGAAAACTGTCATTGTTTTGACAATGGGCAGTGATCACAAACCCTGGGTTCAGATAACATGGCTGGCTGTTTACTGCCAATGCCACCTTGATAAGTTCACCAGGGGGGAGGATGCTAATATCATACCTTTCACATTCCCAACCAGGCTGACCTCTGAGATTAGAGTGATAGCTTACTTTATCCCTTGGACCTGTTCACAGAATAATATCCTGCTCTTGGGGGGGTTCATCAATCAAGGAGCCTGTCAGATAGCTTGGCGTGCTTAGCATTTCAAATTTATACAAATCGAGCATTGAAAGACTTGGAGAGCAAGCCCACATTTCTTAGTTTTATTTGGCATGTTAAAATCCTGTGCCAGAACTTGTGATGTAGCTCAGTGGTAGAGCACTTGCCTGATATGAGTGAGGTCCTGGGTTTGAACCTCAGAACTGCAAAAATAAAAAAAAGAAAAATACATTCTATGCCAAAATAGTTGGAAGTGATACTTTCCACCTCAATTCATTTTTCCCCCCATCTTGATTCATTACGTGGCCTTTTTTCATAAGGAATTATTCTTGATAGTTATTTGCATTTGTATACTACGTAATAGTTTATAAAATATGTTAATATTTATACATGACAAAAATGTTTACAAAATTTATAAAATGTCTATACATTAGGTCATTTATTTTGAGAATGAATCATTAAGACAAGGCAACAATTGTATTACCCATTTTAAAAAGTGAAACACATATGTAATCTCAAATTTTTCTAGTTGTCACATTAACTGACATTTAATAAAGGTGAAATTAATTTTAATAATGTTATTTAACCTAATATGTCAAATGTTATGATTTTTGCTTGCAATCAATTTAAAATTATTAAGACTTTTTTATTCTGTTTTATTACTAAATCTTCAGAATCTGTCTTTATGTCTTAAGAATTAAGGGGCATATCCAGTAATCTCTATTTAGTGTGAAATGCTTATATAAATGATTTTGTATAAGGGAAAACACTGTAAATAAAATTAAGATTCTATGTCTAATCCTTTTTAGTATCTTTCTTTGCTTTAGCCTTACTATTTTCAGTCTCTGTAGGCCAAAATTTCATTCCTATTGATTGTTTAGTGTGGGTGGAATTGGTGGGTGGACGTTTTTATTGACTAAATGAAAGATATGCCACCATGAGATTCATCTTCTGCTTTCCCGAAATAGCAACTCTACATTTTCCAGGTAGCTAAAAGGAAAATACCTCCCTCTCTAGACAGCTGCTGCAGAATGTTATTTCTGTAATGGTTCAAAAGTTTGAAAATCTTCTCTTCCATAGGAGTGAAGAACACATATACTACGTGCTTGATTCTAGAAAGTTCTGCTCTTTTCCATCAAAAATTAAAAATCCAATTAAACAAACAAACCCCAAATACTTTTGTAGAAACCAACCTCCAGGGAAAGAGTAATTGGAACCTCAATATTAAATAAAAGCCACATTGTGTTCCCATCCTTCTAGACTGATCTCTGAGCTCTGCTATCACTAAGCATTTATATGATCTGTTCTTCTTTGCAATCATCTGCTATTTCTAGAGGCCTCCTGAAACTGACCATCAAGTGTAAGTTTGTGGTCTTTCATGAAACTTCTCTGATTCTTCTCCTGGGTACCAAACTAGTTGTTTGCAATTCTAATTCTAATAAATATATATATACGTTTTAGTTGTAGATGGACACAATACCTTTATTTTATTTTTATATGATGCCAGGGATCAAACCCAGTGCCTCACACATATTAGGCAAGCGCTCTACCACTGGGCCACAACCCCAGCTTAGTTGTTTGTGATTCTATTATGAGAAATAATGATATTATTTTTGATGTTATATTAAGTTGAACCAAAAGCAATTGCTGGTAGTTGAAAATGTTCACTTTCATATGCTTCCAACTACTGTAATTAACTAATAGAATTCTGAATACACATAAAGTCCCATACATCCATGTCTATGTCTGGCTAACTTTTGAATCTCTCACAGCATCTTGGGCATAGTAATCCCTCAATATAGTTTCTTGAATTAAACTGAATGAAATAAAAAATGCAATGCACGTTGGGGAAGTAGAATCATATGAATCAACTCTCTTCCCCAAATAACTCACAGATTGCATGTGATTTTTAGTTCAGCTTTAGAAACAGGGGATTCTGAACAGAAGGTTCTGAATTTCAGAGAAATTGAGAGACATCAACCTGGTACTTTGATATATTAATCTAAAGAGTGAGTTGAGTGTCAAGGGAATTTGAAGTAATTGAATTTCAGGTGTTAGTTATGCTAGTTGTAGGCAAGGAAGCTATTGTGTACAAACAATATGCAGATATGCATAATATTTTTGCTATATTTTGTATTGGACCCAATTCAGGGTAATTTTTTTTTGTACCAGTGATTGAACCCAGGGTGTTTAACCACTGAGCCACAGCCTTTTTATTTGAGACAGGGTCTCATTAAGTTTCTTAGGGCCTTGCTAAGTTGCGTAGGCTGGTTTTGAACTCATGATCCTCCTTCCTCAGCCTCCTGAGTTGCTGGGATTATAGGCATGTGCCACTGTTCCCGGCCTGGGGTGATAAATGGCAAGGAATGAAGATGTCCTTAGTGCCAAAACAATTGGTCTGATTGGTTTGGCAGACTGAACTAACAATGAGCAATTTTTTTGTGTGAGATAAAGAAATAATAATGAAATCATGCTATTTTCATATTGTTATATTTTTATATTGAGATTTACTCAAATCATATTGAAAAAGACAACTTTAAAATTAATAAACTATTTTTTGAATTTGCAAATTTTTCTCTGTGGATGTTCAGCAGATGCAGCTGGATTATATCAATGGCATTTTTGTTATGTATCTGCCCCCAAAACAATGGCACT
The DNA here is from genome assembly GCF_001458135.2 of Marmota marmota marmota. Classification (NCBI taxonomy): domain Eukaryota; kingdom Metazoa; phylum Chordata; class Mammalia; order Rodentia; family Sciuridae; genus Marmota; species Marmota marmota. The sequence goes on along the minus strand of NW_025999990.1, from coordinate 45,279,746 downwards.
AGGGATTGAGATAGAAGGAATATTTTGTGGATTTGACATATCTGATATGAATTTTGGATATGAAATGGCCATATCCAAATTTGAAACTCAAGGTCTCTGAATTCTCAAGTGTGACTAAACAGACTATGAGTTAAATTGTGTAAGATAAGATTCATTTTTTGTCTTGAGGCAGTTGTACATCACCCCATTGAGGCTATGGTAAGAACACTGCATTAAAATGAAGATGAGCTCTGAGACATGCTACCAGATTGTCCTTTAGGAATGAAGGGCTTGCTTCTCAGCTTCTGAAAGTGGCCTGAGCAGATGCCTTTCAGCTCACAGTCCTCTCTGCAACATGCCCTGGCTGAAAATACCTGGTTGCTCAAAATCATGCTCCTTCCTGGAGAACCCCATTCTATACATGACCATGCAGGGGTACAAATACCTGCTCTCTGCAGTCCAACTCTGGACAAGAAGAGTCATCCTAGCTTCAGAGTGTCTCTGGGGATTAGCTGAGATCTCTGCTAAAGCCAACTTCCACCTCTGATAATCCTGTTCTGTTCTCTTCCTTTTCCTTACACAAGAATTGATTGCAATATTTTTCCCAATAAATTTCTTGTAGGATCACATCTGTCTCAGAGCTTGCTTTTGTCGACCCCAACTTATGACAATATCATCAGTTAGGAGAGAAGGGAGGTGTTCTGAGAGGATAGAGACTTGACCAAGAATACAAGGTGAATAAAATTTGCAAATTCCCAGGTCCATCTATACTATTGATGCAGAGGTCCAGATTCTGAGAGACAGTTGGCCATAGTTGCCCAATACTATAGAAAGGACTTGAATTCCCAGGTTGCAGTGTGGGTTGCAGTGTGGGTTAGAGGTTCTACCTATTTGTCTTCCTGTTTAGTAAGTTCAAATGTGAGGTCACCTATATATGTGATCTGTAATTGCTCCAGGTATTCAGTTCCATTGAGTGATTTCCCAGATTCAGAATGATTTCCATGGCTAATATACAAATTTGGGCTTCAGGGTATCCCATTAATATTCTGGCTTGTGGGCAGGAATGGTTTGATATTCATTGCAAAAGACTTGAAATCTCCGAGTCCTTCCATAGTGTTCTTAGCAAATGTTTGAATAGAATCAGAATCATTCTTGGAGACCCCCTCATGCAGGCTGAGTCCTCTTGGCCCATCCCTGGAGGGATTCAATTCTCTGGATTTTGTGGTTTGCTTCAAAACTTCGGTTTTAATATAAAACTGAGTAGACCATTGAATGGTCTATGTCCTGTGCCTTTGAAGGACCTCCATATGACACAGAGCAGATAGTTCTAAACTCCTCTTGATCCCAGTGCCACCATTCTGTGTGAAAATTCACCTATCATTTGAGTCTTTTATAATTGTCTTGGAAAGCTGTTATTATTATTATTATTATTATTATTATTATTATTAACAAATTAGCGCAACCACCCCTAATGGGCCAGCATTTCTATTGGGAGAAATTTACAGAGTAACCATGCTTATCCTAAACAGACCTGAGGTATTTGTTGCTGTTGCTAGTTTGACCAGTTAGTGAGAAGTAACTGGGAATGCCAAGCCCAGAAAACAGAAGACATAAGCCTCTTTGTATTGTTTTAGATTTTATGTTTGAAGAGACAGGAACTTAGTCTTTTTTGTATTTTTCAAAAGAGCAGAAATAGGATTCATGCGTGGAAATTAGAAGGAAGCACTTTCTATCAAATGTCTTGAATTTGAATAGATGATTTTGCTAGGTAATGAGTTCTGCTGATTCCAGTGTTCACAGATTAACTGAGTTGTCTACATATTCAAAATAGTTTGCCTTTGATAAAGAAGTCCCTGGGGTACACTGCTGCGTTGGTGGTCCTCAATGAACATACCTTCTGGTTTTTATGCCTATGAAATCCTTTGGTGAGCTCAGCCATATGGCTTGCATGACACAAGAGCATGTTGTCATCTGGGAATGCTTCCTTTTGGAAGCCAGGAGCTCTGTTATAAAGAAGTCTAGATTAGTTAAAGATGAGAGGTTGCAGGAGGGAAGCTTACCTCTCGGCTGAATGAAGCCACATGAACAATTTCAATCACACTCCAGAGCACAGAAACTACCCCATTGAGCTCAGAGACATGAAAACTAATAAGACATTGTTGTCGATGACTAAGTTTTGGGCTGCCTTATTAAGGGCCACAGTAGATAATGAAAATAATGAATTACATCATCTCTGGGATTCTACCTAACTCTTTGGCTCACCAACTAATTATAAACAGTGGAAGAATGAACTTGAGTAGATATGTTTATGAGCCACCCTCTAAGATATTGTGGTCCATTCCTGGCCTTCCCTAAATCCACATTTAAACCATCTCCACTTGGGGACAATCTAGCAAGTACATAATTATCTCCCACAAAAGGAAAACTTGTCCATCCTTATTCTTCCTCCTTTGCTGATAATCCTGATTATCTGGCAAATACTGGGATAGAGGGATGGTACTCTGGCTCCAAGTTGACATGAGAATCAAAATTCCCGAATCTCTCCCAAAATTTCATATTTCTGAATATTCAAGCAGATGGTCAAATGCAATTTAATTAACACTGATTGATTCAATACCCTGTTTCCTTATCTATTAAATGAAATTTTCACAACCATTTATTGGAAGAGGAAAGGAAAAATCAGAGTATAAATCAATGTGCACATTTTAAAATAAATTTGGTCAGGTTTTGTATTTGCCTTACAATTTAAAAATAGCTATTATCTCTTCTTCCTTTTGAAGAAATTCTTATTAATATGGTTTTATTCATTTGTTTTCCTGTCCTTTCTTTTTTTTTTTTTAAGAAAGAGTGGGGGGGAGAGAGAGAGAGAGAATTTTTTAATATTTATTTTTTAGTTCTCGGCTGACACAACATCTTTGTTTGTATGTGGTGCTGAGGATCGAACCGGGGCCGCACGCACGCCAGGCGAGTGCGCCACCGCTTGAGCCACATCCCCAGCCCCCTGTCCTTTCTTTTTAAAAAAAACTTTTGTTAGTTGTAGATGGACACAATACCTTTATTTTATTTATTTATTTTTATGTGGTCCTGAGGATCGAACCCAGTGCTTCACGTGTGCTAGGCAAGCGCAGTACCACTGAGCTAGAACTGCAGCCCCTTCCTGTCCTTTCATTGGAATTTCGAATCAGCAGTATAAGGGGGGAAACTGGAGATCTTCCTTCTTGTGTTTGATTTATTTTGGATGTTGGCAAATTCATAGATAAGTGGCAGCTAGATTTCAGCTTAGTGTTTAGGAAATGTTTTTATAATGTTTATAATAAAAACATAATAAGGATAAAATTAACACTGCAGTTTTCCTTTATAACGTACCTTTACTTATTCATTTTTTGGGCTGTTAGGAGAAGACAGAGTTACTTTTGCCGTTCATTGTTTGCTTAAGGCTGGTGATTAGTACTTTCCCTGGCTCAGTCAGTCCATGGGTTCCTTAAATAAATTGGCATTTAAAATACTGATATGAGTAGCATCTGTGTTTGGTAAACTCACTGCCATTGTGGTCAAGATCCCAGAGTCAGCCCCATGAACAAGCCAGTGTCCACTGTTTCCTGACTTTCGGCTGGACTCATGTTCTTTGTCACCTCATGAGTGGAGTCATCTCAAAGGAAATGGGATAAGAGACGGAGGCTATTCCAAGCACAGTCATCACTCTTCCTCTAAAAGGACCTCAGAACAGAGGACTCATTTCACATTTCAAGGGCACTTCATGAGACAAAAAGAGTACATTACAGCACATCTCATGGAGGAAGTGTGTGGGGGGAATCATGGAAATGATGACAGGAAGCTGGCTTCTCTCTGATGTGGTAGTCAAGGACAGTGGGGGTGCCATGCTTGGCAACCAACATTGGTATCTAGAGACTCTGAGAGGTCACCAACAGTCAGGAGGGGTTTGGCCACCTGGAGGCTAGCAGCTGAAGATACTCAGGACTGATTCAACACAGGAACAGGTGGAAAGGAAAGCCATCTTGGCTTGGGTCCCCATCCATGCTGGAGAGACAGCTCCAGCGCTGACCTCCCATGCTCCCTGGTATTTGAGCTCCACTTGTGGTAGCTCTGGTAATTGGGGTGTTCTTACAGAATCATTCAGGCCCATGATCAACTACATTTCCTACAATGCTTCTATTCTTTTAAAAGTCCCCCTCCTATAATCAAAACAAGAACATCATCACCAATACCAAAGTATCATGACCCTCATTTTCTTTTTTATTGGTGAATTATAGTTACACATAAAATTTGGATTCATTGTACATATTTGTACATTCACATAATATAGCAATATAATTTATGACTCTTATTTTCTTTCTTCCAATACCTTTACTAACTAACCAAGATCTTCACCTGTGTGCCAACCCATTCCTTGGGTTGAGAATGCACATGTGTGGGGCTTTGTGAGTTGATGTTTAGGGGTGGGGGGAGTTAAGGGGGTAGGGGTCATTGTCATTCATTATAAAAGGGACCAAAATTTGTACACTCCTCAAAGAGATATGAGATACCTGACTTTTGGATATCACATATTATTAAACTCCAGTTGATCTATGTCTGAGGGGAAATGTGCTATTTTAAATGCAGTGTTTGGTGAGAGAGTACACTAAAGGAAGATTAAAAATGACTTAAGAAGAACAAAATAGCTAATATAAGTTGAGTGCTTACTACCTTCCAGATGCTTCATTTGTATTAATTTATTATTCTAACAAAACTTTAAGGTAGATTCTAGTATTATCCATATTAATAGCTGAAGCAATGCAGACATGAAGAAATCATGAAGGTTGTCCAGGGACACTGTGGCAGATTATAAATGTCCACAAATTCTTTGACACTCTCCTATTGAGAGATGTTCCCTCACTTTGCCCTTGCTAGGCTCTGTGTCTGTTTGGACTAGTAGAATATGACAGAAGGGAAACTTTGTCCATGTGGGGTGTCCCCAACCCAGACCTTAAAAGTTGAGCAAGTTCCCTCCTTGTCTCTTGGGACATTTGCTCTTGGAGTCCAGAGACACTGTGCAAAAGCCTAATGAACTTGTCATTGTCATGTTGGAAGGCGGTACGGAGAGGCAAATGGAGGGACTGTGTGTAGAAAGATTGATGCCTGGTGCGCCCTGGTTGTCATAGCAACAGCTCCCCGTTGAAGCCCCAGATGTCATGGCACACAGATGACATTTCTCGGCCCTGCCCTGACAGAATTCCTGACTCAGAGATTCTTGAGAAGAATAACTGATTATAGTGTTAAGCCACAGAGTGTTGAGGTGCTTTGTTATGCAGAAGTAGATAAGCCTGAGAGTCACATGGCTATTAATGAACATGGAGGATCCACCTAAATATTCAGGCTCTGGAGTGCACAGCAGTGTGGTACACAGCATGCCCACGCTGTTGTACCATCTCAGTTCCAACAGCAGCTCACTTGCTCTCACTCCTGTCCCGTAGCACACTCCACAGGAAGATTTCCCCTCACCTGCTTGGTTTTCTTCTGAAACCTGGCATGTTGTACACTGTGCCTGTGCTTGTTTGGGGTCCTTCTCTACCACAACCAGTATCTAGAATAAGGCCTGGCATAAAGGGGACACTAGGTTTGTGAGTAAGTGAATAGATGCCAGAAAGGTTTCATTTTAAGGTGAATAAAATCGAAAATGCCTTTGGCGCCAGTCACTTGAGACATTCTGTGTAGCTATGCTGGTTTATGTTTTATGGAGGGGAAAGAAATATCAGAGAGAGAGAGAGAGAGGATGATATATTAACCTCATAAGACAATTCCCTGAGTTTAACTCAGACTAGGAAAAGTCAGATGGGCAAATGATTAAAAAAAAATTGTAACTCACTACATGTTATTAAAGACAATATTTTTTTCTGGCTGATAATCTGATAGTGAAATCTGCAGTGAAAATGTGCAGAGGAACATGAACCCACCAAAGTGATCTGCTCCCTGCGAGGGGGGGGGGGGCTCAAATGTGACCCAATACAATTGAGAAGAATTTGAGTAATGACTGGGTGGCTTCCAAGAGTCATTGGTTATAATAATAAAATAGGCCAAAATAAATCAAGCAAGGAAAATTATTTTGTTGGTTATAGAAGAAAAATAAGGTATCTAGACCTTTTCAACCCTAGAGCAAAGATTGACCTCTTTCTGGATTCTGGTGAGGTATTAAAGAAATAAATCTACACAATAGTTAGATGCTATATATAGTTGAAAAATGTCACCTAAAATGAGGTTATATCATACTACTTAAAAAGATTTTAAAGGTGACTAAGAGGAAATGAACTGTTCAATATGGAGATGGGGACAAGTCGGAAAGTGTCTCCCAACCAAGGCTTTGTAAGTCAGGTGTCCACTGTCTGCTTTGTGTGCTGTTAGACCATCTGGCTTCCAGGTTAAGCCTGGGTGGTGTACTGGATTTTAATGCTTTAATGAATGATAAAAAGAACACAAGGTGACGTCATTGAGAAATTATCAACTTCTAAAGCAATTGAAAAAACTGAAGTTAGACCAAAACTAAATATATTCCAGTAGGTGTGCTACAGTGAGAACTGGGAAACCGTCCTCCATATGGTGTGGCGGAGTATTAAGCTCCCTCAGGAAATTTCATCAATTCTCTGTGGGCACATAACTCACGTTATATCATGTGTATTTTAGAATTGTTTCCAAAAATTGGCACATAAAACCACAACTGTAGCCTTAGTCTAAAATGAAGGGAAGAATCACTTTCTCTAAACTCAAATAAGAGAAGTTGAAAATTATTCATCTGGAAAACAGAAAGTCAAGGGGTTATGGTTATTTTGACTTAATGAATTAAGTTAACTTTTTTTCTCATTTACATATATTGTGTCAGATAATATATGTCAATCACAAAGCATAGTTCATAAGATGTGCCATATGTTTCACTCATTCTGTGGTCTGAATAAGTTTTGGTAAAATGTATGCATGTTGTTCGGTTGGGCAAAGAATGGGTAATTAATTTATTAGCATGTCACTTTAGTTACATTTGCATATTTACAGCAAATATCTTAACATATCTTAACATGTTATATATCTTAACAACCCTGATATGATCTCTTACATTCATTTCATTTTTTTAATCTTTAAAAGACAAAGGCCAAAGCAAATATTTTTAAATGAATTAGAGTGAAACCCTACTATAACTCTCATGCATACATTTCTATGAATCTTTTAGGTATTGGTGATGTGTAGTGTTTTCTATTTTACCTGGAGGAAATCGGCATGTGATAGAAATGGCTTTTTCATAATCTTATATTCCACATTCTTTATTGATGTGTCATTGCCACTGTCCACACAAGAAAATGAAAAGCCTATTTGCAAAGAAATTTGTTGTCAACATTTTTTTCTAGTCTGAACGATTATAGCTCAGGTCATTGTGCATCTTACTCTTTAACCCATTAAATTCTATTGCTTTTGTGGCTGAGTAATGATCACAGTAGCTAGCACTGACCACGCTTATCGGTGGTATGCAGTTTTATTTGAATTAATTCACTTGATCCTTATTTCCATACCCCATTTCACAGATAAGAAAACAGAGGCACAGAGATGTTGTGCTGCTAGTAAGTGGCAGAGCTGGAATGAGCATATAGACAGTCTGACTTCCAGTCTCTGCTTATAACTAGCAGGTTATCCTACTTCTTAAACACTGTCTGGCACCGGGTCATTTGTACTTTGACGCCTAGTCCTTCCAACTGAGTTTGTAGCTCAATGTTGAAATCGTAATAGTTCATTTACGAAAATGGTAAAGATGCTTACATTCTGTTAGGAATTTAAAAATGTACGACTGCTTTGGAAGTTGCCTTGTAAGAAATGGATTTCTTTAGGTGAATACAAAGGCAAGCTAGGCAGTTGTGGGAGGGGGAGGGGAGATGGCTTAACTATGGCAGCCTGTCATAAAGGAAAAGATTCAAAGTGCTATTTTAGTCTATGGAAGTAGAGTTCTTATGTGCCCTGGTTACCTGTAATGAATGTTAGGGAAAGAAAAAACAAGCAGCCAATTCTAGAATATGGGTTGTTTTATGAAGCTCAAAGGAGCATGTAAAAATAAAATATTTTAAAAGTAAAAATGAAATATTTTAAAAATTAAATATAGGACTCTCACTGATGGGGAAATTGAGGAATAGAATTGGCTTCAAGGGATCAGAGAAATCAGAGGCTAAGCCAGACTGAGAAACAGAAATGCAGAATTCCATAAAATTAGAAGTAGAGAGATTATAGTGCCTGTTCATCCATCCCATTTTATAGATGAGAAAACGAGACTTTGTGATTTTATAGGTTTCTTTATTTCTTTTGTACGTATGTATCTGTGTGTGAATGTTTATTCCACAAACCCCCAAATGAGTACAATACATGAAGACTTTTGAAGCAGGGGAATTCTGGTGAAGAGACTATGGAGATCAGAATGGTAAGCTAATTACAGGTGAAGTTCGAACACAAAATGCACTTTATGAGTTCCCAAATGCTGTGAGGGGACCATAAAACTTCTGGCAGCAAACACTGAGAAATAAACATGAGCCACAGTGTCTGTGAGATAAAAGAACCAATTTTTCAGAATATGCAGAATCACTCCCCGGTTCTAAGCCCCGAGAAAATTTATGCTAAAAACCTCCTGGAGAAAGCCTGTTAATGAGATGAACAATATCCTCAACAAATAAATACCACAAACTCCACAGGATGGTTCCTTTGCCCTCACTCCATGCTGGCTGTTGGCAGAATTCATCCACATGGCTTAGCTGAAGCAGATGTAGCCACATGTAGTCCAGATGTAAGGGTGTCACATGGTCCTCTTATAAGGTTGAGTTTTCAAATTTTAGAGGAATGACTAGATAACATATAACTCAGGAATTTCTGGAAGATACATATTTTTTTTCTCTCTCAACCAAGATTTTAGGTAGTGTTCAGTAGCAGCATTTGATGTCTTCTCAGATGAGGATTTGGGGATGCAGAGGGTCTGGATATTCATATGCCCCTAAGTATTAATAATTCTCTGAGCTGGAGCAAGATTTGCCATTCTCTTTGTAGGAGCTTCTGTATTCTTTGCACACTTTTTCCCCTGATCTGACACTTATCCTTTGTTTTTCTTTTTTTAATAATGTATTTTTCCACCTAGAATTATGAATTTGCATGTGTTAGAGTAGGAAGCCATTCCAACTCTACAAAATGACGGCCTGAGCAAGTACTGAGGAGTAAAGCCAAAATTTTCCCTAAAAATAATTTTGAGTTTTTTCCCAGCACATGAACAGATGGGTGACAGAGCCCCCCCCCCCCCAAAGCATGGCCA
>NW_025999990.1:45230177-45270435 GCF_001458135.2 Marmota marmota marmota | reverse complement strand
CCAAAGCATGGCCATGGAGAATTATAATTTGGAACAATTTCAAAATGGGTGTGAACAAGTGCCCACCATGGCCATAAAAATAAATTTCAGGAAGAGATCCATAGAACGTCTAAACTTCAGGCACTGTACCTTCCTACAGAACCCTCCAAGACAGAATGATTATGAAATATACCCCTCCTGCCCGAATGAGTTGTAACCATTTACAAACACCATGTATAAATCCACGCTGAAAGTACTTCTAGTGACCGAATGTCCTGGTTGCCTAGATAGTTCTGAGTAATGCCTTGTGTGCTGGCATGATTGTTAGCACTACCTCCTTTATCATGAAAAGTATTCTGGCTCCTCTGAGGCCCTTGGTAATATTTGTCATTACAGGAGAAGTTTGCCAAAAATGTAACGTGAAGTGTTTCTCCAGAAATTTTGCTCTCACATTTCTTGGTTCTGCCTTCCACGTTTTTGGAGAAAAGAGACCGATAATAAAAAATAATCTTAAAAATGACCCTAATTTTCATTTTAACCTGGAATTGAGTACCTTTAATTTTTGTATGTGTATGCCTATGTATATGTATACAAGCATTTGTGTGTGTGTGTGTGTGTGTGTGTTTGTGTGTCTCACTTCTAATTTTAAACTGTAGAGGCATTTCAATATTATAGAGATCCATATCTTTTTTTTTTTTTTGGCAGGGGGCAGTGTACCAAGGATTGAACTCAGGGGCACTTGACCACTGAGCCACATCCCCAGCCCTGTTTTGTATTTTATTTAGAGACAGGTTCTCACTGAGTTGCTTAGCACTTTGCTTTTGGTGAGGCTGGCTTTAAACTCACGATCCTCCTGCTTTAGCCTCCTGGAATTACAGGCGTGTGCCACTATGCCCAGCCCATAGCCTCTTAAAGACTCTGAAATTGCCTGTTTCTCTCTGAAGAGTGAATTAAACCAAATCAAGTATTTCAATTGGAAAGGTTTTATTGACCTGATAACTATATGAAACTCCTAAAAATGTTAAATGAAAATATAACTTCTGGTGTACACACAAGAATATGTCCTGGTTTGGATGTTAAACTATGACACTACTCTTACCTGATTCTTGATTTTGGAGTCAGTGCCAAGCAGGAGTCCTTACATACTATATGGAATCTTTTTAAAAACCATTGGTAAAACTTATCTGCTGTATATTGTGTAGGATACTAACCCAAGAAACCAACTTTCCAGGGCTGGGGTTGTGGCTCAGTGATAGAATGCTGGTCACTACAGGATCATGTAAATGTATGAGAAAGAAGTTGATCTCATGGTTTGGAAAGTTCATTTAATGATTCTACAACAATAAACATCCTGGTATCTCTCTGAGCCCTTATGAAAAAAAGATTCCCAAGAGTTTTTTTATAGATTGAACATTTAAGAAATAATGAGCCATACAATATGAGGAAATAGTATCCGGATTTAATCACAGAGCTGCCTGGGATTCACAAAAGTTCAGAACACTTGACCTCAGTTTGTCCAGCTGAGACAAGTATGTGGCTTAAGCATCAACTCGAGTCTGACTTTTCATGACCTTTTCTACCAAACTTAGACCTCAAGGGACTCGTTTCACATTAAGCCCTATTGCTATATCCAGGGTCCAGAGTCAAGTTCTTTCACTAAGATTGATTTACCCATGTTCTTTCAAGGCACAGAGATTTAAAATCACGAAGACTGATCCTGACTCCAAATATTGTGGCTCAGTTTCTTGTCTAGATGCTAAGATAACTATTATTGTGGATGTGCTGAAATGTGAAGCCATGCTTAGGAGTTAAATTGTTCCTATTGGTGAAGAATCTACTTGCAATCACTTTTCTAAAGAACTGTAGGCCTCCTCCAAACTTAGGTAAAATTGATGAACCTTCTTTGTGTGTTCACTCCATCTTTGATGTATCTTTATTACTTCCATCATCACACACAAAGGCATTTCCATCTCCCATTCTAAATTCTACAGTGGGAAAGACTATATCTTATTTGCCTTTGCTCTTCAGTGCCTAATACAGAATATATGTTGAATAAACATTTTATCCACTCATCTCACAATGTTTAAATAAGAAAAGTTTTCAAAGAAGAAAAAGCTTAAAAATTATGACAGACATCTGTCAATCATATTCACTGTGAGTTTTTCATGTTTGCTTCAGATAGTTTTATTTTTTAAAGAAATAAACTTCATGGCTATGGCTAAGGCTCTCTTTCAAATCTTGCATGCTTAATATCATGTAAATGCTTTAACAATTTTCCTTTATTAATATTTTGTTTTCAAGATCAATATTGATGCATGCAGATCTAGTTCATTCACACTAACTGCTGTATTCTATCATGCAATTCCACCATGCCTTATTTTTCTATTCCGTTACTGATAGGCATGTGTAGGCCTATCAAATTTTCCCAATTTTTAACAAAGAAGCAATTAACACCCTGGTATCTCTTTGAGTACATATGTAAGTTTTTCTAGGATATGTGATATAAAAGGGCACTTTTGGATTTTAGTCTAACCACATTTAAACCAACCTCCAGTGTGCTGTGCTGATTTACACTACTATTGGTTGTGTTAACTACTTCTATTCTCCAGTGTCATTTAGAGTTGCCAGGCTAAAATTTGGTTAATATGACAGGTGCAAACGATCTCATCATTGTTTTAGTTTGCATTTCATTGAGAAGTCAAACTGAAAATCTTTTTATTTTTTCATTGTACATTCATGTTTCCTCCTCTGTGAATTTGCCCATTTTATTTTGGGTTATTTATCTCTCATTACTGGATTTTTAGACATTTATTTATTTATGTATTCTTGATTTGAACTCACTATATGTTTCATAAGTTGGAAATACCATTTCAAGGCTACAGTTTTTATTTGAACTATAATGTGTCTTTTGTCAGAGAGAGATTTTTAATGTACTTAAGTTTCTTTCTTTTCCTTTATTTTATGGGTTTTTTGTGTCTTGATTAAGAAGATATCCTGTGCCACTTCAAAATATAGATACATTGAATTGTTGTCTTCCAGAATTTTAAAAGTTTTGCTTTTTCATATTTATGCCTTTAATAAGCCTGGATTGACTTTTAGTTTGATTACAAAGTAAACAACTAGTTTTATTTTTTCCACATAGATGGTATTTTTTTTCAGTGCTACTTCTTCTTCCATTGATTTGAAAATCACATTTCATCAATCAGGTTTCCATGTAAATATAGATCTATCTAGTTGTTAGGTCTTAATTCAGTTCCATTAGTTTATTTATATCCCCTCTCCCTAAAGTCTCTTTATTTTTAAATAATTTTAACTTTTAACATGTTATGCTATCTAATAAGAAAATTTTCTCTCCCTTTTATTCATTAAAATGATCTTGATTGTTCTTGACCTTTTATTCTTTATTATGAACTTCAGGATTATCTTTTCAAAGTCAATTAAAACAAAAAACCCTTGGCATGGCTTGGGTAGAGATTAAAGTCATTTTATGAACTAATTTTGGAGGACTTGTATAAAATCTCCATACCTGTGATCATGATTTATTTATCCTGTGATCATGATTTATTTATCCATTTATTTTAAGGATTTTTTTTACCTTCAATATGTTCAATTTTTTTTCTTTTTGTTCCATAAAATTCTTGAATAGGCTTCATGAAAAGGTGAAATATGAGCAAAGGCATAAAGAAAACAAAGAGCTGAACCAATCAGCTTCTAGAGGAAGAGTGTTTCAGACAGAAGAAACATCACAATAAAGTCCTGCATGTGTAAGACTGCTGCATGCCTTTGGGAAGCCAGACTGCTGCATGCCTCTAGGAACAACATACAGACCAGGAAGCCAGAGGTGATGAGTTACCAGGGTGAATCCAAGAAGATAAGACATAAGAGGCAAAGGAAGAGGACAGATTACGCAGAGTTTGGGAGCCATTGTAAAAAGTTTGGTTTTTAATCTGTGCTTTGAAGAGAACAGTGACATGATCTGACTTGTGTTCCAAATGACCACTTTGGCTATAGGTTATTACTAGTGGGGTGGAAGTGGGGATTTGTTGAGAGGATACTGCAGTAACCCTGGAGCAAGAAGGAGGCGCCTAACAACCATGGGAACTGCAGAAGTGGCAGGAAGGTACAGATGTCCCCTACCCATATGGGCTGGCTGTGGGGCTGAGACAGAAAGTTAAGGGCAACTCCTCCTTCTTCTTTTTAGATAGCTGTTTGTGTAATATTCATTTTATTATCTTTTTAAAATCTAATGTTTCTGTGTCATCTTAGGGGGAAGACAGGTTCGTGTTACTTCAGCTAAGCAATTCTGGAACGGGAAGCCAGTGGGATGAGTTTTAAAATGTCATCTTCTGTTTAAATATGTCTTTAAAAAGTTTTGTCATAGTACATGCTTAGAAGTTTTGACAAGTTTGAGTTCTTTCAAGAAAGCTGAATTTCTGCTCTTTGAGCCTGTTGAGAAACCACTGGGGTTGTGCTCACTGTGAATGGCTCAGAAACCACAGCAGGTAGGCTACGTGATGACTGGGGCATTTTAGCATCCCTTCAACACCTTCCGGCAAAGAAATGTCTACATGGCAAAATATACACGCCATGTTTTGATCTTAGCAATTGCCATAATGTAGCTATAGGACTTTTATTTTGTTTTCTTCCAACAGATGGAAAAAATAAAAAAAATTCAGAGCACTTATAAAAGGCTTTTTTTTTTATTAGGTGGCAGAGTTCTTTCACTTGAGAATATCAGCAAAATATTCCATGGTGATGAGGGTGTTTTATATTTATTGTGCTGTAATCTCTCGGTAAACAGAGTCTGAGGAAACCAAGTGGTTAGGATCAAGAGAGCAAAACTAAGGCACCACTTAATATGGGGGGAAAATAAAAATCTTTTGCAGTCTTGGTAAATTTTTCTTTTGTAAGAAAGTTCATATTTGCCTTCTAAGGTGGAGGTGACAAGATGATAGTCACTCTTATATCCATTTTCTTTCTTTTTTTTTTGGAGGGGGGGAGTACCAGGGATTGAACTCAGGGGCACTCAACCATTAAGCCACATCCTCAACCCTATTTTGTATTTTATTTAGAGACAGGGTCTCACTGAGTTGCTTAGGGCCTTGCTTTTGCTGAGGCTGGCTTTGAACTTGTGATCTTCCTGTCTCAGCCTCCCAAGCTGCTGGTATTATGGGCATGCGCCACCATATCTGGCTCCACTTAATTTCTGTTTGAGAAAGCAGTTTCCAAAAAATATGTTAGTTGAGTAAGATTGTAAGCATGGTAACAGATAGATACCTTCTATTCAGAAGTATGTAGTGACCACATTCCCTGGGGACATTCAGTAAACATTGATTTTGTTACTCATGGTTTCCAAGCCTCATCCTTTAGGACCCAGATTTGCTTCCTTATTGCACTTAACGTGGCAAGGGATCCAGACAAGAAGACTTCTTTTTTCAAAGTGTTACTTATGGCAAAGGAATGGTAAATAATATACTAAAAATAAACTGTTCTCAGATTTCCCACCCTGGGTTCTGAATGGTGCCTCGAGGGCATATTTGACAAGCTCCCACTGTGTGCTGGTCCAGGAACCACCTTTCCACTATCTGAAGGTGACCTGTTTGGCTTCATTGCTCTTTTCACCCACATGCAGAGTTTTCAGAAATCCCAAATAACTCACTGCATCCCAGACCAATTAAGTGAGAATTCTGAGGGTGGAACCTGGCATTTACATTTTTAAAGCTTCCTAGGTAATTCCAAAAGGTGAACAAACTTGAGAACCTCTGCACTCTGGTCTTCTGACAGGCAGCCAGATGCACTTGTCAGAATTACTGTTGATAAGCTGTATGAGCTCTTGGGCTAGTTTCTACCAATTCTTCATGAACTCTTTGGAAGCAAAGCCTTCCTGTGTGAAATGAGAAATAAAGCACTATGCAAATATAGAACTCTTATCATCAGACTTCTCTGCAGACATTTTGATGCATATGGGTTTTACAAAGAGTAGAAATTTCTCCATGTGTCACTTAGAGCAAAACTAAACGTTAATTATTTGAGATGAATTTTGCACACTGGAATAATGAAGGTTAAAACATATGCTTATTTTCAAAATGTATTTTTGAGTTATGAAACTTTATGATATGATCCAGGATCCAAAAATGAAATTTTGCTAATATTTAGACTGTTTTATGAGCATCAAGTTAGTATGGGCCAATTGATTATAATACGATTATATTTAAGCATCAGTGTTATATTTCCATTTCTTTGTCATCTTTGGAGTGACCAAAAATTTTGTTATTGAAAATGTTTATTGTTATTGAGATGTATATTTGTCATTGGCAAATAATTATTTATAAAAATTATTTATAATTTACATTACAGTATAACTTTGTTATAATTATATTACACACACACAAATAGAAGGTTTAAAGACCATTCTGTGCTCGTATTTGGCAAAGGCTTATAAATTTTTTAATGACATGGAACTGGGATTTTAGAGAAATCCCTGAGTTTACATACATGCTGTATGACCTTGAATAACTCAAACTTGTTAATGCTGAGATTTTTTTTTTTTAATCTCCAAATCAGGGTTAATGGTACCTACTTACAGTGATTACTCTGAGGATGAAGTGAGATAATTGCATGAAAATGTTTACTAATTTGCAAAGTACTAAAAACAAAAAGTGTGTCATGTCTAAGATAAATGGCATTAGTAGGATGCTTATTTTTTTCTCCAGTAATGCTAATAATTTTCACTGACTGCAAGACTTTTGAGGGTAAGGGTTATGTTTTACTTATTTTATATTTATAAAATATATGTAAGGGTTATGTTTTACTTTATTTGTATTTATATCATTGCTATGAGCATGAAGCTTGAGATACAGAAGAAGCTCAGTCAATGTTTGCTGAATGTTATCTGAGTGAGAGATATTTGAGGGTTATCCTCTTATGACCACTAGCACAATTTTATGTGAAAACAAGGTAGTAAGCTGGAGGACAGTGTGACTACAACTAGTCTCTGGGGATTGAAGTTCTGTGTTTCCCTCATTAGCACCAGAATCTAACCTTCTTAGTTAACAGGCCCAGACTTAAATTTATACATATATAAAACAGCATCTTTTCCTTTTATGTTGTGAGCACTCCTAATGTAAGAGCCAAATAGCCAGTTGAGAAAAATAACTGTTTCATATTATCAGAGGGATTGGCAGTTGATATGTTTCATTCTTGCTGTGGCCTGAATTGCTCTTCTGTAATAAATTAGGTCATTGTGTAGTGCATTACTAATCTCCTTAGGCGATGTGACTGAGAAAATGCACAAAATGAACAAGTAATAGTTCAAAGAGTGATTGATTCTTTGTAAAGCTTTCATTTTTCTCTAGCACCCGGGAGATATTCAGACACTAAAAAACACCCCAGGTCATTATCAGCTGGGGTGTTCATTTTTGCTTTGGTACTGAAAGCAAAAGTGCTGAGGGTGGGTAGGACATCAAGAGGATTCAGATATGTCAGGACACATAGGGGGATGGGTGGCCTAGGTTACCAGACCAGTTTATCATACTGGAAGTAGGAGTTTTTTTTTCTTATAATTTATCAAATCTATTTGTCAAATGTGAAACAGGAAATCTTAAGAGGAAACAAGCCATTCCAAAGGTAAAGAATTTAGGGGGTATAAATTTAGTCTAAGAGTAATCTATTGGTGCCAGGCGTGGTGGTGCATGCCTGTAACCTCAGCAACTCAGGAGGCTGAGGCAGGAGGATTGCAAATTCTAAGCCAGCCTCAGCAACTTAGAGAGGCCCTAAGCAACTTAGTCAGATCCTATCTCAAAATAAATAAATAAATAAATAAATAAACAAACAAACAAACAAACAAACAAATAAATAAATAAAAAGGGCTGAGGATGTGCCTCAGTGGGTTCAATCTCTGATACCCCAAAAAAAAAAAAAAAAAAGTATTCTATTGGTCATTTAAGGGGAAGGAAATTTCATGAATTATTTGGTTTCCCTAGAGTAGAACTGTTATGAACTAAATTGTGCTCCTGATTCACATGTTGAAACTCTAACCTGGATTGTGACTCTTTTGGAGATACGACCTTTAAGTATAAAACTGAGATTTATGTAATTAAGTTAAATGAGGTGAGAAGGGTGGGCCCTAATCTAAAAAGATCAGTGTCTTCATACGAAGAGGAAGAGGTCAGAATTCTCTACATATACAGAAAAAAAAAAGCCATGGTATGATATAGCAAGGAAGTGCTGTCTGCAAGGTAAGGGGAGAGCCTTCACCGGAAACCAGCATGCTGACACAAAATACTTGAGATAATCAATTTACAATGAGGAAAAGTTGACTTTGGTTCATGGTTTTGGAGGTTTCAGTGTGTGGTCATAGGCCCTGTTGCTTTGAACCTGGAATGGCATAGTACATCACAGTGGTAGTATAGGGCAGAGAGGTCTATCCACCTCATGGTGTCCAGGAGGTGAAAGAGAGAAGGGCTGGGGTCCCAATATCCCCTTCAAAGGTACCCCCTCAATGGCCTTACTTCTACTAAGTCTCACCTTCTAGAGATTCCACCACCTCCCAATAGCATCATAGGCTGGTGACTAAGCCTTTAACACACGGGTGTTTAAAAAACCATAAAAAAAGCTGTATCGCAAAGATCTTTACGAGATGCTAACAGAGAGTAGGAGAGAGAGAGAGAGAGGAGAAAAGAAACAGTGAATGTGAAAAATTACTCACATTTTAGTCAGAATAGCTTCAGAACTGAAAAATGACCAAGTGGCATCAATAAGAGAGGATACAGGGGCAGCACCAGGAAGCAGCATGGCCTCCTGGAAGCAGCACACGAGGGTCCCTTGTGGGACAGTGGAACTTAGCATGGCACATCTTCTGTGCATAGCAGTTGGAGAGGGCCAGTACCATCAGGACGGCTGTGGCAGGGGAAATCGTGGTTGTCATTATTTGAGGCAGGAACCCTAATCCAAGAGGAAGAGGAGGAGCATGAGTAATTAAAAATTAATTACTCTTGCCAAATACATATCGGTCACCTCCTGGAAACTCCCCCAAATAACTAGAAGACAAAGAAACTCTGAAATTTAGAGGACTTGTGAGAGTATGAGCTTATTTCATTAGTGTAATAAAACAATCTCATGGCACATATAAAGTGTTGATGTTAGCATTAATGATATAAAAATAGGGATCAGACAGAAACTAACCTTGGTAGGGTGTCTCTTAAGTGCTAGGCAGTGGGACGTTATCTGAATTATATCACATTTTCTGCATAACAGCTCTGCAAGCTAATACTATTGCTACTCTATTGCAAATGAGGAAAATGGGTCTCAGACAGGTTATGGGATTTGCCCAGGGTCATATAGATAGTGCTTCTGAAATGCAAAGCAGATATATTGACTCCAAAGTACATATTTAACATGCTGCTTTTCATAACCTGTTAACAATTCTGAGCTATTTTACTCTTGTGTATAGAGGAGAAAATATCACTAATTGTTTTAAGACAGTACAGTGGTAATGTTATTTCCATTTCCCATGTCTCCTAAATTGTAAAGACCATTTAAATCCTTGTAGTGTCACTGACCAGGTATATGAATATCATTATTATTTCTTCTTTTTTGGCATACTTGAATTGTCTATTGTGTTGCAGGCACTAAAGATACAATGATAAATATAATACACATAGTCTTCCCCTCATAGATTTTAGAAATATAAAGCAAAGTGTCTGTCTCATTAATAAAATATGTAATTATACATGGTAATAATTGCTCTAAAAAAAAGGTCAAGGAGGCGTGAAAGAATAGTAGACATGACATTTAGGTGGAGAGTAAGAAAAGCCTTCTATACAATGTCAGAACAAAGAACTGATGTATAGACAGGGTCCATTAGGCAGAGCTTGGGGAAAATGATGATCTAGGCAGGCAAAGGGAAGAACAGGTGAGAAAGGTTAGACTTGGTTCAGGACCAACATGAAGGTCAGCATCTTTAGTCCACTTTCCGTTGCTTTAACAAAATACCTAGAAGTTGGGTACTGTATAAAGAAAAGATGTTTATTTAACTCATAGTTCTGTAAACCAAACGCCCAAGATGGGGTGGCTCTATCAGTTTGGACTCTGCTGAAGGCCTAATGGTGGATGATATCATGGGGCATGTGCAAGGAGAGATCACATGGCAAGACAGGAAGTCAGAGAGTGATTCAGTGATTCAGACTTGCTATTTCATGAATCCACTCTCATTGGAACAAACTGGAATTTCATGAGAACTACTGTAATCCCTTTTGATGCAGTGCCCTCAGTGACCTTACTGCCTCCCACTGGGCCATATCTCTTAAGGATTCCACCACCATTCAACACTGGCGCACTGGGGACCAAGCTTCTAACACATGAGCCAATCACAACCAACCATGGCAGTCAGTGTACATGGGGTATAGCAAGCATGGAGGGAAGTGGTCCAGATGGATGGTCCAGATGGAGGCAGGGGCTATGTTATTTGGGGGTGTGGAAGTCCGTGTTAAGGATTTAAAATTTTACTCTCTATTAAGTGGAAAACATGGAAGTTTTTGAGCCAGGGAGGTAGAAATATTAAGTTGGAAGAAGGTGAGAGAGCCATTGGGTAAAAAGAGAAGATGGTAAGGAAACTTGAGAAGAGGGGTTCCAGAAAGAGAAGAAGAAAACATAAGTTAAAGAAGTTGGCTTCAGAAAAAGGCAAGAGTGTTCTTTTACTGAAAGGAAGGAAGAAAGGGAAAGAAGGGGAAAGAGAATGAAGCCATCTATGTCCGCTCCACTGGACAAGGAGAGACATGAAAACAGGGGGGACTGATGAGAGAAAGTGAAGATCCACGCGGCTGGGGGCTGCTGATTGATGTACTGGAGGAAGGCACAGGAGCAAAGGTGGTCGTGATCGGACTGCTAATTTTGTAAGCATTTCGGTTCTGGTGTGTTCCTATTATGATTTTGGAAATGAAGCAGAAGAAAATGAGACTGGAAATAAAAGAGGTTGAAGAATGGAGGTAAGTTAGGCTTTCCAAATGTCATCTCTGTGGGCGTTAAAAGTTGCCTGGGATGATGGAAGGAGATAAAAGTCCTTGATAAATGAGAGAGCAGGGCCGGAAGCTCAATGAACTATTTTGAAAATAAAGAAGCAAGTTGCCAAAGAGTGAGCTCAAAAGAGCAGGGATTTTGCAACAGGAAGAGAATATAATGGTCTTGAAGAGTCATGGAGAGGAAAGGAAAGTGACCATGAGTATAGGGGTGGGACATAAGACAGAAAAGAGTTCCCATTTCAGAGGGTCTAGGAGAAGCACTGGACTCAGGGGACAGCAAGATCAATTAAGCCAAGGTGGTGACGAAGCAGTTGGAGACATAGAAGATTTTTTTAAAAATTCTCAGATATTAGAAGAAGAGAGCACCTTGGAGTCTTGGATTTAGGAGGAGAGAGATGTTCAGAAATAGAGTGAGTGTAGAATTGGCCAAGCAAGAGGGACTATTTGGGGTATGTATGTGTGTGTGTGTGAGAGAGGGGGTGGGGAGGGAGAGGGAGAGGGAGAGAGAGAGAGAGAGAGAGAGAGAGAGAGAGAGAGAGAGAATTCTCCAATGCTCTGCATTGCATTGCCACACTAATGGTTGAAAGCTTGCAGCTGCTGGCTGTAGTCATAACCCCAGTTGGCTCTAGTTTGTTTGGGAATTGGCAAAGCCAGTGAAAGCTGCTTTTGATAGTCCTCCATGTTTTGAAAAACAACCCAAATCTCTCCTCTGACACCCCAAAGGAAAAAGCTACATTCTTTTAAATTTTCATCATAAAAGAAGCACAAGATAAATGCAAAAAGAGCACTATTCTGTTCAGAGTGCTTAGAGCAAAAGGGAAATCAACTTTTTAATTGGTGAAATAAAGCGCTGGGTAGCTGAGCACAAGGAGCCCTCAGTTACAGTTTTAGGTTCATTCTCCTTGTTCCTCCGTTATGGTCATTGCAGAACATTTTGTTTCAGGGCAGTAGACAGCTATTATTGTCATCCCAACAGCATAAAATAGATATTCTTTAAGTTGTCATATATAAGCATTTCATTAAGTTCAAAAGCAGTGTCATAGTTTAGGAAATAATTTCCAGAAATAATAGTCCCAGGGATACATAACCTCAGAGTAATTTGGTGACCACTTTGCTGTTTTGAACATTTTCTCACAAGCTGTTCTTTTATCATCTCACATAAAAAAGGTTACATGGAAAAAAATGAATTTCAATGTTTAAGGGCAAAGAAAATATGCCTCACCCATCACCAAACTACTTTTCAAGAGGAAGAGAATTGAATTCTTTGGAATAATGGTCCAGAGGTGAAAGAATATGAGGTATCTTTAGTGGACTAGAAGTCATTTGGTAGAATGCCCGCAGAAGTTCAACGGGGGAGAAAGAGGTGAGAGACTAGGCTTAGGTAAATAGGTGGGGGAGATGATGGAGGTGTCAGCATTTCTGGCAGAGGAGTTTAGACTTATAATGAGGCAAGTGAGGTGTAACTGAAGGCTACTAGACAGGACAGTGGCATAACCAGAAATACATTTTTGAAAGATTTGTTTAGAAGCTCTGTGGAAGGTGGATTGGAGAGAAACACCTGGGGCAAGATCACTAAAGATGTAGCAATCAAGGGGAGAAATGATGGGAGTTTAAACAAATCATAGACAGTGGAAAATGGACAGAAATCTGAGTCTTGCTGGCCAAAACACCTGAGATGGGAATAGGAGCCAGAATGATTCCCAAGGTGGCCCCAATACTTGCCTAAGGACCAGAGACTGAAGTCACATGCAGAAGAGGATTTAGCCCTCAGTCTTTCTTCCTTATTACCTTTGTGGAACACACTCTCCTCTTGTTCATAACCTTGAATATGCTATCTCAATGCCTGTCATATTTCTCTATTCCACTTATTTATTTATTTTTAATTGATTTTATTTTTTAAAATACAACACAGATAGAGCACAATTTTTCATATCTTTGTTCACACCACTTCATATCTTTATACTTGTACTTTTTTGTTTTGTTTTGCATTACAATCTTATTACACATATATACCACAATTTTTTATATCACTGTTTGTATATAAAGTATGTTGACACCCAGTTCGTATCTTCAGACATGTACTTTGGATAATGATGTCCATCACATTCCACCATCCTTACTAATCCCCTGCCCCCTTCCTTTCCCTCCCACTCCTCTGCCCTATCTAGAATTCATCTATTCTTCTCATGCTCCCCCTCCCTATCCCACTATGAGTCAGCCACCTTATATCAGAGAAAACATTCGGCATTTGGTTTTTTTTTTTTTTTGGATTGGCTAACTTAGCATTATATTCTCCAACACCATCCATTTATCTGCAAATGCCATGATTTTATTCTCTTTTATTGCTGAGTAACATTTCATTGTGTATATATACCACTTTTTTTTAATCCATTTATCTACTGAAGGGCATCTAAGTTGGTTCCACAGTTTAGCTATTGGGAATTGTGCTGCTGTAAACATTGATGTGGCTGTGTCCCTGTAGTATGCTGTTTGTAAGTCCTTTGGGCATAGTCCGAGGAGAGGGATAGCTGGGTCAACGGTGGTTCCATTCCCAGATTTCAAAGGAATCTCCATACTGCTTTCCATATTAGCTGCACCAATTTGCAGTCCCACCAGCAATGTATGAGTGTACCTTTTTACCCATATCCTCGCCAACACTTATTGTTGTTTGTCTTCATAATAGCTGCCATTCTGACTAGAGTGAGATATCTTAGAGTAGTTTTGATTTGCATTTCTCTAATTGCTAGAGATGATGAGCATTTTCTCATATATTTGTTGATTGATTCTATATCCTCTTCTGAGAAGTGTCTGTTCAGGTCATTGGCCCATTTGTTTATTGGGTTATTTGTTTTTTTGGTGCTTAGCTTTTTGAGTTCTCTATATACCCTAGAGATTAGTACTCTATTTGATGTGTGAGGGATAAAAATTTGCTCCCAAGATGTAGGCTCACTGTTCACCTCACAGATTGTTTCTTTTGTTGAGAAGAAACTTTTTAGTTTGTGTCTATCCCATTTATTGATTCTTGGTTTTAATTCTTGCACTGTAGGAGTCTTATTAAGGAAGTTGGGGCCTAATCCCATATGATGAAGATTAGGGCCTACTTTTTTATTCTGTTAGATGCAGAGTCTCTGGTTTAATTCCTAGGTCCTTGATCCATTTTGAGTTAATTTTTGTGCATGGTGAGAGATAGGGGTTTAATTTCATTTTGTTGCATATGGATTTCCAGTTTTCCCAGCACCATTTGTTGAAGATGCTATCTTTTCTCCAGTGCATGGTTTTGGCACCTTTGTCTAACATAAGATAATTGTAATTTTGTGGGTTAGTCTCTGTGTCCTCTATTCTGAACCATTGGTCTACCAGTCTGTTTTGGTGCTAATACCATGCTGTTTTTGTTACTATTGCATTTAAAAGCTGATATTGGGCAGTGTTTGTGAGACCTAAAGAGCTATCCCACCTTGAAGATGGAATAAGATGTTTCTAACTTTGCTGATGTTTTCTAAGCCACAGTAGTGAGATATACAATAAAATCCTTATGAATGTAACATCCATGCAAGAGTCTTAAAGTGTTTAATCTATACCTCTCTCCTGAGCTTTAAAACTTATAGGAAAGGTTACTAGCTGACTTTTTTAAGGATTTAAAAAATATTGACTCACTTGGTCTTGAGTTATCACAACAATCCTATGAAATAAGTACTATGATAAATCATATTGTACAACAGAGGCATAGAGAAGTTATGTAAAGTACAGATGTCATACAGGGACTTAGGGGCAACTAGCCTTAGGGTGAGTTCATAGGTAACAGATCCAGGATTTGAACCCAGGCTGTGTGGCTAAAGGGTCCAGGTTTTGAAGTATTGCTAGACCACCTTTCAAATCTTCTAGCTTATGTAATAGGAAGGTTGAGTTTCTTATGCTGGAGAAATTCCCACATTTATCTGCTAGTAAGAGAAATGAGAACATCATTTCTAGGTTAGGGCCTCTGGAGATTGATGATGAAATGTTTCATCTCAGGGAGGGGGCCCTATTTTTCTATAGTTGTTTTTGCTCCCTTTTCCCCTCCTGCTTCAAATTCCCCATCCTTCAAATTACCGGGTTGGGCACCTGTTTGAGAAAAGTTCCCCAACATTGTTGATGGAGATGAACAACCAAGAAGGTCCGGTCGTCCAAAGTTGTCATGAGAAGGAAACAACTAATAAGGGAGAAAGGGGAACATCTACCTATCATCTCTCTCTCTCTCATCTCTCTCACTCCATCTATCATCAGTCTGTCTATCTATCCATCCATCACCTATCTATCTGTCATCTAATCATCCATCTGTTCATTCATTCCTATATATTTCCTGGAATCTGTGTGCAGTATACTTAACCCTTTTACATAATTAAATCTTTGAATTCTTAAAGGCTGTAATGTACAGATGAAGAAACCAAGTCTAAGAAAAAGTAAACTTTTCTCAAACCTGAAACCAGGGTTTGTTTATCTGACCCCAAAATATGTACTCTTTTCTTTTATCATACAGCTTGTATCCTAGACTTTTTACTTTTGTACTAGATGTCCTACTTTTTAATGACCAGATGATTGCTCTTTTAAGATTTCTACAGGTCATATTGTAATTATCTCAGCAGAATATATGCAAGTTAATCTTTGTCTTGCCCAATATCAGCTATGAGAAATGTCAATGTGCTGAAGAAAATCAATATAGGCAAGTAAAGTGGAACACTTGAAGGGAATGCTAAAGATAAATTTCACTTCGTTTTTTTTTTAACTTAGTAAATTTTATTTAATTTATTTTTTTTTTATTGGTTGAGAAATGCAATTTAGAACTACACTGAGATAAATTTCACATATATTTCAGATACACGACATTTCTCTTATTCTGTGAAAGCTTTGAGAAAAGCAGTGTACACAAGGCTGAATTGGTAATGCTCATTTTTCTGTATACAATATAATTACTGTATTAAGATAATTATAAGATAATATGCTTACAATTAAACCTCCATTTCAGGAACTCATCCTATAATGACAATGCCCAGCTTTGTTATGTAGAAAGAATGAGCTAGGTAAGGCATCTCACCTTTTATGCCCCATATATTTACTCTTTACCTGATTTATCATTCAGAGTATCTGGTTACTATGGCAATGGAAAATATCATCTCATCCTGATAAATAGATTCAAAAAAATATTTTAATATACATAATTTTCCCTTTGAGGTCTATTTTTTTATTCAAGCTGATGATCAAACTAATTTTGCCCAGAAAAGTACGGTATAGTTATTACTCATGGTAATAATATTAACTCATGTAAATGTAAATTGCACCCCCCAAAAAATAATTCAAAAATAAATTAGTCACATTAGATATCATACAAAATAGAAATAAATGAACTGTTTATTCATTCCCTACCATATTGCTTTTATAGGTCTTAGTTAGGATACTCTGAGTTCTTGAGAAGAACCCTCTTTAAAAAAGGATTTCCATGTGTTATGGGTTAAAATCAGGGTCCATGTAAATAATTTTTTCTCTTCTCTTTTTTGTGGGTGTGGAGAAAGGGGAGAGGAGACTGAATTTCCAGTAGGTGCCATTCCGAACGTATTATACACCTACTATTTAATAATAAAAGAACTTAATGTCACTAATAAATATGACCCATAAAATTTGTTCTAGGCCATGGCATTTACTGAAAACTAAACTGTTAGCTCCAAATGTGTAGAAACATCTTCACTAGAGCTTTTATATAACTGTATTCTTGCTCTGCTTGCTTACTGGTATTTATGTCTGCTCACTCCTCTTAATTGGCTAATGTTTGTAAAGTGCTTCTGAGATGAAAGTCTAATGATCCCTGTGCCGTGGGAGGGTGCAGGTGGCTGCTGTAACACTTGCTGAGGGTGTCTGCTATGGGGTTGGAATGCACCAGCTTCCTTGTGGGCTCCGTGATAATGAGGAATTCCTTAAGAATGCTTTATCCCTGTTTCTCAAGGCCATTTACATTTGGTTTTTGGCTATGTTAAGTCATTTTTTGGACAAAATAAAATCATTTTTCCTGCAAAGCTGTAAGAGACTCTTCAAAGATTTTTATTCACCTACCACTAGGGTTTGCTCTAATACAGTTGGACAGTGTCCATGTGCCATTTGTAAAACAAATAATAATAAAATACATAAACAAGTTCCCAAACGATGTTTCTCTGAAAAATGAGGGGCATGTGTTTTATTAACTTCATATTCTTTTCCTGTACTATAAGCTTAAAAAAAGCCACATGAAATTTCTTGTTTTGAAAGGTAGGACATGTGTGTAAAGGTTGGCTAGGAGAGATGCAATTGCAGATTGATAAAATTTTCTATCAATTTCTATGGCAGGAATATATTAAAAGGGAAGAGAGTTTTAAAAATCTTATGTTTTTTTTCCTCAGGTTATTGAATTTTCTCTCACTGTATAGGAATGATAGAATTTCTATGCATTATATGATTCATTCTCATGCTAGAAATTTTTTTAAATATTTCATATTTAAAAAATATATATATATATATATATATATATGTATATATATATATATACATATATATATATATATGTATATATATATATTTGTTGTTGTTGTTCTTCAAGATAGGATAGCTCTTTAGGTCTTACAAACACTGCCCAATATCAGTTTTTAAATCAATGAGAATAGAAAATAGAAAAATACAACAGACCTGCCTTTCATAAGGCCTTATTTCTTCATTAGAAATACAGTCACATCACTGGCTCACCTGCCTGCTTCTCTGGGGCTCCCTCCTGGGATATGTACAGTCAGTCCTGTGGGGAACCATGGTGTCTATGGGGATCATACCACTGCCTAGATTATTCCTTGGAGTCAGGAGATTTTCCAGCTATTTATTTTTAATTAGCTGGTAATCACTGGACTACTTAGAGCAAGTTCCAGCAACATAATCAGAGATACAGAAAAGCTCAATACAAAGACATTCTTTATATCAATTGTCATAATAAAAATTTAGGAAAAGACAAATGGCTTAAAACAGAGACTGGATAGATAGGTTATGGCATAACCATTTAATGGAATATTATTCCATCATTACAGTAACAACATGATGTGAATAACCTGTTTCTTTGCACAATACTCTCTTAGGTCATTTTCCCTTTTCCTACTGGTTTTAAAGCATTCATGAAAACTGGGATACTAATTATTTGTCAGTTATTTCCATTGCAAATATTTCCTTCAAAACTATAGATAGTC
Source organism: Marmota marmota marmota (assembly GCF_001458135.2). Taxonomy (NCBI): domain Eukaryota; kingdom Metazoa; phylum Chordata; class Mammalia; order Rodentia; family Sciuridae; genus Marmota; species Marmota marmota. The sequence continues at coordinate 45,252,209 of NW_025999990.1, read as the reverse complement.
ATTGTATCTAACAGTTTGTTTTGATGAACATAAATTTTAACTTTTAATATAATAAATTTATTAACATTTTCTATATAAATTTATGCCTCTTTAATTTTTAAATTTTTTTAGATGTTGATGGACCTTTATTTTATTCATTTATTCATATGTGGTGCTGAGAATTGAACCTAGTGCCTCACACATGCTAGGCCAGCGCTCTACCAACTGAGGCACAACTTAAGCCCCTAAATTTAGGCCTTTTGTATCTCATCTAAGAAATTTTTCTTATCCTAAAATCAGAGTTTTCTGCAAAGAAAATTATTTTTTGTGTGCCATGACAGACATCTAAGTTTATTTATTCTTTTGTAGCTAACCCTTATCCTGTCACTATTTATTAAATAGTCTATTGCTTTCACATCAATTTGTGACACTATCTCATGCCAACTTTTCAAATATAAGTGGAGGCTTGTTTCTGGACCCTTTATTTTAATTTGTCTGTGGGGGTATTCTACTAAAACACTGTCACCATTGCTACAACTTTATGTCATGCTCATATTTGTTATAGCAGGCCTGTCTAGGTTATTTTATTTCTTCATTGTCTTTCCTATACTGGGCATTTTGTTCTTTCATAGAAATTTTATTATCATTCTATAAAGTTAATTAAAACAATGCTTTTGAAATTTTAATGTCATTTACCGATACTAAGGAAAATTTATTTCATGCATTAACTAGATTTTCCATATCTTCAACGTTTTATAATTCTTTTTTTCTTGATACATCTTTTATTAGGTGTTTTCCTATTATTATGTATGTATGTATTTAATATTTCTATAAAACCACATTTCAATATAATGAAAAATTATACTTCAATATAATTAAAATGTTCAACCTACAGAAGCTCTATTTTTTCTGTTGTTTTCATCAATCTTATGAATCTCTTTCATTAGTTATAAGTTTATAAATTCTTTTGGGTTTTCTACGTAGAAAAGTATGTCTTTGATAATAACAAATGTGGTTCTCCTTTTTGCTTATTCTTTTGATTCCTTTTTTCTTGTTTATTGTGCTAATACGATATTAGTAAAGGTAAAGGAGAGTCTAGTAATGTTGAAGGGGATCAGGAGGCAGAGTAGAGCTATGGGTAAGGGGAGGCAACCCAGAATGAATTCTTCAAAAAATTAAGTTAAGTACATATATAAATAAGCCACAGGGAATTTCACCTTTATGCATAAGTAAAAAGAACAAGTAAAATGTAAATAAATAGATGAGTGTAAGGAAGTCTAGTGGAGTAGAGGAAGGAGAATGGGGGAGGGAATGCGGAACTATAAAGCTCTAATTTTAAAAAGAGAGGGAGAGACTGCTGTCTATATAACTCATTAATCTCTTCATTCTTAAAAATTAAGATAGAATATGCCAAGTTAAAAAAAAACAAAAACAAGGCTACGTTCTGTAGCATCTTCCTTCACATATGGGGATGGCTATTGAGATGTATTTAGAAGTAGGGGAATTGGACTTCAAGAAGGTTCTTCAAGGGAAAAGATGATTCCAACCATAAGTTCTTTCTTCCTTTTTGGATCTCCAGTCTTCATTTTGGAGTCATGTAGTACCTTTGAAAATATGAACAGTTGTTGAGAATAATGGAACAGGAATGAAAAAAGAAACTTGGGCTCTGATGAATATATTGAGTTCAATTTTTGGACAGCACTGACTGCATCAGGATTTCTATTAGTCAAGAAAAATGAACTAATTATTCAGCTTGCTGAGTCTTTCTTTGCCTAAGACATTATTATTAATGTGATATACAGATAAATTTCATCATAGAGAAGCATAGTGCTTCTGAACAGAAATTTTGGAGAAAATGCTTCCAATTTTCCCTAAGTTTGTTTGCTATAAGTTTTTGTAGACACCTTCTTTCAACATGTTTCCTTTCTATACTCAGCTTAGAGTTTTATTATGAAATTGAATTGTATCAAATTCTTTTTCTGTATTGTTTCAAATACTAAAATAGTTTCCCCTTTTTTATCTAGGAGTGTGATAATTTAATACTTATTAATCTATATTAATAAACATTAATTATTTGGCATTTATTAAATAATGGATTAAATGAAATTAATTTATTAATGCACATATTTCTAATATTAATCTGTTCTTTCATTTCTGGGATCAACTCAGGGTGGGTACTACAGGCTGTCAATGAAACCTTTCTGCTAAAATATATATTGCTTGATTTGACTGACAAATATTTTACTTAAGATTTTTGCATTTATGGTTAACAGTGGATTTGGCTTATGTTTGTGTTTTTCATTATGGGCTCATCTGATTCTTTTGCTGAGCTCTGTGTTATTTTATGAAATGAGTTAAGAGTCATTTCTCGCTTTCTTTTTCTCATGACAACTCATGTATAATATTAGTTATCTTTTCCTTGATTACTCACAGAATTTCATTTGTAAAACTGCCTTAGCTAGTAATTTACTTGGGATACCTCCAGTTACCGGTTAGAGTTCTGCTCCCTCAAATATTGAAGTTTGAACATTAGAGAAGCACGTTGATGCAAGCATATAAAGCAGGGTTTATATAAAAAGGGGTAACACAGACTTCTCCCAGGAAGGAGAAGAGGGTCATAGCTGATATCCTGGTATCCCAAGAAGAGAGGTGTTCTGCCCTTTTTATAGGTCTTAGGCTTCCTTTGTTCTCCTGCCTTTTCCCTCTTATCTTTCTCCTTCCTGCAAACGTGACTAGGCCCAGGAAAGGTAGGTGGGAGGGCCAAAAGGTGGGAAATAGGTGAGCTGAAGGGGGAAGGGCAGGATGGAGCAGACACATTAATTAACCATTTCACAGCTCCCTTTAGCGAGGGGCAATTCCTAGGACAGGTTACCTTAGCAACAGTTTGGAGCAGAGCCAGGTTCTTGATGAGGGTGGAGGAAGGGCTCTGAAGGAATTAACATTTCAATCCCTCAGGGGCCAATGTCCAACTTCCCAGGACTCTCAAAATTGGCCTGACTCTATCTGACCTGACTCGATTTACCTATCTATATGGACTGCCTGTCTAATTCTGGCTTCACTTGTAGGTAAAATTCAAATTCTTTAGTGATCACAAGTTTTCTCATTTTCTAATTCTGCATAAATAATTTTGTCATTTTTATATGATGTAGAAATTTTTTTTATATTTCTAACTTTAATATTTATTAGCATAAAGGTTTTTTTATAGTGCCTAATGGATTTTTACTTTTATTTTCATCTGTACCTATTTTCACTGACAATATAGTTCATTTGTGCCTTTTTTCTTTTATATTTGGCAAATACCCAGAGGTTTGTCTATGTTTTTTTAAGTCTCTCTTTTGTAATTGGTTCTTTTTAGTTATGCATGATGGTGGAATCCATTTTGATATTAGGACCCCAGTCTTATGTCTGAACACAATGGTATGATTTCACTGTGGTTTTAGTCTCCTTTTAAAGATCTTTTTTTATTATGCATCTTTTTTGTTGTTGTTTTCTACTTCATTCAGTTTTGCTAATTTTCTTTTACCTTTTAAGGTTTTTGTTTATTATTATCTGTCTTCTTGAGTTGAATGCTTAATTCATGTTTTCCTCTATTATATCATTTAAGCAACACATTTTACACTAAGTACTGCTCTGGCTAAATGGCACCATTTTGATACAAAGTGTTTTCATTCTTATTTAATTCTAAGTATATTCCAATTCACATTATAAACATTTAATTTCATTCGATTTCATTTTTAAACATGTGGGATTTCTGGCTTCCTTTTATCATAAATCTGTTTTGTACCTTTATTTATCATACTGGGGATTGAATGAACCTCAGGGCCAGTCTACCATGAAGCTATATTCCTAGTCCTTTTATTTATTTATTTATTTATTTTTGAGACAGGATCTCACTAAATTGCCGAGGCTGATGTTCAACTTGTGATTCTCCTGCCTCAGTTTCTGGGATTATAAGATTTCACCCCCATGCCACGCTGAATCTGGTTTCAATGTTATTGTTGAGTACATTTTTACAGTGTTAACTCTGTGAACTTTTAAGTATCTTTTTCAGAATGTCCAATTGTATAAAATTGTTGAGGATGCTAATTCTTTTTTATTTTGTTGTCTATTTATGTACTATTAGTTGTTTTTCTGTTTTATACTTTTTTTTTTAATTGCAAACACCTCTGTAGTGCTGTTGTTTGCTTAACTGTGGGAATTTAAAGCATCCTAGATTTTGGGACTGCAGGGTAGTATTAGTTGTTCTGCTAAAATTCCAAGTGATTCTCATTAAACTCCTAGCAGTATTCATGTTAATGTCTGCACTTGGAAATCTCATACCTAGCAGATAGCTAAATGTTTCCCAATATTCACATTAAGTTGCACATTTGGAGTGCAATGGAGTATATTTTTCCTCAGAGTTCTGGGCAGAAAAAAATTTTCATGTTTTCTTGAAAGAAGATTGGTAAGAAAATGTTTAGGCTCATGTTAATAGAGGGGTCACACATTCCAGGATACTGGCTGTCTGTGGGTGTCTCACTGTCAACTCCCTGCCTCTTAATTCCCCAAGATCATGCATTTCCTTCCAGGAGTCAGGCACTGTTTTAATCCTAATATTTCCATGGACTCCCAGGGGACCATGGCACAAGCTTTTTGCTACATCTGAGTTTCTGTTTTATTTCTGGCACCTGGACATTTTCTTTTCTTTCTTCCAAGAGTATATATACTTCCAAGTGTACACAGTGTACACACACACACACACACACACACACACACACATACATCTTTAAGTACAGTTTAGCCAGCATTTCTATGTGGTTTAGCTGACAGTGTAAATTTGAAGTATATACTAACACTGCATACAGGTTAGCTCATATTACTGAAGGAAGGAATTCTCCAGGAATACAGAGAAGTTAGACACAGACCAGTGGCAGACTACTCCAGAGAGTAAGCATATTCTGGGGGCCTTAACCTGTTTGCTCTTTGGTAATGTCATACTAAGAATGGGCCCCATGTGCTCACAGAATAAGCTAGCTGAGCTAGCTTCTGAAGGTTCCCAGATCCTATTGTCATATAAAATGCCATGATCACCTGGTACAGGATAGTAATAGAAAAGGAAGTCATAGTGCTGTTATTTTGCAAGGACTTAACACCAAATAGAGGTGACATTTATATATATTTTATATAATAAAATGTACCAAAAAGTGATCAAAATCACAGTTAGCTTTCTTTAATAGAAATTTTCATTTCATGCACCTCATGATCAGTAAAAACTGGAGAAAGAGAAGATTATTGTGTGGAAGAGCCCAGATCTTTAGTGAATCTGGAACTTATAGTTCATTAAGACTAGAAGAGGCTGGGTCCAGTTAATAAAAGACCTTGAATATAATATTTACCTTCACTTATTTTAGAGATGTTTTTCCCCAAAATACAATAAAAAGAAACTTTGCATCAATAATTTAGGTACCTATATTTGGATTATGGTTTATTCCCCTTAAATTCCTTTTATATACCTAATTTTCCTTTAGTAGTTGACTTTGCTAGCAAAATAAGAATTGACCTAATTGATTTACTCTAATGTAATAATGTTGGGAGAAATAAGTGTTTTTAAAATTCTAATGTATAAAAATCATTCAAGTCTATTTTAGTGATTAGCATATAAATGTAATACTAAGAACTTTATCCCTGAATGAGATGGATATAACTCAGCAAGGCTATGAAGTTTTTACTATGCCACTTTCATATCATATGCTATTTATGCTACTTGTGAGTTTCTGAAAGAGATACCAATAAGACTTGCAAATTAATGTGCTTAGCATTTTACTCAAAAATAATGATTTTGTTCCTCGCCTATATTTATAATCACCACAATGTTATAAAAAGGGACATAGTGGGGGAGCTTTCACTAAATTAGTCTAGCTTATTGGAGTACTTTGCCGCAGTCTGGCTGGGCACAATCAGAAGCCACTTGTCAAAAGAAACTAACTTTATTTTTAGAACCACACACGCCAAACAAAACAGCCTCTCAGGAAAAATCCTCAGAGCCTCAACTGCCACCACTGGCTTTCCACAAGCCTCTCTCTCCCACACAAACTTCTCTCCACCTCCCACAATCCTCCTGCTCTTGAGGCCGATTGGCTGGGTCACGTGGGCGGAGCCAAAAAAGTCCCCCAATGAGCAGCTCCGTGGTCTGAAAGGGCAGGGAAACAGCCCAATGAGCATCACCGCAGAGGAGCCAATCAGCTAGATGTTGCTGGGGCCGCTGTGAGCCAATCATCAGCCGGCAGCTGGAAGTTTGCTGGGGCCCCTTCGGCTGTGGCTCTCAATAGTACTTTCTGAATTAGTAGAAGAAAAATACTGAGAAACACAGGACTAAAGTCTTTTAATATTCCCTTATAATTATGTGTATGCTAGACTCCCAAATTCACAGGACATGTGTTATTCAAGTCTTAGTTTTAATTAAAAACAGAAAAAAAAATGACCTCCTATTGCCATGCCTGTCAGTTTTGCTTAAAGCTTTGTTCCTTTGTTCAATAGATCTGCGGATCTATTTATCTAGGTATTTTTGCATTACTATTAGCCGTACTGGCCATTGAATTGAAATATACTGAAACATAATAGCTGGTTATTTTGAACAATGCCTTGCTGTTTTCTCCTTTACCTTGACTGTGAAGCCAGATTTAAAGATAGGTAGTTAGTGTAGTTAGGTAAATCGGGTCTAATATCCAGTAAAATCGAGAATGAAGGCCATATTGAGAATGGAGTCCAGGAAAAGGGGAATTGAAAATGTCCCCAAGGCCCAGAGCCCATCCCAAGGAAATGTTAATAAAGTAGCTCCCAGCAAACATAGAGATACTAATCCAAAAGTCCTTCCTGCCCAGATTAGTCCTTCTGCCCATTTGTCCCTCACCCTTTGGGCCTTCCCACCTACATTTTATCACTGCAAGATAACAGAACCAAGGGCAGGAATGCGGGAAAGCTGAAAGAAGACTTCAGCCATAACAGAGGGAAGATCTTGCTCTTCCATAGATTCCACCTCTTGGGTCTCCTTCTTCCTCTGGGGAGAAGTCTTTTCTGCTGTCCTTAATAAAGCTTCTACTTTCCACTCTACACTTGCCTCTGCGTGCTTCTCTGGTGTGTTATAGTTCAGCATCTGGGAAGCAAGGAGTAAAGAGTGGTAACACCTGGGTTGAGGTATCTCTCTCACCTTTAAGATGGATTATCCCTGGTTTGAATTTATGAACTGCAAATATACTCAGCACTTTGATTGTGTTGTAGTATTTCTGCAAACGTGATTAAGATTGAGAATAACTTTATGTCACCCACTCTAGTACTGTCCTTTGTAGATGTAAAGATAAATTGCAGAAGTGGGTAGGTGGTCTATGATTATAGTATGATGCTTTTCTCATGTCACATTTGTTTCTAATACTGAGAAATTTTAGTGTTTGATGAAAGTGCAAATTATGAGAAAAAAAATTCTAAGACTATTTTTGGAAAACTTGGAGTTTTAAACTCATTTAGTACAATAAGAAGAAGGAATTAAAATTCTTTTGATGAATCTCTTAAATGGTTATGAACGATCACTTACTAGATGGAATTTCAAGAATCGAAATGTAATTGTTAAATTAAATCAAAAATCTGAAGAGAATGTTGTGTGGTGATGCTAGGCTCTGAAAAGTGAGAGAAAAGATTCCTTGTCTTGGTGAAATTATTTCATTAAATAGGCCTTTTAACCAGATTTCAGAAGCAGACCCAGAAGGAGAAATATATACATTTTTTTTTTTTGAGTAGGAAACAAATGATGACTCAGAGGAAAAACAATAATAGCAAAGAATTTGAGAGAGGAGACATTAGAGATAACAAACTTAGCCTGAATTTGTTATGGTAGTTGCAATGATGGGAACAAAAGATGGGAACAAAACAATGATGGTATCAAAACAGAGGAACCACCAGATCTAGAAGTGGTACTTCTTACAGTGTTTCTATTCACTTCACCAATGGTAAGTGTTACTATATATCAGGCATTAAGTACAACAATTCCTGTCCCAGGGAGCCCTTAGAAGAGCCAGGAGTAGAAGGAGGGACAGAACAGTTGATTTCATCTGGTTGAAGAGTGTAGAGGGTGGACTGCTGGGTTTCTTGTGTTCTCATGACTAAAACGCTCAGGGGTCACTCCAGTAAAACTGGGCTAACTGGGCTGCACAAAATAACCACACAAGAGACACAAATACCTTTTTCTTTGGGGTTGCTGTGACAGCTCCTTTGACCTTAAGGGTCCATAGAAAGAGAGAGAGCGAGAGCACCGTGCTGACCCCTTTTATTGAGGAGAAGCTATTCAAATGAGGCAAAGGGTCAGGTTTCAGGGGGCTGAGTCTATTTTCATGATGTCCACTATCAGCAGGTTGACTGACACCTAGGTAGGCCACACCCAAGGACACGGTAAGAGAAGGGGACACACACAAGGCACTTCCATGGAAGATTCTATCCTAAACAGGGCAAGGGGTTTATTACAAAGGAACAGGTGAGCATAGTTTCATCCATGCGGCTGTAGGAAGACACAGCCACTGGAACCCTAGAAGAGCAGGGCAGTCTAGCAGAATGGGTTCCTGACACCACATCGACCAGCAGGGGAGTTAACTGGGTGAAGTGCGAGGTTGGTCTCCCACAGTGGACAGAGGGGGCATTCAGCCTACCTGTCAAAGTTAGCCAGTGAGCGCTGCATTCACTTGGCTGGCTTCGAGGTAGCGAATGATCACATGCTAGCTCAGCTTTTCTAGATTACTTGCATTCAGGGTCGCTGGCATCACATGCCATCAGATTTGGAATGCAGCTTCTGTTGGGGCCTGGTCCAGAGCATCTGCAATGCACCCACCTTCGCAAGTGCTGGAGAGGAGACAGCACTCGCAGGTGCAGTGGGATCAATGCCTGTCTTTGTGGATCTCAGGGCTCCCATTCGCAACCCTGGAGAAACCCTTTCAGCCAAGGTTCCTAGGGTACCTCCATTTACTCCTCCCCCAGGCTGGTCAAATGAAAATTAGATAAACCGAAGGGGTTGGTGATTGGCTAGGAGAAAGAGACTTGGCTCTGCTTTTTCTCTCTATTGGACCACAGCTGTTAGAAAGATGAAGATTAGGAAGCTCTCACTGATGATAAAATACCAGTACTGGTGCTATCTAGTCACAGGGACTTTTTCCTCTGTAGGATTCCATGATACAAACAGCTGGTTACCTGAGGCTTGACTGATGGGGAAGGGGTGGTTTGTCAGATCTAGATCAGAGCAGGAAAGGAAGATCTACTCCAGAAAGGAGTATGTGCAGATTGGAGAAAAGTGGTCAGAAAGTTACCACCGCCTGCAAATGAGAAAGATGACATAGTTGTGTGGGATGAAAGGAAGGGTTAGAAGAAGCAAGTGTTTGGGTGGAGAGATGTCAGGACTTGAAAAGCAAGTAAAGGAGGGACCTGAAGGAAGGAGATGGGCCCAGCTCTCTACAGTGCTTTTGGCAGAGAGGCTGGGTGAGTTGCAGGTGCCATTATTGCTGGCAGGAGATTAGTAATAGGTTTGAGTCCAGATAAGATAATGAGGTTATTTTTGGACATGTCAATCATGTACAAATGGAAATATTCAGTGTGCAGCAGTTTATTGTTCAGGAAAGCTGTCATCCTGGAGTCTTTGATTTAAGCAGGTGTGGATGAGGTCAGCTAAGGATAATTTAGGGTGCTATATCTAGAGGCGCTGGAGGGACAGACACAGGATATCAGCACCTACTGGACGTTTTTCTGATAAATGAATTTTCTTCTTTAATTTGCAGCACAGCCAGGGTCATTGGAAAATTCAGTTTCTTTTGCCTTCAGTGTCTCATTTTGAAAGGGAAGGGATTGGAGTTCTTGATCTCATTGTAAAAAGAATTTAAAATTATAGGACTTCTCATGAGACTGTTGGAGGCAATGAAACAGGGGAATCTTGCACCTTCTTTTCCACCATTGTATCCTACCAATGTCTTAGGATCATTGACAGCAGTAATAGCAGAGCAGTCTCACATCAGGAATAATCTCAAGTGTGGAAGATCACAAAGGCAAAGAAACTCAGAGAGAAGCATCCACCTATACAGATGGCTCAAATCTAATAATTTCCTTTTTAGGTTTGAACTCAGTCTGCTTACGATGTGATATAGGGAACTTGTTAGAAGCACACTTTCTCTGTGCTCTTATTTATTTTACATTTCTTTTCTTGGCCCATTTCCCTCCCTTTTAAATAGATTTTATATTTCAGAGCAGTTTTAGGTTCGCAGCAAAAATGAGCATGTAGTACATAGTTCCATTCACCCTTGCCTCTCCCTCCCAGCCCCTTCCAGGATGGATGTCCCCCACCAGAGTGCAAATCATTTGGTGCAAATGATGAGTCTGCATTGACATCTCATTATCACTATCACCTATTGGGGTTCACTCTGGGTGTTGTACGTTCTGTGTGTTGATTTGGACAAATGTGTGGTGACATGTGTTATGGTTTAGATGTTAGGTATTCCCAAAAGCTCACATGTGAGAAGAAGGTTTAGAGAAGAAATGATTGAGTTATAAGAGCCTTAACTCAATCAGTTAATTAATCCCCTGATAGGGCTTAGCCAAGTGATAACTGTAGGCAGGTAAGGGTGTGGCTAGAGAAGGCAGGTCCCTGGGGACATGCCTTTAGGGTGTATATTTGGTGAGCTGAGTTTAGTATATCTCTGAAGCCTGCTGTGATGTCTTGAGCCACTTCCCCCCACCACAGCTTTCCACCAGGATGTTCTGCCTCACCTTGAGCTTTGAGGAATGAAGCTCATTGTCTATGAACTGAGACCTTTGAAACTGTGAGCCCCCAAATAAAGTTTTCCTCCATACAATTGTTCTTGTCAGGTCTTTTGGTGGCAACAATGAAAAAGCTGACTAAAACAACATGTATCCATCATTGTAGTCACATAGGGTAGTTTCACTTCCCTAAAGGACCTTTCTGTTCCCCTTTTCATCCTTCCCTCCCCACTATGCTCTTACATTAAAAAATATACTTACTTTATTTTTATATGTTGCTAAAGATCAAACCCAGTGCCTCACATGTGTAAGGCAAATGCTCTACCATTGAGCTATCACCCAGCTCCTGCTCTTACATTTTAATTGAAGTCATATTATATCTATGCTGTTAAAATTTCATTCATCTTACAGATATAAGTGTGCATTAAAATATGAAGAGAATGCATTAACACAGTAACATGTATTTACCTATGTCAAAAGCTTCCTGATGTGGATTATCATTATTGTTTATAGTATGGTGCAATTTTTGGTAATCAGTTATAGTAATTGGAGCTTTACTGCCATTGAAAGTTTGTTAGTTTAATTAGGTTAGCCCCTCAAGTTTTTTTTTTCCCCCAGAAGTCATCAGGAATAGAGAATTTAAATAAATACTGCTTAATCAGGTAAACAGATAAACCTGTATTAGTTTGTAAGTCAGTTTATCTTTGTTTTAGCACACTGTTCTCCTTTAATATTTGTACAATGGATATTTACCTGGTACCTAGGGCCAAAAGCCACCACCTGCATTTTATTGAAACATTTTTATGAGTTTGTACACAAGTGTGCATACCTACACCAGCACTTGCAATTTTACATGTGTGTGCAAATACGTATGTATGTGTTTAAGTGTGCACTTGTGTTTGTGCATGCACATGTGCATGTTCAGTACATACCAGCATTAGAGACGGAAATAAGAAAAAAAAGCAAAGCACCTGGAGAGTAGAGGAGAGGATTGCAATGAATTTATTTTTTAATGATAGAAAAATAAAAAAAGAAGAGAGAGAAAGAGATGACAGCCAAATAGGGAGCGGTAAGAGAGGGAAAAAAAGCAACAGGCAGGTGCCAGAGGAATTGGGTCATTTTGGAGGAATATAATGAAGAGGGGCTAATGGCATCAGGGTCTTCATGGCAAAACAACCTTTCTTTTCTCTTTCTTTCTCTAATGAGGACCTGAAGAGAGCAGAGCAGCGATGAATGTCTGTGTTGCTGTAAGTCACTGACTCTTCCCCACAACTGAGAAATAGAGGAGGGGGGAAACAAAGTGCATAGTTATAAGAAACCAATAGAACTAAAACATTAACCTTGAAGTACAGACCTATTATAACTTCATATGACTTAAAAGAATACTCATGTCTCATAATGATCAAATTAGATTTAAGGGGTGACCCTCCTTATTTACCTGATTTTGAGGGGGGAAACGTGTTTCAGCAAAGAAGATAATGGGGTAATTAGGATTTCTTGCTGTGGTGCAGGCAGCAGGATCATTTTTGAAGGACAAGAGAGGTGCAAAACATTGCTTAACAACGTCTGTGAGTGTCTGCTTACTTGATACTCTTCTTCACTGGACTGTTAGCAACAGGATGCCTTGTTTTCTTCTCTTTGATACCTTGCATAGTGCTTGACTCACAGTAGACACAAAAAGTTTCCTGGATGAATGGATGACAGACGCAGAAAAACTTTTGCATCTAAACTGGAGAAGGAAATAATAGCAATAATAATGCTGGTGATAAGGGTGAGAGCTAACATTTACTGAGAGTTTGCCACAGGTCTGGCACTCTTTGAAGTATTTTATATGTATTGATTCCTTTAACCCTGATAATGCTAATTCATCATAATATTGTAGATAAGAAACTAAGACATAGAACTGTTATGCAATTTACACAATCTTACAGCTAAAAAGTGCTAGAACTAAGTTTTCAGTTCTCAGTGTCTAATCCCAGAGATCATGCTTCTTTACCACCTAGCTCAGCCCTTCTCCCACATTTGCTTTAGTTAGTCATGATATAAGCAGATGCCATTCTTGTGGTGAGCAGTGATCAAATTCATGGTGGTCCTCATGCTATAAAGATGACATGAACATTGACATATGAAATGTGGTATTGAAAGAGCTTTAATCCTGTGATGGAGGGAAGATCTTCAATGGAAAAATAAGAAGCCCCTGGACCTGTGTGCCTCTCACGGGACAGATTCCTCCTGAAGTCTGGCTTCAGTGACCTCGAGCATGCCTGTGAGCCTTGGTGAAGAACCAGGGAGTCAACAGGGGTCATAGCCATTCTCCAATACTCTCACCCTCATTTAATCTTCATATCATTTCTTTGTGGATTTTGCAGTCAACAAGCTGAAGTGAAAACTATTTTTAATTGAATTCAAATGATCACTCTCTCTAGTCTTCCAACTCAGATCAGACTCTGTGCTATGCTGGAATCTTCCGGGATAATTTATGAGATGTCTGTCCCTCCTTTCCTTCATTTGTAAATTAGAGATAGTGATAATCTATTGAGAATCACAGCCGAAGGGGCCCCAGCAAACTTTCAGACTGCCAGCTGATGATTGGCTCACAGCGGCCCCAGCAACATCTAGCTGATTGGCTCCTCTGTGGTGATGCTCATTGGGCTGTTTCCCTGCCCTTTCAGACCACGGAGCTGCTCATTGGGGGACTTTTTTGGCTCCACCCATGCGACCCAGCCAATCGGCCTCAAGAGCAGGAGGATTGTGGGAGGTGGAGAGGCTTGTGGTGGAGAGAGAGGCTTGTGGGAAGCTGGTGGTGGCAGTTGGGCTCTGAGGGTTTTTCCTGAGGAGCTGTTTTGTTTGGCGTGTGTGGTTCTAAAAATAAAGTTAGTTTCTTTTGACAAGTAGCCCCTGAATTGTGCCCAGCCAGACTGCGGCAATAATCCTTCCTTTGAATGATCATTGCTGAGATTAAATCAATTTCTGCATGTAAACCTTTGGAAATCTTTGTGGCCCATAGCAATTGCTCAAAAATTTCTTAGATGCCAGCTTCTCTCCAGATCTCTCTCTCGCTCCCTCTCTCAAACTTATTTTCTGTGCTTGCCTAGGCATTTCTTGGGTGTTTAGTCTTCAACACCAGGGAATCGAGGACTCAGTTTCCAAGACAGGTACCAATTCCACTCATGTTGTCACAGATGACAGGTGTTCAAGCTCTTCTTCCTATAAGCCTTTGTATTTATGAAGCTTCAATTTAACTGAGTTTCTAGCACTTGGATGATTTGGATTCACGTAAAGTAAAGGAGGGAACTATTGATCTGAAAAACATATTATCAGTGTGCCCCACCCTCATCTGGGAAAAAAAAAGTGAGTAGAGCACTTTATTTTAGAGATGGAGAAACTGGGGCAAAGTGAGAGCAATATATTTGTTCAGCATAATGCACATAAACAGTGCATGATCCTGATCAAACCAGGTAAAGAATTCTCATGCAGTTGCTTTATGGTGTGTGTTTATGGTGTTGGAACTAATGGTAATGAGCCTCCTGAGTTCCAGGAAGATGGAGCAGGCCAGGATCTATGTTAGGGTTTTTTATGGTCAGTAACCCAAATTCTTGAGTGTTATCTATAGTTTGTAGTAAAATCAAGCCTATCTTCTTTGTGGAAATCACTGGCTAATGAATGCTTTCCCACACTGAATAATTGTATATATTTATGGGGTACACTGCAATATTTTAACACATGTATACAAAATAGACCGATCAAATCAGACTAATTAATGATTCCATCTCCATAACATTACTTTGTGTTTAAGTTCCTCTCCTAGTTACTCATAAAATTATTATGAAATATATTCTCCCTGCTGTGCTGGAGAGCACCAGAACTTATTACTTACATCTTACTTTGTTTTGGTCCCAATTATTCAACCTCCTTCTCTCTCTCTCTCTCTCTCTCTCCTGCTGCTACGCTTCCCAGCCTTTAGTAATCACTGTTACACATTCAAAAACATGTTTAAGGAAATGGAAGTATCCTGCTTTTATCATTACATACTGTGTACATGTATTGAATTATCACACTGTACCCCATAAGTTTGTATCATTAAAATAATAATTAGTAAAAATTCTTTCTCATAGGATGTAGAGAGAGAGAAGTGATTTGCATGACTTGATCCATTTCAGTCTCTGCTGGATATTTTTATGGACTGAGCTTCTTTTAGAGAAAATTGAAATGCTTTTCTTTTTCCTAAGATATTGCTCAGGAAAGGTTAAGTTTTTTCGGTTTTCAGGGGGAATATGCATCAGTGGTTTCATGAAGAAAAAGAATACGAACTCTCTAGAGTCCACCTGCTCCAATCTCACATTTAATTGGTTAAAGAGTCTAAGAGAGATTGAGGAACTTGTGTGAGGCTACACAGCTGGTACATAAAGACAAAGCTGCAGCCTGGCCTGGTTTGACCAATCCCATGGCTTGAACCCTTCCTACTGGTGTTTAATGATGTTTCCATATAAGACTGATTAGGAAATTGTCCAAATGACCTTGGCAATGATGTTGAGGAGCATCCTGATGGCTGTGTGGGATTCAATACTCTTTATTTTCCCCTCCTTACCTTGGAATTCAATGCTTTTAATTGACCGAATATTATTTGACTCTAGGAATTAAAAAGTCTGTTTTTTAAAAACCCTTTCTCAAATGGATAGTTTGGATACTAGTTGCAGCTTCTTAGATAACTAATTATATTTTGGATCTTTTGAAATAAAAAAAGAAAAAAAAAAGAACATAGGGGACTCTCCTTCTTCTGGTGCCTTTCAGAATGTGGTCATCTTTAGCATCTGTTCCATAGGTGACAGAAATATTTGGGTGGAAACACTAGGGTCCTGGGAGTGTGAACCTAATTGCTTTATGCTTTTTGGAAAGAAGAATATTGGGCTGTTGATTAGGCTGTAGAGACAGTGAATAAGATGCAGTGAATTGGATGAGGAGAAGGCAACATAACTTTGGGGAAGAATGTTTTGGATTAGTTGGTAATTTAACCTCCGAGGTAGGAGAGAGCTCAGGTAGAAATGTTGATTCAAAAGCTCAAAGGTCTGAGAAGACTTTTGATAGCTCATTGGTATATTGTATCAGATGGAGAAAAATAAATTAAAGGCACCAAGGAAAACACTGAGCCTCCTAAAATGTGCTTAATAAAGGGACATCTTGGCTCCCTAGTGTCTGATGTAGCCAGTGCTATCCACGGGGAGCCCGGTGAGCAGGGATGGAGGCATCTTTCCCTAATGGAAACAGTGCCTGCTTCCCACTCAATCCTGCTCTCTCCCTTGGAGGGCTGTACACAAATCCTACTTTTGGAGTTTGTGATCCTAACCAAGTAGCTTCAGATTGCAAAGGACTTTATATACAAGTCCCTACATAAACAGAACAAACTGAGATTGCAGAATGATGTAAAACACCCTCAACATTTCAGGCCAGAGGGCTCTCTTCTAAAGGGGCCTTTCTTTGTTTTTCTGTGGTTGCAGCTTGACTTCCTTTGGACTCTCACACTCTGGCTTAGATGATTTCCCTGGTACCTCCCACTGACGTTTCTTGCTGTCCCTGTCTTGCTTCTTTCACACTTTCCAATCATTCACATTCTTAATTAGGCTTAAAAGTATCTGATAAACACTGAGCCGGAAATGAGTCAGTTTCCATCATGAATGCTTTAGGGAGCGCCTGACATTTAATTATGTTTTTACCAATATGTGTTTATGAGCTTTGTTTTCCTCTTGAAAATTAGAAAGGATTGGCCAATATGATTTATTAAAAATGTAATTTATATCCATGCAAATTGTGAAAATTTCGGGCTTCAAAACTTACATAAATACTTGTTATATTTAAACTTTATGTTATAATGTTGATTTCTTTAGTTAACTTGTAATAATAGTAAATAATTTATGATTTTTTTTCATTAAAATTTAAAAGCCTAATGAACTCTACAATACCAGAAACACTCTGCTGAACAGAATTTATAAAAGATGGCTATTGAGATAAATCCTCAAAATAGTGGTGTTTTGAAATACGATTTTTCTTGTTAAATTGTACTTAAAGCTACCAGTTATTTGAATGTCATTAGATAACTTCTTCTTTCTTTCTTTGTTTATTTTGTGGCACCAGGGATTGAACCCAGAGGCACTTAACCACTGAGCAATATTACCAGCACTTTTTATTTTTTTTTAATTTTGAGACATGTCTCGCCAAGTTGCTTAGGGTCTCTCTAAATTGCTGAGGCTTGGCTCTAAACTTGTGATCCTTCTGCCTCAGCATCCCAAGTTGCTGGGATTATAGGCATGTGTCACTGTGCCCAACTAAATATCTTTTTCTTTAAACATAAAATAATAAAAAAAAGTTTCTGTAAGGTTGTGTGTGTGTGTGTGTGTGTGTCCCCATAGTTACAGTTTGTTCTCTGTCACCTCTTGTACTTTTAGTTGCTGTTTTGACTTTCAAGACTATCTTGTCTGGACACACAGTTAGAATGATTTAATAAATTATTATGCTGCAAGTCCAGAATTCAGGATGAGAGAGCTGGATGTATCATTTTGACCTGACCTAACTTAGTTGGCTTACTATCAGACATGAGACAAATTTTAATTTGGTTAGTAACCTCAACCATAAGATATCATTTTCATATAATTCCTGTTGACAAGAAAAAACCTTGGCAGAATTCATAAGATTTTTTTCACCTATTATAAATCCAACTCAACTCTTTTGGGAATGTTGAAACTTGTAAAAAAAAAAAAAAAACAAAACCCAACTCTCTCATAAAGCCTAATTCCTCATGGGTTTCATGATATGATTTTTAAAAAGCTGTAGTTTTTTAAGTGACAGTTTTAATCCCTTAACATTAAAGATAGCTCATCAAAATAGAACTAGAGATGAATTCATTTCCAATAAGAGAAATACAGTAAGAAGAAGAATAGAAATAAAAATGTAAATTATTGATAAGTCTTTAGCATGCTAACATCAGTAGTTCCTTATGCATCAGTATGATACATATTATATACTTTCCTCTCAAATCGTATTCACTTTTTAACATAAATTCAGCAAAATCGATGACAGTGGACTCTTGACTTTTTTCTCAGTCCTTTGAAGAATATTCTTTTCTTTCTTTTTGAATTTATTGTAGTAATTAATATCGGACAAAAATATGTACATAAGTATATATTTGTGGGGTACCATGTAGGGTTTTGGTACATGTATACTTTGCATAATAAGAAAATCAGGATAAGCATAACTATCTCCTCAAACATTTATCCTGTCTTTATTGTGAAAGCATTCAAAATCCTTTCTTCTAGTTTTTTGAAATACACAGTACAGTATTATTATTTAAAGTCACCCTTCTGTGCAACCTCTTGGTACCCCTGTCTTTCCCTCCTTGCCTACTCTCCCCAGCCCTTGGTAATCATCTTTAGTCTTTACTTCCATGAGATTCATCTTTTTAGATTCCCCATATCAATGAGATCATGCGGTACTTGTCTTTCTCTCTCTCTGGCTTATTTCACTCAACACAATGACTCTGATTCTGAGACCTGGACAAAGGACAGGTAGCTGATTATCAAAGAAAAGGAAATAGGTTGCCAACAGCTAACCTTCAGATAGCACTTCCCTGCTCCACCTGTTGACCACCTGGGGAGGGGAAGGATCTTACTTGCCAACCTAAGGATTAACCCCCTGGGTGCCTCTTTTTCTGCCTTTGGGCACATATGCAGGAAAGAAAGAGAGGGTGGATGGGGCTGGGGATGTGGCTCAAGCGGTAGCCCGCTTGCCTGGCATGCATGCAGCCCGGGTTCGATCCTCAGCACCACATACAAACTAAGATGTCGTGTCTGCCAAAACTAAAAAGTAAATATTAAAAATTCTCTCTCTCTTAAAAAAAAAAGAGAGGGTGGAGAAGTCTATAAAAAAGCAAGACATCCCTCATTCCCACAGGCACCAGCTCTGGATGCCAGCTTCTCTCCAGATCTCTCTCTCGCTCCCTCTCTCAAACTTGTTTTCTGTGCTTGCCTAGGCATTTCTTGGGTGTTTAGTCTTCAACACCAGGGAATCGAGGACTCAGTTTCCAAGACAGGTACCAATTCCACTCATGTTGTCACAGATGACAGGTGTTCAAGAAGTATGCTCTTTTCTTTTCAGACCTAGTATGAATTTAGTGCATCCAACAATTGTGGGGGAAAAAAAATCCACAATTGATTCAGTCAAATTTGTATACATATGGTGTTATATGTGAAGAGCAGTAACGATTAAGTACCTGCTTCATTGAATCAGAAATTTTTGTGAGGGGAAAAAGTGAGGGAAAAATCAATCATACATTTGCATTATGGTAACAAACTGAATTTTAAAATGTTATGTTTCTTGCATACTTATTAAGTAGAAGACTGTGTTTCCTAATCCATTTGGTGTATCTTCATGAATGTTTTAGATCTCAGAGAAAAAAATTGTTGGGGTTATTCATTCCATACATATTTATTCACGACTCAACACTTTTCTAATGGCTGGAGCGATACAGTTAAATAAATGAAATATCCCTGGCCATACAGTGTATACACAATAATACAGGATGAGACCAGCAATAAAAGAAAAATATACATGTGTATGTCTCTGTATACCCATGTATAACTACTTATAAATGAAATTTAGTTCATTATGTATTATGAGCATAAAAAAGGAGAAACAGGAGAGGGAAGTGTTATGGGTATTAATTGGGAAGACTTCACTGGAAAGATAACATTTGAACAGACTTAAGGAGTTGAGGGAGTAAGCCTCATATGTTGGGGTGGAGTGTTAGATGCACAGGGAACTGAAATATAAAGCCCCAGGGGAGGGAAAGTACCTGTTATCCAGAACAATGAGAGACTGGAGCAACAAGAGCCAGCAAAATAAAAAGATCAAGGAGTTAATAGAGGCCTGGCTTGGGTAGAAAACAGAAGGCTATTTCAAGGACCTTGTCTTTTGCTCTGAATGAGGTGAATGGTCATTGGAGGGTTATGAGAAGAAATAAGTGTCCTGAATTGTGTTTTAACAGGATCCCTCTAGAGTTGTGTGAGGAACATATCTGTCGGGTTGAAAAAAGACAATAAAAGGGAGAATGTTGAGAGCCACAGCTGAAGGGGCCCCAGCAAACTTTCAGACTGCCAGCTGATGATTGGCTCACAGCGGCCCCAGCAACATCTAGCTGATTGGCTCCTCTGTGGTGATGCTCATTGGGCTGTTTCCCTGCCCTTTCAGACCACGGAGCTGCTCATTGGGGGACTTTTTTGGCTCTGCCCACATGACCAAGCCAATCTGCCTCAAGAGCAGGAGGATTGTGGGAGGTGGAGAGGCTTGGGGTTGAGGGAGAGGCTTTTGGGAAGCCGGTGGTGGCAGTTGGGCTCTGAAGGTTTTCCTGAGGAGCTGTTTTGTTTGGCGTGTGTGGTTCTAAAAATAAAGTTCGTTTCTTTTGACACGTGGCTCCTGAATCGTGCCCAGCCAGACTGCAGCAGGAGAACAGTATGATAATGAGGCTTTGACAGATAGTAGTAGTAGAAGTTAAGAGACGGATTGGATGATTGTGGATATTTTCAAGGTAGAAACAACAGAACAGGCTGACAGAATGGATTGGCCTGTGATAGTTTATTTTAAATTAATTGAACTAGGCAACTACAAGGAAGGAACTTCAGTGGATCAAGATGGAAATCTCTGAAATTCAGGATTTGGGGAGAAGATCAGTAGTTTGCTTTAGGAGAGTCTATTAGACAGCTAAACAGAGATATTGAATAGTCCATTGGATATGGACTTCTGAATTTCAGGGGATAGATACAAGATTGAGATAAAAATTCAAGAATCAGAAGCATGTATGTGACATGAGATAATTTGAGATCTCTAAAAAAGTGGTTATCAATAGAGAAGACCCAGGATGGAACTTAGATGGAAATTCAATACAATGGAGTTTGAAGATAGAATCAGCAAAGACTGAGTCAGTAAGATAGGACAAAAGACTGATACAGTATCTATTGTTGTACTCTCTTTTCTGTTGAATAAACATATATGTCTATTGTTTTTCTAATACTAATTATTAATTAATCCTGATGACTCTTTTGTCTGACTTCGTTTTCTTTTTCAAATGGTTTAACTCTTTCAATTCTTTTGCCTTTCATATATGTTTTATAATCAGCTTTTAATTTATTTAGAAAATTCTTCTTAGATTTGGATTTTTATCTAAGTTGGAGGAGAATCAACATCTTAATTTTATCGAGTTTACCTTTCACAAATATGTTATACCTCACTACTTAGATTGGTTTTGATTTTTCATCAACATTTTATAGCATTCATAATATAAATTGTACATGTGTTTTGTTGGCTTTATACATAATTATTTCATTTTTTGAAGCTATTTAAAATATTTTTTCAATTTCCAATTGTTTATTTCTATATGTTATATTTCTTGCTAGTCTCTGGGATTTTCTAAGTCAGTAATATTGTTTTCTATGAATAAATATATTTTTTAACCCTTCCTCATTGTTTTGTCTTTTATTTATCTTTCTTCCTTATTGCTCTGGTTATAACCTCTTCTCCTATGTTACGTAGAAATAGTTGGATCAGATAGCCTTGTCTTATTCCTGGTTGTGGGGTAGTGGTGGTGGGGAAGAGAATTCAGCTATATCATTGAATATTATACTAACTGTTGTTCTTTCAAATATATCTTTATCAGATCAAATCAGTATTCATTTCTCCTTGGTTGAGAGATTTTATTACGAATGGATGTTGTACTTTTTCCAATGTTCTTTTTATATCTAGTGTGATGATCCTAAGGATTTTTCTCTTTCATATTGTTGACATCCTACATTGATTGATTTTTAAATGTAGAACCAATCTTGCATCCTGGGATAAAACTACCTGGTCATGATGTGTTTTACTTCTTGTATATTGTTGGATTGGATTTGGCAATTGGTAGTTTGCATTTATTTTCATGAGAGGGATGGTCTGAATATTTCTTTCTCCTTCCTTCCTTCCTTCCTTCCTTCCTTCCTTCCTTCCTTCCTTCCTTCCTTCCTTCTTTCTTTCTTTCTCTCTTTCTTTCCTGTCTTTGTCTTGATTTGATATCAGTTTAATACTTGGCATAGGAGATAAGCTGGGAACTACGTTGCCTTCTTCTATGTTCTGAAACTGTGGAAAATTCATACTTGAGGGCTGAGGTTGTGGTTCAGGGGCAAAGTGCTTGCCTCACACATATGAGGCACTGGGTTTGATTCTCAGCACCACATAAAAGATAAATAAACTATATATATATATACTGTCTCTTAT
>NW_025999990.1:45227535-45230172 GCF_001458135.2 Marmota marmota marmota | reverse complement strand
ATATATATAATTCATACTTTTTCAGCTTATCTTTAAATGTTTAGGATAACTCACCAGTGAAGCCACGTTTGTCTTTCCTTTGGGGGGGATGATTCAAACTGTGAATTAATTTTTTTGGGGGGGGATGTGCTAGGAATTGAACTCAGGGTGCTTGTCCACTGTTATATCCCCAGCCCGTTTTTTTTTTTTTTTTAAATTTTGAGACAGGGTCTTTTTAAGTTGCTCAGATTGACCTTGAATTTGCAATCCTCCTGCCTCAGCCTCACCATTCAGTGGGACTGCAACCATGCACCACTGCACCTAGCAGGATATTGTTTCTTGTTGAGCTTTAGAAGTTTGTATCTTTCAGGGACTCTATCTATATGATCTAGATTGTTAGATTTATTGGCAAGAAATTATTAATGGCTCCCTCATGATCCCTTTAATTTACGTTTTGTCTGCAGTGTTATTTGGGACGTTGGCCCATACTTCCACTTTAACAATTTGTTGGAGACGGAGCAAGATGGCGGCTGGGAGAGCTTCTCGGGTTCTTCTCTCGATAGACCCACCCAGCTAAGATGGTATTCATGCACCAAACCTCCCTCACTAGAGCTAAGGAAATCAGGTGAGAGACAGTAGGGTCTGCTTTTAGTTTAAGAAGATGAAAATGCATGTTGAAGAAGGCATGAAGAAAACAGTTGCCCGGTCACCCCTCCCCCAAGCCCTACAGCCCAGTGTGGAGGGAGATGCCTCTTGCCTGGGGGGAGACAGGGAATTACATGTAAGCGTGGAGTGGGCAGAGCCCCACAACCCTAGGCCAGGCTGATACTAAAGGAGTAAGCTGCTGGAGTTGCCTTTGGCCAGGTGGCTGACCAGGTCACCATCCCTTCCCCAGCCTCAGGCTGCAGAGCCAGAAGGAGACTCCACCCTCAGGGAGCAAAGCACAAAAGCTGGCACAGGGCTGTGTCTTGGAGTCTGGTGCCAAGCCTGCAGGGGTGAGACCCAGCACCTCTTAGAAGTGAAGGTCCCTATGTGCAGACCAGAGCTCAGAGACAGACATGCATCAGGTGGAGAATTTTATTTTGAGACAGGGTCTTATTAAGTTGCTCAGGTTGACCTTGAATTTGCAATCCTCCTGCCTCAGGCTCCCTCCACTGAGCCACAACCCTGCCCAAGTGCCCAAGCACTTATTATTTCTTTATGATGAAAAATTTTAAAATTCTTTCTTTTTACTTTATGAAATTTATAGTACAGTACTATTATCTATGGTCATTCTCCTATAGACAGCACACCAGAACTTCTTGTTCCTATGTAACTGTAATTTAGTACCCAATAATTAACCTTTCCCAGCTCTCTCCTACCCAGGGGACAGATTGGGCTTTTGACCTGCATCCTTTCCAGCCTTGTAGTGATCGTGGAGCACACCTGACCCCCTGCTGAGACAGTGCAGGTCTCTACCTCTATAAGATTCAGGTGTGAGCCAGCTTAGCATCAGCCTGGCTGGCTTTTACCAGCACTGCTCCAGCCTCAGGCAGCAGCAGTATAAGGTGTATAAGATCACATTTACTGGGGGTAGGACGGGGTAGTATGCACAAGACTTCTCTGGAACTTCGAATTGGGCTGGCACTGGGAAGTTGGTAATGGCTCCCATCACCAAGCCTGCCTGTTGGTGGAGACTCTGGAATAGCTCCTGTGCCAGGGGAAGACACATGGTCCCATTCCATAGGACATTTATTTCAGCTAGCATCAGCTGCGGCTGGTTACAGTAGTCTTGAACCTATTGCTTGGTCCACCTCAGCAGTAGGCAGCCCATAGCAGCATGGGTCTTGGTCCTTCCCCAGTATTGTGCTGTCAGGCTGTGGGCCTAATGTGTGTCAGTTTGGTGGCACTGGTAACTAGCTGCAGGTGAGACATAGAACTCTTGGACTGGTCCATCCACAGTGACTATGCCAGAGCCAGTCAAGGGTAGTACTAGTTGAAAGTAGAATGATAGTACCCAGAGCTGGGTAGGATAGGGTAGGGGAGAGGTGGGGAAAGGTTGATTATTGGGTACTAAATTATAGTTCCATAGGAACAAAAAGTTCTGGTATTCTATTGCATAGGAGAATGACCATAGATAATAGTAATGTACTATATATTTCATAAAGTAAAAAGAAAGAATTTTAAAGGTTTTCATCATAAAGAAATAAAAAGTGCTTGAGCTGGGGTTGTGGCTCAGTGGTAGAGTGCTTGCCTTGCACGTGCAAGGCTCTAGGTTGTATCTTCAGCACCACATAAAAATAAATGAAAAAAAAAGGTATTGTGTCCAACTACAAGTAAAAAAAATATATATATATATATATATATATATATGTTTTTTACTTGTAGTTGGACACAATACCTTTTTTTTTCATTTATTTTTATGTGGTGCTGAAGATACAACCTAGAGCCTTGCACGTGCAAGGCAAGCACTCTACCACTGAGCCACAACCCCAGCTCAAGCACTTTTTATTTCTTTATGATGAAAACCTTTAAAATTCTTTCTTTTTACTTTATGAAATATATAGTACATTACTATTATCTATGGTCATTCTCCTATGCAATAGAATACCAGAACTTTTTGTTCCTATGGAACTATAATTTAGTACCCAATAATCAACCTTTCCCCACCTCTCCCCT
>NW_025999990.1:45129971-45227002 GCF_001458135.2 Marmota marmota marmota | reverse complement strand
TATATATATATATTTTAAAAAGAAATGATAAGTGCTTAAGAAGACACATATGCTTTCCTTGATTTAAACATTTCATAATGTATCAATACCTTATATAGTACCCTATTAATATTTATAATTTTTTTTGAGTGTCAATTAAAAGTAAATTTTAAAAAAGAAAGTAAATGAGAATGTCACAGACTGAAGGAAAAAAAGAATTTGTTAAAATATTAGCTCTTTTCTTCTCACCCAGTTTTACAATGGCATTTTCCTTGTGTGATAGATGTACGTGTGTTGTACTGGGATTAAACCCAGGGGTCCTTTCTCACTGAGCTACATCCCCAATTCTTTCTTTCTTTCTTTTCTTCTTCTTTTTCTTTTTTTTTTTTTAAATTTGAGACAGTATTTTGGTAAGTTTTTGAGGGTCTCAATAAGTTGCCCAGGCTGGCCTTGAACTTGCAGCCTCTTGCCTCACCCTCTACCGCCACACCCCCAGCCTCCTCTTGTGTGCAGCAATTATATATCTCATCTCTCCTCACAGGGGCTTTGACTCTGGGATTCCCTTTGTGTAGATTGCCTGGCTTTTCCAGGTGGTGAGTGTGCAGGTCCTGCTTGCTTGTGACTTTCTACATGTGATTTTGCTCTTTTCCTTTCAAATGTGTCCTACTTTTCCATACAATTGCAGAAGAAAGAAATCCTATAGAATTTCCTTATTAGGGGAAGTGACATGGAGGTCATTGGTAACTTGAGATGTACCATTTAATTAGAATGGTGGTGGCCAAAGCTTAATTTGGGAATGAGCTCTAGAGAAAAAGAAGGGAGAAGAGGAGTTGGAAACTGCAAGGTTAGGTCACTCTTTTTAGTTATCTTTCCAGTAAATGGCAGTGTCAATAGTAAGTGACAGCTAAGATGGGGAGAGTCTGTTGCTGCAGATATTTCTTTAACTAGGCAAAAGCATTGGGACCAAGTGTTTCTGTAAAGGGTCTTGGTTTGTATGAGCCCAGCTTGGCTTCTTTTAAGAAGGAACCAAAGAGCTCTCCTGGAAGTTCCACACACAGAGGCAAGCCTGTTTCTATTAGGCATGCTGGACATAAATAAATAAGGGGACTCAAATCTAGGGTCAAGGATTGAGAGAGAGCATGAGGTGAGTTGTGATATGCACACAAAAGCAGTTGATCAAAGACTAATCCGTGGGGTCATATGGGAGCTGGAAAGAGCAGAAACCAAGTTAGACACAAAGAAATCCTGTCTACTAGGATTTTGAATATGCACATGCTGTTTCTTTCAGACTTAATGTCCATCAATCTTTAGTCATACTAATTTCAAAGTCTTTAGATTTGTATGGATCTGGATAAAATTCTGGATCTGCCACTTACCAGCTGTGTCAGACTGTGTGACCCGGGTCAAACTGTCAAATTGCTTACTTCTTTGTGCTTCCATTTTCTCTGTTTTGTGTGTGTGTGTGTGTGTGTGTGTGCATAGCACAGTTTTGAGGATTTAATAAGATATTTATGTAAAGTGCTCAGCACAGTGTCTGATACATAAGGCACACATAAATGCTCAGTAAGTGTTAGCAATTATTAATATTTTGTTATTAGTACTTTATTAGCTACAGTGAATTAATAGTATTAATTTTAATGTTCTTTGATACAAGAGACTAGCAGAGATAAGAGAGGTAGGTTAGAAAAAGCCACCATCCCAGTTTTGGGAAGGATGCTGTATAATCAGTAATGGTATAAAGTGATCCAATTTCCAGGAAAGACAGACAAGCAAGATTCAACACATATAGAAAGGGGTTCAGTGGAGAAGTTAGACCCCAGAAAGTAAACCTTAGAATAGATTTCAGAAAAAAAGAAGAGAGAAGTTCAGTATTGAATCTACGTAATTATGGTAAGATTGTAACAGAGTTTGATAGAATGGAAATGCTAAATTGTACATTATTTGGAATAAAAGTATTCCATTGTGTTTTTAAAAGCTCTAGACTCAAAACATTAGACAAATGAAACCCAAAGTGACTGAGGAAGTACTCATAAAATTAGCTTAGTCTAGTATGCATTTCACTTTTGCAATTTCATTAGGGCCTCATAAAATTATAGTAACTTAAGAAATCTGTAATTAAGTAATTAGACATGAAATAGAATAGCTCAAAAGAGGATTTAATCCTTATATTATAGCTATGCAGAAACTTTGAATAAAAGGAATCCTTGGGGATTTTTTACTTGTCTGTCAGGAAGAATAAACTGATGGAATAAAACTTTAATCATTTAGAGATTGAGAAAGCTGTAGCAAGAATATTTTAGGGAAAAATGTGCCCACCTCCATATACATTTCTTAGAAATCGCTCCAGATCTCACCTCCATGAATTTTTATTTTCCTTTCTGCTTTAGTTGTATGTGGCTGAATATGAAAGTTATTGTTCTAAAGTTGATAATAATTCTTTTTTATCTCCTACCCAATAATATGATTGCTTAGGTTGGCCAGGGACCAGTTTTGGTGGGATGAATATTTGTAGAGAATGTACAGAAGAGAAGAATCCTCAAATAACATAGCTAAAAACTGTATTTCTCTCAAAAATACAGTTTAGGGCTGGTACAGTGGCTTCATGGTCAGAGACACAGGTTTCTTCTGAGGCTAAGCTCTGCCATTCTAGCCACTGACTTTCCTCTTTAGGATCATCTCTTTTATTGTACACCATAACAAGAGGAGAGACATCGAAGGGCAAATTGTGTTTCTCTCATTCTATCAACTTTTGTTAGAGATTTGCCATGGAGATCTCCATACAGCCTTCTCCCTACATTTAACTGGGTGAGCCTTAGACACATGACCACACCTGTTTGCAAGGGAAGCTGAGAAAGACAGAGCTTAATTCCAGGCAGCAGGTAGAATTCTCTACTAATCTGCTTCTACCTAAGACAGAATAGATTTTAGAAGGCAATTAGCTATCTTTGTCATAACTACCAAAGCTCCTGGCACAGATCTACTGATTCATGTCCCATTACTGATTCAAGTACTGATTCAATGTCCCTTTGAAATTCATTCCTAAATTGAAAGAATATTTTTAATAAAAATACACATATTCATTATATAGCACATGGAACATACAGCAATATGGAGAGAATTTATTTTATATTTTGACATTTTTATATCATTTTAATATTTTATATGTATTCATGTATTTATAAACCTATATATCCATTTACATAAATAAATAAATATCTAGATATGTTAAATGTTGTACATATTCACAAACATATATAATAGTAAAATATGTATTTAAATTAGACCATACTATAATGCTGTTTTATACATGTTTTTATTAACCTATTTATTTATTATATAATTCAATCTTCCTCTCATTTATTTACTTATTTATTTTTTGATTGGTGCTGTTTACATCTACATAAATACTATCCACAAAATACTATTTGTATACATATTGTCATATGGTGTTTTATCATATCAGAGTATTCTCTTAATTCCAGATATTCTGTAAAGAAGTTATACCTAAATTTTCAATATTATACCTAATGAGATGATGAACACTGTCTCTTTATATGTTTGGGTCCACTTAGATTAATTAGATCAATTCTTTGCTATAAATTAGTATAAATCAAACTCCTAGGACAAAGATATTATTACTTTGAAAATTCAATATTAAAATTTAGGTAATTTGACAGTTGTTTTGTAACACTGAATCTAAATCCAAATCCATATTAAAGAACACCTCATGAAACTAAAGGAATTTATTATATAGGCAGTTTCTTAAAGCTACTCTAGAGTTTTGATGTCTGTAAGTTTTCAAAAACAATAATACCAAAACACACACACATTAAAAAAAAAAAGACATGAGCTAACTTGTATAGCATCACTACCTTTTGTAAAATGTAAGGTACAAATCCCATCTTTATGCTTTCTGTTTTCAATATTGGTATTGAACAGAACATTGTTCTCGCATACCTAAGTAAATGTTGATTTGTTTATGTTGTGAAGCAGGAGTCAGGAGGCCTTATTGGAGGAAGCCTTGAACACATCCATGAATCTTTGGTCTCACTGACCTTACAGTTATTGTCACTTTATCAGGAATTCAGCAGAGAGCATGTGACACAAATGTATGACTTCTTTGGGGAAAAAGACTCTGGGCTGAACATTGTTCTTATCATGTGAGAAGACACAATTTTTCTGTCTTGAATTCAGCCCAGTAGTGTCATTTGCTTTACGTTGATGGAGTGGGGAATATCAAAGACCAGAATGCTTCATTTTTAACATTCAGACTGTCCCAAGACTCTTTAAAGCAAACCTGAACTTAGAATTCTAAGTGGTGTGTTTCAAATAGGCTGCTTAAAATGGTTCTTGGCATATCTGATAGATCTTCTTAATTAACAATTTGAAGAAATCTAATCACTGAGGGGGCTTCAGAGTAGCTTAATTGTTCATAGAAGGACCAAAGCTTCTTTCAATAAGGTCTTTTTTAGAAGGAGAATGCTAAACATTTCTATTTGACTAGCAAGGGTTTGAAAGATTTTTTTTTAAGATGTGGTTGTTAATATGGGCGAGGATGAAAAAGAATCTGCTCAATTATTATAATTAGAGATCTGTGTTTAGGAAGAAATCTTTAAAATTTGCTTAGTATTCACTTTGCTTTATTCCATCCCAAATGATCAATTTAACAAGTCTCATTCTTTGAGAAGTTAAATTCATTTTCATGACTTGGAGTATAGAGACTTGACTCCAGGAATCATCCCTTGATTGTTTTCAAACTTGGAAGAATTAGTTGATGGTACAACTTCTAATTAGGCCATTTGCATTTAAAGATACATTGCACCCTATTTTTTCTTAAGACACAGACGTAGAAAAAGTAATGTCTATTTAATGCTTATTCTGGATCAAATCCTTCTTGCACATTGTTTCTAATTTTCACAAGTCAGCAAGGAAAGAGCTCTTAGGAGTTTCGGGGAGGTTGGCAATTTTGCTTTAGGTCTCATAACTTTTCAGTTGTCAGAGGTAGGACCCAAAGCTTAGCCACCTGGGGCCAAAGGCACCGATTTGGTTTGCTAAGGAAGAGGCATTTCATTTGGGAAGGAACAGACAAAAAATGAATGACTGTGAAAAGTCAATGTGAAAATAAAAAGGCAATACTTCAAGTTGTTACCTGTTTTTTTCTTCTTTAAATTCTTATTAAAACAAAGCCAATAAAAAAGTAAAGGTTTCAGAATTAAATATTAGTTCAGTACCAACTATGATGACGTAAATAAGGTATGCCTAATATTTGCATTTCTAGAAATTTCATAATCTTTCAGCATGTATCTTGAGTTGATCTAAATGCAAAATAAAGGAAAGATGTTTTGACTTATGTAATGAAATAAATGGTTAGTTTTCTTCTGAAGACCTCATTAGATTTGAAAGGTTAGAACTGTGGTAGCCACAAACATCAATATAACACTCACTGAAGGCTCCAAATGTAGGGAATGCCCCATAGATGACGAATTTAGATGATTTAGGATGGAATTCTTTGAACAAGATGAGAATACAAATAAGCATCACATTTTCATGTAAGGCTTTTTATTCATTTGTAATGTTCAAATGTTCACTGTATAACCATAATATAATGTTTAAAGAGCCTGATGTATTTGGATCTTGAGAGGCAATATAGCTTAATTCTTACAATAAGATTTCCTGGTTGCAAATCCTGAAACATTCATTTACAACTATGAGTTCTTTTCAATAATTTAACCCCTCCATGTCTCAGATTCTTCATTTTTGAAATGAAGGTAATAATAGTACCTTTCTCACAGGGTCTTATAAGGATTAGGGTTACATGAGCTAATAGCAAGTTGTAAAGCTTTAAAAAAAAGCTTTTTTTTTTTCAGAGTACAGTGCTTTATAATCTGTACATGCTATATGAGTGTTTGGTGGTTGTTTTAGGAAAAAAACTTGCCATCCAAGGATGAATACTTGGGTAAACAATAACTCTACCTACAACATATAATTTTGAAAATCCAATCCAGAAATTTCTTCCTCCCCACCTCCTCCTCTTCCTTCTTCCTTTTTTTTTCTTTTGTTTAGTGCCAGAAAAATGCCATCATAAGTTTCTGTGGTGGTATGTTGTGTTAAACAGACACTTATTCATCCTAACACAATTTTCGAAGGATTAGACACCTCTGAGTTTGTTTGAAGTTGGTTTCCCATCTCAGCTCATCTTAATTCTTTAGTCAGGGAGGAAATTGACTGAACTAGAACTTTGAGTTCTAGCAAGAGCAAAGACTATATTTCAAACTATTTTAGAGAAAGAGAACAAGAGAGTTTTGTTGGAGCTGCATCTAATTCCTTGACAGACCTTGTGTAGAGGTCAGGCCATAGTTTCAAAAGTCTGATGGCAGAAAACGATTCTAACCCTGGCCAATCTTTTAATTAAGTGTTCGGGTAGCGACGTTCTTAGAGATTCAAAGCCTCAGAAAGTTTACCTATCATACTGCCTAAGTCCTGAGTCTTATGCAGGAAGTTGCTTAAAGATGATCTGGAGCAAAGCAAAGAGGAAACTGAGCAGGACAACATATAGCAGGAGAGGATTTAAGCATATTCCTGTGATGGCAGGGGACTGTGGTCCCAAGTGCTACTAGCTCAGGCTTGAGCAAAGAGAATAGCGTGGAAGGGAGGAAACTGAGAAAAATAGTTCAAAGAAACTTGGCAATGTCCTTGAGAAACTGGATGGATTGAGGCAAACTGTCTTAGGAAAAAGGCCTGACAATTAGGAAGAAAATTGAAAAACATGTTCAGTCTTCAGTCAAGCCAAAGGCAACGTAGATTCTTTTTATTTCCGCTCACTTGTCTCAATTATATTATCAACATCTATATAGTACATTCACTGAAATCACTGCTCCAGCTCCTCACTGCACTGGGAGTGTCATGGAATGAACTGTTCATATTTTCCTTCTTTAAGACTAGAGTGGTTAGTTGCATTGACTCTCACTCAAACTGAGATGGACTTCCATCGGAATAGCAGCGGCAGAGTCCCCTAAGAGCCAGGGAGATGACACCAAGCAAAACTGATGAGATGGTGCAGAGAATTGCCTGTCAGCAGGATGACTGACTGTTGTTCAGAAGGAAGCAACTTTTCTGATGCACCCCAGACAACTTCTTTTATTGCAAAGGGCAATCACAGTGAACTGAGGTCTGCCGTCACAATGAATTGAGGTTTCTCTTTTAGATACCTGCTTTTCCATGTGCTGTGCTCTGGATAGGATGCTCTGCCCGATGTACTCTTCTATTTTTCACGCTGAGATCTCATTAGCATTTGCATCATTTTAAAGTTGTAGTTTGGTTAAATTTTCTTTTAAGTTCAGAGATTTGGACCACGTGTGCCGATGTATTTGGGCTCTAAATAATGATAAAGTTATTTCTTCATAAATAGAAAATGAGTCATTATGTAAAAGAACAGGTTCAATATAGGATGCAAGAAGTGGCACTCTCCACATTGAACCATCTTGAGTTTTGATGGTGACTCATCCATTACCAGTGCTCCATGATCTGTATGAATCAGGAAGGTTCAGGAAAAATTGTTACATATGCATTGTTTGGGAATTTTAATTAATGTTTTCCTTATCATTGTCCTATGAGTTATTTTATCAGGTGACAATAGCTTCTCTAAGAAACTGGCTTCATTTCTTTATTTCAGACTTTCAAAGGAAAATGATGTAATAATATGAATTATACCAACTGTGACCTTGAGATGGCTATTTTAAATATGAAAGCAAATCTTCAGGTGACTAGTTCATAAAGAATCAATTTATTTACCCATTTTTTTTTTACCTTGAAAGGATTTTCATTACTTCCACTTGGTGCAGCCTGATAATTAATTTGGAATTATCTTTAAAGAATTGAAGAGAGATGAATGTCTCAAATCTAAGTTAAAATGAATAAGAGATTTTTCTCTGAGAAAAAGAACTCTGGTATATCACCTGATGGCCTCATTATTAGAGAAGCCCAATCATTGACATAAGTAATGATAATCTTATTTACTAAATGAGTTTTTATTAGCAAAAACAACAGTAATAAAAATCAGAGAAATAAATGACACATATAAATTGAAAGCACACAAGAACAGATATGCTATTAACCTTGTCCAACAGATAATCAATTGTGGTGATATTTCTTGAGCTCGTGACCCATCAATTATAAAGGGCTGGGTGATCACATTTAGTCATCATTTAGCTAGGGAAAAAGAGAGTAAATTGGACCATACATTTCTATATGTCGGCTTTAGACACCTGAGTTTTGTATGAGATAAAAGTTTTCTTATTTAAATGACACTTCTTCACATTCGTATCATGGTGTGTTTTTCCACCTTCTTAAAATAAGCTTCTCTAAGGCAATTAATGTAACAGAGAGTTAGAGGCAAATGAAGTGAAGGTCAGGTTCTGTAGGACCTAGAAGACATAGCTGATGAGAATAGAAGAGGTTTGGAGGGATGACTTAGGGCTTTTATAAGCATCAATTTAGAGTTTTCTCATTTAAAGAAAGAAAAATCGAAATGTGCTGCATTCCTTTGAGACTGACATCATCAACATTTATCTAATCTATAATTAATCTGGCTTTGGTCATACTTTTACTTCAATAGTAGCTCCATTAAATTACATTTTAAGAATGAAATGGTAACTATTTTTTAAGTTTAAGTAATTTATATTCTTATAAATTAATTCTATTAAATTACCATCAAATGGAATTTGTTTTACATTTACCTGACATCAGCCATATATTTAAAGTATTATAAATTATAACAACCAATTTATGTCTTCAAATGTGGGCCATTTAAATATTAAGATTTATCATAATAAGGCAGTGATATTTTGTGGTTTTTTAAAAAGCAATTCACATGTTTTATCAAAAGAATATTTGAATCTAAATATTAGTACTAAATGTGATTTAAAGTTTCTAATCCATCTTCTTTATTCTTTCTTTCTTTTTATTTTTTGGTATTAGGGATTGAACCCAGTGGTGCTTTACCACGAAGCTAAATCTCAGCCCTTTTTATTTTTTATTTTGATATAGGATCTCACCAAGTTGGCTTCGGTCTCACTAAATTGTTGAGGCTGGCCTCAAATTAGCAATCCTCCTGCCTCAGCCTCCCAAGTCACTGAAAACACAGGCATGTGCCACTGTGCTTGGCTTCCTATTGCTTCATATTTCATAAGCCTAGAACTCATAAAATAAAATTCCCATTTAATTTCTGCAATTGTATTTCCCTTTTTTTCTATTATTCACTGTTTCTTTCCTTTGCCTTAAACAGAGCTCCCTCCAACCCCATGATTGAACATAGGTTGGCAGTATAAAATTCCTTCTGTATTTTGGATAACCCAAACCTGATTTTCTTGTACATCTGTTCCTCAACGTAGAATCCTCTTTCTAGGTCAAAGGTGACCTTTTTTGGTCTAACCACGATCATCCTATCTTCTTGACATTGGTTGGTGTCAGTGGTTAAAGGATTTAGATTGGCCAATAAAGTATGAACGGATATCCTATTGGAATCTTCTAGGAAAGTTTTCCTTATGGGATCAAGGAATTCTATGTGTGTGTGTATGTGTAATAAAACACATTCCCATGATGTTAGCTGTGCAGTTGGCCCAGAAAGCAATTGGTTTAAATTTGAACCAGCAGATGGAGATTAATAGGAGAGGAAATTAAGAAAAAGGGTTTGGAGGAATTTGGATTAATGTCTTTGAAAGATTGGTG
Organism: Marmota marmota marmota; assembly: GCF_001458135.2. Lineage (NCBI taxonomy): Eukaryota > Metazoa > Chordata > Mammalia > Rodentia > Sciuridae > Marmota > Marmota marmota. Next base: position 45,217,297 of record NW_025999990.1, on the reverse strand, counting down.
GAACGAAAGTTCATAACTGAAGCAAAAAAAAAAAAAGGTGATTAGAAAGTACTTGAAAATGTGTTGTGTATAAAGATCTCCAGGGCATCACGGGATATCACTTTTGGATCACTTCCTTGTTGATTATGTTGTCAACTTCCATGTGACCCATTTATTGGACCAAACCTCTCTAGTTTCTCACCACTCCTGCCTGTTCTTTTATACTCTGAGATACAAGAAGGCGTCATCTGTTTTTCCTGCTCTTTCTGTGAGACCAGGAGCAGTGGTGACCGTCTTGGTAATTTTCTGAAGCCTAAGTCAATGAGGGGCAGAGAGCAGGGACAAGACAATCACTGGGTCTGCTTTCCTTTAGTGTCATAGTTGTAGGAAATAAATAGTTACTTTTCATTTATTCCAGCTTGAATCTGGGCGGTTACTTGCAACTAAAGGATCTATTTGCAAATAGAAACCCTCATCGAAAAGGAAACACCTTGTTAATATGCTATATAGATAGGAGAATGAAAAGTAGAAAGATAATCGCTTAGGCAGGTGTGAGTCCCATCTCCTTTATGCCCGTTTCTCAGTCTTTGGAAATAAGGCTCTTCACTCTGTTGCAACAGCTTTTTCTGAGCCCCTCCCCTCCAAATAGTTATGCTTGTTCTGTGTCATGTCCTCTCAGAGCTCTCTCTCTGGATCTCTTATTCATTATTCATTTTTTTCCCCTTTGGTGCTAGTGTTTGAAATCAGGACCTTGTGTGTACTGAGCTACACCTTCACCCCTTATAAGAAATTTGTTCAACCATTCACATTCTTCTCAGTTATTGGTAACATTGTCCTTCAGTTGGTCTCAGGCCAAAAGACTCTGGACCATCTTTGACTCCTATGTGTCTCTTATACCCCGCATTTATCCATCGACCTTTACTGTTGGTTTTATCTTCAAGGTATACCTATAACCAGACTTTTCCGGTTGCACGTTGACAATCAGCCTAGGCCTCCTCTCTCTCATAAGTGCGGATTGGCCCACATTCCCTCTCTCATTGCATCTTTCCTGTCCTCCCCTTGTTCACTGCAGCCCAGCCTTGTGGCATTCCTGGACTAGAACAAGCAGGAAGGCTTCTGCCTCCACCTTCAGGCATTTTACACTTGCTGTTTTCCTGTACCTGTTGCTGCTCACCTCCCCCCTTCCCCACCCCCATCCATGATCTTTCTTGCTGCCTTAATTTCCTGCAGGTCTTTGCTCAAGTGTTAGTGAGAAGTGAGGTGTTCTCTGACTCTCTTTGAAGTTCCCTTTTCTTTTTCATCTTTGGATTCTCTGTATCTGTGCTGCTTCACGTTTATCACTACATGGAATCCTGTATGTTGTATAAATTCTTTGTAGTCTGTTTCCCCCTCCAGAATATAATAAGCTTCATGAGGACAAAGATTTCTGTCCATTCTTTTCAATACTGTTATCTGTTTCAGTAGTCTTGGGCACATAGTAGATTCCCAGTAAATATATGTTTCGTGAATGAAATGATTCTGGCCTGTAGGAGATAAGCAACTAATTTGACAAGTAAATTCTTGCTAGTAGTTGACAATGATAGCATCCTGAGATTTAGTCCAGAGATATACCTTAATGTACCTAAATAGTCCATTTAACCATGAGCTCTTTGAAGTCAATATTTTAACAAAAAGCAATGATGTTAATAATACATATTTTTTACTAATTGTGAGAAATTGGGTCTTGCCTTAAATCTTTGTGTCTGACAGCATTAAGGAACAGAAACACAACTCAAATAATAATTTATTTAATTAACTTAATGGGATGTTTATCTATAAGGCACTGGTCAGGATTCCCATAGTTTTGGCCTGTTTCGCAGGACTTCCTTGCATCTGTGTGTCTCCATATGTGGGCTTCATCCTCAGGCTGGTAGGATGTTTGTACACATCATGGCTTTTCGTTCTGGTATAGCAAGGTTCAGGAAAAGTGCAGGAGGTTATTTTAGATAATTTCTCAAAAGAATCAGAAAGACCTTTCCTAGAAGTGCTTGGTAAAGCACTCCTCAAGCACACTTGCTTAATATAAGCCTCATACCCATTCTTGAACAAATAATTGGCAAGAGCTTTGGAATTAACAAACTGGGAAAGAGTAGGCTTTCAATGAGGCACATATTAATAAATATGTGCCATAGTCTGGCTGGGCACAAATCACGAGCCACTGAAGCAGGAACAAACTTTCTGAACTCCACCAGCACACTCCACACACGCTCCCCGGGAATTCTCCCCGAACGCCACAAGGCCCCTCCAGGAACCCCCAACCGGAAATCCCTCCTCCGGCACTTCCCCAACCAATGGGAACTCTCCGGGAATCCCTGTGAGAACTCCAAAGTAGCGTGAGAACTGCAAAGTCTCAGGCAAGTATCAGGTGGAGGCGGACAGCAGGGGTCTAATATACATAGCTTAACATAACCATTATCATCTCAATGGCTTGCTGGATTCACCTCTCAACCACTCCAGTTCTGGCAAAAATGCCGTGAGTCATTTGGACTGGGGTATGGCACTCAGCAAATATGTTTATCATATTTCTGGGAAAAAAGGAGAGCTTAAAACCTACAGATAATTTTGGTCCTTTGATGAAGGGGGGAGTGAAGAATAACTAAGTATAGGCCGTACCTTTTATAACTTAGGGACCAAAATCTTTATATCTTAGGGACCAAATATTTCTATTCATCCAAGTTTATTATCTTCTATATAACAGCTAAAAAGTGCTTTTTTTCTTTAGACTTCCTCTGAAATTTAGTTAAATTGAAGCTGCCTATAGGGGTAAAAAATAAATTACTGTTTCTCTTCTAAATGAACTCAGTGTCATTTAGAAGGGAAAGAGAATTCTTATTTTTAGTTTTTTTAAATATCTTCCAAGTGTCTTGAGTTATGTAGCTGGGCTATATGAAGTATGAAATGAATTTATTTGTTCCTAAAATTTGACTTACATTTTAATATATGCTATTTTTAATTTTTATTAGAATGATAAAGATATTTATTAAGATGATGAAATGAAAACGAGATGAATATCAGTCTCCTCATCTTGGAAAGTATACTGTGTACTCTTTCATAAAGAGTACATTGAAAATATGTATTTGGATCAGTTTAAGGACAATGAAATAAAAATAACACAAATCTGTTTTGTGTCTTTAAATCCAGGATATAAAACAGAATTCTTTAGAGCATATAATTTGGGTTTTCATTATAAATTCAATGTCAGACCCAGGTTTAATGGAAATATTCCAGGTATTTATAAATTGGTTCTAGTCCCCTGGGCTTCCATTTATTTGATTATGTCTGCACATAAATTTGACAAGGTGTTTTCTTCTTGGTTTCACATAGCAAGCCCTAGAAAATTGGTCTACAGGGAAAGAATTCTTCCCACTACCTGTCTATGGCTAAATCTCTGACAAGACCATTACCACACTAGGCATTCAGGTCATCAGAAGTTATTACCAGGCACCTAGACTGAAAGTTGGAAGAAGGCTGTCAAAACAGAGCAGAAGCCGTCTTTCTGGGACTCTGTCTGGAAAAGGGTTTGCCTAAGCCAGGAATCCTGTCTTCAGCGTATTATTGAGCTACTTCCTTCATGTTTAAATTAGATTCCTCCACAAGGGAACAGGGCAGCAGAAATTAGCCATCATCAGTCCACTAGAATATTTCTTGATGGGATTTCTCTGTAAAATCTGAGAATGAGGCAGGTGATTCTGCTTTCTTTTCTTCTTCTTCTTCTTCTTTTTTTTTTTTCAAAAGGAGCTGTTAAATATTAGATAAGACCTGCCTAGCAGGGAGTCTGCCATTCAACGAAAGAAGAGTGGATTTTAGTCTAAAACTCATACTTAAGGTGAACTCAGTCACACGCAGCTCTCTGGCTTATTATTTAAGAAGAGAGACGAAAAGACTGTATTCTAAATAGAAGACCCATAAAATCATATATTTATGTTAAAAGGGTCACTTTTGAAGAATAGGATCAGAAAATAGATTTCATTTGCCTGAATTAGGATGACTTGTTGTGTTTCCCAAAAACTCCCATGGAGAGATTTGGAAGGTTCATGAATAATTATTGGAATCAAATCTTTGAAAGAACCCATATCTTGTGGCACAGAGGCTATTCAGTAGACATTCAGCAATGTTTTGTTGGAAGAAGTGACTGAGTTAGACATTATGAATAGATTGAATGGTATGAGGTCTGAGAAGACACCATTCTTCCAGTAATTCAAGTCAGTTAGTGCAAGAAGTGGATTTCCTTTTAGTCTTTGAGAGAATGCTAACCTGTAGTACCATTGTATTATTTAAGTATCAGGAAATTATTTTCTAAATAAGTGAAAAAAAATCTTTGTAGGTACAAATGGAGGAAAAATCCTTATCTGATTAGGCCATAGTTTATCTTCATAAGGGAGAGCCAAATACTATATACACATTCTGTTCCATGAAGCATATAGCAAATATATTTGTATATGTTACATGAAACACACACACACACACACACACACACACACCATACACACAAGTGCATATTATATATGTCACAGAAGTTTAACTTGATAGCCAATAATATTTTAGGATTTGGCAATTCTTGAGTCTAACACTTTTCAGTTCCTTGTTTTAGTTAGAACTTATTTTCATACCCATTAATTGCAATGGGATTGAGTGTGATTAATCAATTCAAAGAGACAAATCTATTTAAAGGGTCTTATCCTTTTAATGACAGAGACAAATAAAATTAAAAAGTTCTTACCTTATATAATTGGACAAACATGAATAAAGGGTCATATCTTGTAGTGCCTATCAAATACAATTAAAAGGGAGACACATACATTTAAAAAGGTTTTACAGTTTAGTTCCTATAAGATACTATAACCCAATCACTCCCATTTGTAGTTATTATATGTAGTGCTGTTAGCCTTCCTTATCCTAAATAGGACCCTAGAGCTGGCCTTGCTCTGATTTTTGCAAGGAAATGGTTAAAATGCTTAGCAGACATGCCAATCTAAAGGATGGTAGTTCCCTGAGATGACCCTTAAGTCACACATTTTAATACCCATGAGCTTAAATGACAAAACAAAACTTTTGGCTGAAGCTCTGACTAGTCTAAATCTATGCAGAACATGGGCCCAAAATGATACATCTGCAAAACTTTAAGTAATGCATTTAACCCTAATTTGTAGAACAGAGTTGAATTGAATTATTGTCACCAAATCCGGTTGGAGGATTCCACCTGCTACTCCACATAGCAAAAGCTGCCCTGAAGACACTTCTGCAGAATCCCTACTACACCAAGGACTCAAACTGGAAAATCATTGAATTATATGATCTTTTCTAGTCTTATGATTTGGAGGCATTGATTGCTGGACATTTTGTTGTGTTACATTTCCAGTTGCCTTTATGTTCTTATTTTTAATATGATTAATATTTTGGAAAACAATTTAGAAATCAAAGGAGTTGACTTAATTTTGAAGAAGACAGAAATCAATTTTTTGAGGGTTATGGATTAAATTAAAAGCTTTTTAAGAGCAAGTAACTGAGCTGTTGACACTCTTAATTTTCCCCATTTGTTTGATAAGAGGGAGCTTTAGTTTATCTAGCAGCCCAGATAAACATTGTGTTCAATAGTTTGTGAAAGCTTGGGCTCTAGTTAGGAAAGAATATCTCAGTGATGTTTTTCTGTCTTACGAATAAAATATCAGAAAAGCGCATGATTAATTCTTCTGTTCTCAAATACCACAGCAAGTCTTGGTTTGAAAACTGCAGGACATTGTAGGGGTAATAGACAATGAAGTTAAGGATGCTGGCAATGGGATAGGCTTGTGTCATCTTGATGTCCCCTTACTTGTGGTTATTTCGTATCTTTCACTCTTGTGTTTTGTGTGTATTTTATATAGTTTTGCATGTGAAGTTACTGTACAATGAACAATGTAAAAGAAAGGACTTTATTTATGATGTATCTTAGAAAACAATCATTATACTCTAATGGTAAAATTATGCCAAAGCCTTCATTAAGAATAATGTAATATGAAAGGCCTCACAAATGAGTTTTACTTTCTTTATTTATAAGTGTTATAGTAATTTCAAAGCTTCCATGGAGCTATCAGGAAAAATAATTCTAATAATAATTGACTTTGAATTGTCATAGCCATGGCAAATAGCAGTGAGGAATGTGATACAGTTATACAGTTACTTAAGTAATTTTTTAGAAAAATCTATAGGTAATAGATACATGGCAATGAGCAGAGTATTCTAAATAATAGGTGCATGAGTAAAGGCATAAGATGTAGAGGTATTACAGAAAGCAGGAAAACTCATGGAAACATTTTCATTGATAGGAACAACAAACTGTGTCTTTATCTTGCTCACAGTTGTGCTCAATTTAGCCATTTGCCTATGTATGATTGTCTTCCTTGAAGCAAACTTGTTTTCTTTTTTTTTTTTTTTGCATGTGACAATTTCTATCAGGTTTATGGTTTGAGAAATAATGTTGTTTTGAATTCTGTAGACTTTTTCCTTTTCTGTACTGGGTCTATGTGTATCTCTTAAGTTTGTTGAGGGCTTTATAACCTGAAAAGTGCAACAAATGGTTTGTGTAACACCCAGATAAAAAATGGTCTCTACTGCTTCAAATGGCATTCTTCCCTTTACAAGAATCGTGATAAGACCTGTCCCATGATTTCTATGGAAACTGGATATTCCTCCTTGGACATAAAGGACAGAAAGATATACTTGCAAAAAAAAATTAAAAACAATTTTAAAAATCTCTGCTCTTTCTTTACTCACTCTCCCTTGAATAAAGAGTATGATTTTTAAAAGACACTCATGAAAAACTTTCCCTGCAAGCTGGGAGTGTTTTGCTAATTGAGTTGCCATGGGAGTGACAGGGTGAAAAGCTAGCAATTTGACATTAGGTAGACTGACCAGGAAAATAACCTAAAATTAACATTAACATCTTGACTTTCCTTCTGGGTGACATGTCCAGAAATGTTCAGAGATTTATACATTTTAAATAACATCTAAATAAGCATGTTATTATAGAAAAAAAGGGAATCAAGATCCAGGTAACAATGATTCTGTGGCTCCAAATAGGCTGGCAGTAAACGGAGACAGATGTTTTTGGGGTGGAAGAGGGGGCTGGTGATTACTATTCATAAGCATATGGCATATGATCAGTTTGTAGAATACTTTTCTAATATTGCATATGGCCTTGTATATCTAGATTCTTGAATAAGAATGGAGAATTGAGAAGCAAATAGATTCTTATAAGATGAAGGATTTCAAAGCTAATATCTCAAAATTCAAGAAAAGTATAAAGTTACGCATGTATTTGGATGGGAGTACAAGTTCCATTTTAGTGGATACATTAGACCAATGACCTTAAATCTGGAATGCATATGGAGGTGGGGGGTCTTTACCTGGTATTTCAAAGGGCTCAATGCAGATTTTCCAGCTTTTTAATTGAAACTGAATCTATAGAAATAGAAAGGCCAGACTTGTAAGGACTCTGTAACAACACTGAAGCCATGGAAAATAGCCAGTTTTCTATATGGAATCAGGTTGCTAGGGCACTAGTTTGGGCACATGTGAAGAACAGAGGTCCATAGGAGATGTATGCAGCTGTGGTCTGGTGATCTAGAATTGGGAAACAACATATGAACCCCGTGCAGCATCATCCAGGACAAAGCAAGACTGGAAAGTGGTGGCTTCTAACAGAAAAACAAGCTGTGTGCCTTTGGCATAAGCCAGGTAGCTTTCAAGGGCCTCAGATTCATCTGCAACAAAGAACCAAATTCTTCATAACCTTACCTTGAAAACAAGTTGTTGATAAATTAGCACATAATAGACCTGTTTCCTGAAGAAATTATGAAACTGGGTGGCTTCATCCTTTGTACTTTCTGACAATGCCAAAGGTCAGTTCTGGAGTTTGGGATGACATACATGGCCATAGATATTTAAAGTAAAGTAGGAGCGATTGTGTTTATCCTTGGGCTAGTGTAGGCAGCTGATGCAGGGATCAGAACATCAGACTAGGAATCACAAATGTGGGTTGCAGTTTTATTTTTTCCACCACCTTTCAGGTTGGCTTGGGTGACTCATTGTCTCTGCTATCACCCTCAATGTCGTGTTGTTACCTTCACCACCACCACTGTTATCATCATCCCCATGCATTGAAAATTAGGTTTGTCAGGCTAACACTTGACACATAGTATCCCTTTTATTTCTTGTAAATGACTCCAGTGGTCATTTTTGATATTAAAATCTATATTACAAGTAAAAATATTGAGTTTAAATAACTTACTTGACTTTCTGAAACCAGTATGTAACAGATATAGAATTTGATTATTTGACTCAGAAGTTCATGCTTTTCATCACTATGCTATACCATCACATCCTTGCATTCTCTGAGTTTTAGTTTATTTACCTGTTAAATTAGGAAGTTGGTAGACACTCTAAATGACTTTTTCCTTTTAAACTTTTAATTCTGATTCTAAAATTCCTTCCATTTCCCCACCACCACTCCACAACAGCCCCTGAGATCTCCAGTCCTGGAAATGACCACTGTCTTCCAAAACGTCCCTCTACCACTAATGTTTCTTTTTAATAGGGAACATTTATATTCCTTTGATGATATTTCTAGTCCCTACCTAGGACTCATTGTAATTCATGTGACTACTTCCTCACCTTCAAGGAGGTCACAATGAGAGTATGAGATTTAAATGATGTTAGAGCAGATTTTGGGAACAAGTAGGACTGAAAGTTAATGTGTTAACCTAGCAAGTCATAAAGAGGACCAGGGCCTGGGAGGGCCAGAGAAAGGGACTTATGTGTCATCTGCAGCAGTCTGATTTGCAGTCTGGAAAAGTTGGACCAGTGGACCATGAGGATATTGGTAATGAAATGAAGACACTGAAAGAGCAGGTGATTTAGGTGCAATGAACTGAAGTTAAGGGAAGAGTTATATATTAAATTTGTAAATTTAAATATAAAAAGGTACTCTGAATAATCTAGTCTAAGGAATCATTTTTATAATTTGAACATTTTAGATTAGCTGCCTTTTACAGCACAAATTTCCTCAGTGACACTTAAGTGTCATTTTGCCATGTAGGCTTTACTTGAGGAGTCTGGACAACGAGATTTGCATAATTTGTATATAATTATGCTAAGAAATGATAGTTTGGGGAATCTCTTATGTGTGTTTGAAATTACCAGCTGTCCTTAAAACATATGGCACTATGTATTTCCTGTTGTTAGAACTGAAAATTACAGATGTCATAGTCTATAAAATGTGCCTAGGAATAATGAATACAAATAATTATAAAATAAAGATTTCTTAATTATTGCATTAGACTCTAAATTGAAGATCAATTTCACCAGTGGCTTTATAATGGTCTTTACTAATTAGATAAAATTAGTTAAGAAGTGTTATATAGACACTTGAGTTTATAGTCTACAGTGTTACCTAACAAGAAGTTCTGGGGTGATGGGAGTGTTCTGTATTCACTAGCCACATGTGGCTCTCGGGCAATTAATATATGGCTTTGTGACTCAGGAACTGAATTTTAAATTTTATTTAATTTTAATATTTTTAAACGTACATAGCCAAATTTAGAGAGCCTACAGGCTACTGTATTGGACAGTGTAGTGATTGACAGATGCTCATTCCAAATCTGTTTATAAACTATGCTTTGGTTTCAAATTGAGATGATAATTCATTACTTTATTGTGCAAATAAGCCTGTGGATAATATGAATAACAATTATGAATAATAATCCTTAAAACAAACTGTTTTAGTCAGGTGTTGCGTTGCTGTAACCAAAATATTCCCCAAGAACAATTTAGAGGAGGAAAAATTTATTTGGGGGCTCATGGTTTCAGAGGTTTCAGTCCATATACAGTTGACTCCCTTACTCTTGGTCCAAGGTGAGGGAACACATCATGGGAGAAGTACCTAGCAGATGAAAGCTACTCATTTCATGGTAGAGTCAGGAAGCAGAGAGGCAAGGAGAGGCTGAAGGGGTTACAGAGAAAATGCACCTTCCAGGACATGACCCCAGTGACCCACCTCTAGCCACACCCCATGTGCCTACAGTTACCACCCAGTCAGTTCATTCAAACTAGGATGGACCTATGTAGAATATAGCTCTCTTGATCTAATCATTTAATTCTGAATATTCCTGCATTAACAAGAGCTTTCGGAGACACAGCATATCCAAACCATAATAAACACTATATTTCATAATATATATAATGATATATATATATATTTCATTATATATATTATGAAATATATATTTCATAATAATAGTAGAGAGTATTTTGATCACAACATGAGGAAATAATAAATATTTGAAGTGACAGATATGCCATTTACCCTTATCTGATCATTACACAGTACTTCATAAGCATGTACAATTATTATGTGTCTATATTTTTGTGTCCAAGACTTAATTGTCTCATGACAAAATAGTCACATTCAAGTTGGTCCTGGAAATTTCCCTGAAAATGCAAAGCAGTTGATAAACATGCTGTTAAAATAGTTGGTTGACAGCACTTAGAATATTTAAACTCTTTGTATTATGTGGAATGTTGAAACTTTTTCTTTCAAAAATGTATAATTATGGAGGAAATTCTTGAAAATTCAAAATCTTCAGAAAATCTAGAAATGAGATAATATTTATTGAGCTCTTACCACTTCCTTGAGCACAGTAGTTTCACAACAACCCTCTAAGGTTAGAATCTTCCCTCTTGACAGATGAAGATGCCAAAGCCTTGGAAGGACATTTGACTTGTCAAAGGTCACAGGGCTATTAACTGACAAGTCCAGGATTCGGAACTCAGGCGTGTGTTTTTGGTGGCCAACCTCTTACCACTAAGCTCTAGTGCTTTTAATTTCACTGTGGCTGACTTTTCTGATTTCCCCATCTTTGAATGGTTCAGGTGAAGAATGATGACAGCAGGGCTAATTATTCTAGTTCTTGCACCGACTGTTCACCAGACCATGAAGAAATCTATTTCTCCCTTCTCTTATTTTGAAACACATGGCATTAAGATGTACTTGGGGTTATCCAAGATGCCAAGATGCCAACTGGGTTGTACTTGGAGCTATTCTGTCTACAAAGAGACAAAGGAGAGAGATTAATGTGTTACCTGAGGGAAATCTAGCTGAGCTGCGATTCAGAAATAGCAGGCAAAATAGCTGTGGGAACAACAGCCTTGGTAACTCAGCTGAGAGAGTCTGGTCATATTAGGTGTCCAGGTTCTATAGTCTAGAAAAAGTTTAATGGTACCCTGCCTGCATTGTTGGGAGAGTCTTCTAGAAAAGACCTCTTGGGTTCCATAAAAGCCAACATCCTGACACTGATGATTTATTTAACAAGTGCAAATGAAAGTCAATTGAGGAGGTGGGGGGCTGGAGCTATAGCTCAGTGGTAGAGCACTTGCCTCGCATGTGTGAGGCACTGGGTTCGATCCTCAGCACCACATAAAAATAAATAAAGATATATTTTTTAAAAAAAGAAAGTTAATGGGGTGTGGAAGGGAAGAATGAGAAGGGAAGAAAAGGAGATCCAAATGGTGACCTTGAGAAGGGCAGCAAACTTGGTGTTTTATATAAAGGATGGGGGCAGGCCATTTTCAGTTGACTGATTGCAGAGAGGTGTTCCTGTCTGGTACAAATAGGTACCAACCTTCCTGAAAGATGTGGTGGGATAGAGGTCTGAGAGGGATCCTTTAAAGAAGGTAATACAATAGCCTTACTCCTTTAAAAGGAAATTTGGAAAGCAGATATGCCACCCAATGGTGCTTTGGAAATGCTTGACATCTTTAGGTTATTGATCAGTAAAATGATTACTTTTAATCCATTTTGATCTGGAATATACTGCCTGAAGACTTTTCTCTGGTCCCAGAAGAAAGCCTGCAGAAAATTAAGTATTTGGTGTGAACAGCTGGGATGGGAATGAAATCTCAACAGGGACTGGTACATGCTTAGAAAAAGTCATGCTCCTGTTGGCTCACAGGGAGGTTATTAAAAGGGCATACCACCTCTCTTATCTCTTAAAAATAGTTGGATTTTTAAAAAAATAGGATTAATTTTCCTAGAAATTATTAAACTCCACATTTAATTAAGAATAATATTTTAGGCAATATTTTAGTGAATGGTTTTTAAAAATTTTTTTAGATGTTGGTGAACCTTTGTTTTATTCATTTATTTATACACACTGCTGAGAATCAAACCCAGTGCCTCACACATGCTAGGCAAGTGCTCTACCACTGAGCCACAACCCCAGCCAATGTTTTTATGTTGTTAAATGGCTGGGATTCTAGAGGCATTGGGAATTTGTTTTATAAGCATGTATTCACAGCATGTGTGATATATCTCTCATCCTTTCTCATCAGTAATACATCTAGACCAATGACCTTGGGATATGCAGACACATCTTTATTGTTTTATTGCTCCATTTATGTCTGTCGCATTAGCCTGTGAATCTTGTGAAGGCAGGGCTTCATCTTATTCATTGATGCTTTCCAGGGGCAAGGCACATGTTTTGCCACAAAGTGGCACTAACATAATGGTTGCATGAATAACTGAAAGGAGAGTAGTGGGATTGAGTAGGAGATTATCAATATTTCTGGTAGATTTTAGGAGGAGAAAATAGGGTCTATGCCAACAAAAGCAATGTTCTATGAAAATTGTTTTTATGGAAGAATATATTACATTTGGGGACTAGTTCACTAAAAATGGTGAACCTAACTAATGTCCCTAGTGCCCTTCTGCTCTTTTTGATTTGATTAAATGACCATTTTTTTTCATCATGTAGTACTCTTTATAATACCAAATACGTTGTAACATAAAAGTATGTGCATAGTAGCTGTAATTATAATCTGCAGAATATTGGATAAGTAGATACTCTTAATTATCTGCTAAAATCATCGTCTGGCTTCTTCCTTTTCAATCCTTGCATTTTTTATTTATTTTCTTTATCTACTGCACAGTATAGGATCTCTAGTTAACTATTGAACATTAAGTGCTGATGGTATGCATCTTTATGGGTTCAAGATGTTAAGAAATGCTTTGAATGATTGCTGAGAAGTTTGTTGTTTTAGGGAAGAATTCTGCACTAATTTACTAATTCTTTAATCATGAGTTGATGTTGAATTTTTAGGATTCTTTCTTTGCATTGTTGTGACTATGATCAACTTTTTAATATCTAATTAATTATTGCAGTGATAATAATTGTTAACTGATTTTCACGTGTTAAACCGACTTTGCATTTCTAGCATAAATTTAAGGTATGCACCTTGTTGGATATTTTTTACACATTGCTAGATTCAGTTGCATGAGTGATTGAAGGTATGGTATGTTTTTTACCCATAAATTTGTAAAAGCATGTTTTGAAAAATCATATGAAAAGATATTTTCAAATTTTTTTCTTTTTCAGTTCAATTTAATTGCATTTGGATCAATGAATGTAGTCTATGATGCCTGTCATTAATTTGTTGAAGCTTGCTTTATGGCCTAGCATTTGGTAAATTTTGGCAAATATTTGATGGGTGCTTAGAAAAAATTGTGGTCTGTAATTATTGGATATAATGTTTTACATGCTCCTTAGATAAGTTTGTTAATTGCAGTATTTAAATCTTACAGAGTTTACTGATATTCTTGGATGCTTAATCCATCAGTAATAAGACAGGTCTTATCATTTTCCATTATGTTGTTGGAATTTGTCCTTCCCTCCAATTTTTGGATGATATAATTAAATGCATAAAGATTTAGAATTATTTTTGTTTTTAATGAGCTGATCTTTAGCAATTGAGTAGTTATTTTTCTTAGATATAATAATGCTTTGTCTTAAAATCCATTTTATGCAATATGTATAATGAAACACCAGTTTTCTTTTGGTTTGTATTTGCCAGATATATCCGTTTGCTACTAATTAATATAGACTTTCTGTGTCTCTACGTATTTAAGAGAGTGTCTTGTAAATGGCTTGTAGCAGGGTTTTTAAAGAACTTGGCAAAATAGCTCTTTTTTTTTTAACAGAATAGCTTATCTCTTTTTATAATTGCTTATATATTTGGATTTATTCTACTTCTTAATTTTTACTTTCTATTTTTGATTTTTAAGAAGACTTGTATTTTTCTTTCCTTCATTTAGATTGTATTATTTCTTTGTGTGTGTGTGTGTGTGTGTGTGTGTGTTTCTCATTTGCACTGCATAATCATAATTTACTGTTTTGGAAATTATGAAATTATGATGTGTGTTTCTCTTTTTTAATGATTATCCCAGATAGTTTCACAGGCATAATTAGCTGAACAGTGTCTGAAATTGGTTTGTGTCTTTACCTACTATTTTAAATATGTGGGGTTATTACAATGCTTTAACGTTGGTAAAAATGTTCCCCTACCAAATTGTATATTTTTCTCTATAGTATTTATTCCTATTTGTATTTTAATGCTATAACTTCTACCTAATTATTATTTTAAAAATTATTTTTATATATTTACCAAAATCACTAACCACCATTTCCTTTTTGCCTCTTAGAACTTTTATGATAAGTTTCTCTTTGAGTAAAGGAGACATTTAGAGTTTTCTTTAATGAGCACTAGTGGTAAACTTTCAATTTTTGCCGAAATTTTGTTATTTTTGAAAGTTGGATTTGTTATATGTGATTGCAGATTGATATTCATTTTTTCTATATAAACTAAACACTCTTCCACTGTTTCTGTTTTCTATTGGAAATATAAGATTTAAAATCATTCTTTATCTCAGGCTTCTTTAGATATCCCACTTGTCTTTTTTGCTCTACAATTTCATTAAGAATGTTCAATGACTAATTACATAGATACAAATTATACATGTATTTTTTGGTAGCAAAATCAGTGGGTTTCTGTGATCTGTGGTATGATGTCAGTCCACAGCTTAGGAAACTAATTGTTTTTATTCCTTCATTATTTCCCTGTTGTGATTATTTTCTACCATGTCTATTTGGTTTCTGGGCACATGTTTGAATTCCTTACTCCATCCTAAACTTTCTCCTATTTGCCACCTATTTATATCTTTGGATTGCTTTCAGGATAATTTCTTTGTATCTGTGTTCTAGTTCATTAAATTTTTCTTTAGCTATATCTAATTTTTCCCTTTAATATAATAACTAAGTTTCACATTTTAAGTATCTTATTTGCGATTTCTAGAAAGTATTTTCACTTTCTTAAAATTTATTAATTTCTATACTCTCTTGTGCTTTGCTCATAATATCTACAAACTATTTATTGAATGTGAAAAGGTATCATTCTATATTCTCTTTCTGATAAGTTCCAATATCTGAAATCATTGCTGGTATCTTGCTTTTTTTGGTTTTTAAGTAACTTCACCCTAGTATTCACACATTTCATGATTTTTTTTTACTAGGATTTAAGCTCAGTTTTCTTAGAACTTCAGCTATGATAATTCTGTGAGGCTTGGGTAGGATTACATCCTCCTGGAAAGCATTTTTCCCCCCTTTTTAGCTTCCTTTAGTAACTTGATGATATTGTCAATTTGGTACCATTTAAAAAATCTTTTTTGACCACATAGGTAGGAAATATAAGAACACAATTGTGCTTACTAGTCAGAGAGCCTTAGAGATGTGAGCATGTTACTGGAGATGGGTCCTTTTGGCAAAAAAAAAAAAAAAAAAAAAAGAAAAAAAGAAAAAGATAGAAACAAGAGCCAATGGAGTGTTGCAAGCATAAATAGGCTAGGCTTTATTTGGGGCTTCAATAATATTGAAGGGAGACACCACTGATGAAAAGAGGACCAGGCTGCTCCCTGGACAAAGGAAGGGGATACCTTTTAATTGGGTTGCCGGAGTGTCTAGGGTCTGGTATTTCTCATGGGTCACAAGTGTTGTATTTTCTCAAGGAATTTCTTCCTTGTGAAAGCTATGGATCATTTAGTTTGTTCTTGGAGATGTTATGGACCAATATTCCAACTTTAATCGTGCTCCTGGTCCTTGCAATAAGATCGTTGAAAAATGTTGGAGGGTGGTGAAGAGAAAAAAAAAAATGCATGCTGATTTTAAGGAATGACAGGTTAGGGCTTTAGGAGCTTTTATGTTTTTCTGTGTCCTTTCCCCATCTCATTCATTTAATTGGTGACAGGTCAGCAGGGGCTACGTCCTCAGGTTTTTTCATCATTTGTCCCCATGATGGGCCTTAACTGCCTCAATGTCACTTGTCCATTTTTCTGATCTTTCCAGTGGTTCCTCAATTTCATTACCTGTTTTCTGTGTTCTGCACTGCTAATGAAACACAAGCTGAAAATTACCTTGGTTGAGCAGATGCTTCCTGGAGGAAAGCTGGCTTCTGGCCTTCTTTATTTCCCAGTTTTTTTCTTTTTCTCTTGTTTTCGATTTCAGAGCACTCTTTGCCTTCTTGCTCTTAGAAAATGTTTAAAAGATGCTTTCAGTACAGCATTAAGAATTTTGTTTTTGAGGGTATATGGACTGTTTACCACTGGCATTGAAATTTCTTTTGAGATCTTTGGGAGAGGCAGTGCTATGAACAATTACCTTAGGTACCACTCTGACGTACTGTGTGATGGCAAAGAAAAAACATACAAGCTCCTAAGGCCCTAACCTGTTATTCTTGAAAATCAGTTGGGTAATGTTATGGATTTTTATTAAATTAGAGCAAAAATAAACACATGGAGGACATTTAAAGATTGCAGGAGTGTGATGTAAATACTAAAAATGAGATCATAGCCTCAGTTCAAGTTGCTTAATCTGGTTTGTGAAAGTGTTCATTTGGCTGCTTTTAGTTTTATTTTTGTATGAAAAATTATGAGCTATCATAGTCTTTGAATACACATTTATTTTTCACTCATCAGAACAAAGATTTGACACGTAGTTTTCAGTTGTTAACTGTTTATGTAACATCGAACATTAAGTCCCTGGACAATCTTTCCTTTATGTTTTTGATTTCAAGATTTGTTTCGCAAGAATGAATTTCTGTAGGATGTAGGAATGTACTATTTGAAATCTTTCTTCTCATCTTTTCATTTTATTTCTATGGGTACGTTATGATTATACATAATAGTGGGATTCATTATGACATATTCGTACGTGCACATAATTTCAATCTTTCCTTTTCACACGATGTCGTGGCCCCCCAAAATCTTGAGATTTCACCAAATTCCCAAACTCAAAGTTAAAAAGCCATTTTGGTACGGTGGTTGTTGGTACTGTGGTTCTTGCTGTTGATATTTCTGAGTTGTTTACAAAACAAAAACCAGTGAATTTTGAATGGGGAGAGAAAATAAGCAGCCTGTGCTTATGAACTGCAAATATAAAAGATGCTCTTGAAATGGAGTTAGACTGTCACTGCTGCCTCATTACCATGAGTCAAATGTTAATGTTTGTGTCTACCATGGGAAATCTTTCTTGTCCTTGTTTGCCCTCCTTAGATTAATTATTTGCATACAGAGAATCTACAATAGATCTCTTGCGGCTCTGGGTGTTAGACTGGGCTGTGGAAATATTCCCAGAAAACCAGAAAGCACTTAGGCAGGTATGCTAGCTCTTTCATAGTAGCCAAGTGATGGTTAAGGGCTCTTTCTACACTGAAATCATTGTTTTTTTTTTTTTTTCTATTGTCATAGTCATATAATCAATTATTAACCTTTAAGTCTACATGTGGTATTTTTGAGATTATATTATATGATCATCATTGTTATTGTATTATTAGTGTGTATAGCCCTGAAGTCTTTTTTGAAAATGTTAGGATAAAATTATAGGTAGGAAGATGACTGTCTGAATACAATTTCTATTTAGTGATAATGTAAAGTAACAAAGACTTTCTACCAGTTGGAAATATGAACTCCATTAATTCTATGACAATTCTAGGATTACTATCACCTGCAGGAATAGGTGAATGGGAAAACTTAGCCAAGAGAAACTGGATGGGTAGCATAGAAACAATACGTAATAAGACACAAACAATCGGGGTTCCATTTTGGTTCTTCTCTATGCTAATGGTATGATCTTGAATAAATCATTGAACCCTTCTAAGCTTTGATTACTCTTTCCTAAAAATAGGGATAATACTGGTCATGTGGTAATTAAGAACATGAATTTGGGGAAGCTACACTTTAATTTGAGTGCTGAATCTGCTATCAGTAAGTCATCTAAATATGAGCAAGTTGTTTAGTGTCTCTCTCTCTCTCTCTCTCTCTCTCTCTCTCTCTCTCTCCAGGATTCAGTGTTCATGTCTGTTATATGGAAATGGTAGAGTCTCTGGACTGTTATTTAAAATAATATTTATTTTGTTTCTTTTTTTTCTGTAACCCCCATCCCCCTTTTCATCTCATCATTCTTCCTTTTAGATGTTAGACTTCCAATGACTCAGAAAAGGGTTGTAGGAGCAAAATGGTTGAGAGAGAGATAGAGATAGAGATAGAGATAGAGAGAGAGAGAGAGAGAGAGAGAGAAAACCTAATGAAGGTGATCATCCTTATACTTACAATGCATTTGAAATTCTCTGAGCTAATATTGTCTCTTATTATCCTAGAATCTGGGGGAAGCAGAGGCAAGTCAGAGGTCAGAGAGATGGATACTGAAGTGACACAAGGGTCAATGTCCTGGAGAAGGGAGTATAGCTCCTACATGGTGAGTAGAAAAGGAGAGAAACTATAGATAAGTTTATTGAGCTAATATGAGACAGTCTTGTGTCACTTCCTGAGTGGCAGTTTGAGAATGCAGGTCCTTTCACACATTTAACTCTGTAAGGGGTAAAGTACTATATGTTCATATTATATCTTGAGTTTGAAACAAGAGGGACTCCATCATTTTTAATCACATTGTGTCTTAATTCCTTGTGTGTCCCCTCAGAGTCAATGAAGTTGTTTTCCTGAAGTTGTTCGACCACTATACAGTATGCTGTGGTCTATTACAGTCCTTGAATATCTTCTATTTTGAAAATTCAGTCTTTGGAAAGAGTCTACACAGAGAGAGTGAGAAATCAGAATTTGGCCAAGGTGGGGCAACAAGAGGACAAGAGTAGATGACCTTTTTCGGAAGAGCAGCCAATATGGAAAGGCAAAACTAGCCTGGAGCCTAATGCTTCTCATTAGGCTTCCTGAAAATATTTTCATTAAAATGCTACCTACTAGCTATTGGCAAACTGCATTCACATCTTCATCACATTTTCCTAGTTCTTTACAAAGCAGCCAGGGATTCTTTTTAAAAACCATGTCATTCCTTTCCCCACAACCCTCCACTGTTTTTTCCCATCTTTTGAGAGGGGAAAAAAATAAACATTTAGATCACCTACAAAATTCCACGGTTGGCAGTTGCTGTCTTTCTGACCTGCTTTGTGCATTCTTGGTCTTGCTGTTTTGGTGGCTGATCTCCTGTACATAATGTTCATGTCTCCGGGACTTTGGACTTTTCCTCCCATACATAGAATGCTGTCTTTCCACAGGGGCACATAACTACTCCTTCATTTGCTCAAATACCACCTTACCAGGAAAGCTCTTTGAACCATCTTTTCTGTATGGTGCTTCTCCCAACCCTAACACTTTCTGCCTCTGCATGCCAAGTATTTTTATTTATACAATGGGAGACTCCACTGGGGAAAGTGAGATTTTTTTTTTCTCTGCACCTCTGCATCTTTAGTACTTGAAATACATTCTAGCAGTAATAATATTTATTGAATGAATGACTAGAGTGCCTATTATGTGACAACAAATTTTCTAGCCATATTTTGTGTGTATGTGTATATATACAAATCATGTATATCATCATGTATGTGTATACACACACACATATACACACACACACACACTTATGTCTATTTGACTCCAAATCTGTTGTTTGTGAGCACTATGCTGCACTACTAAAAAACACACATATGTGTAATTCTCTTAAGTTCTTTGTAAGTATATTTTTAGGTCATGACTTTCCTATTTGTTCATAATAGAGATCATGTCTTACTTCATAATAGAGATCATGTCTTGCTTATTCTCCAAGTATATAATTATGGAGTGGCTAGTTTTTGTCTTTGGGATACAGCAATGAGGAAACCAACCAAAGTTTCTATAGAAATGGAGTCTATATCCTAGTGTTCTTTATACTAGCAGTTTCCACATTTTGGGGACTCATAGAACATACAAACAAGATCCACCTTGAATAAATGGTAAACGAAGGAGCTTGTCTTAGACTGAGGAAGTCAGGGGATCTTCTGTTCTTTGCTATTAAAAGGAAGAATAAACTTTATGTTCATGAAAGTTATTCTAAGAAGGAGCATGAAAAGTTTGAGGTTAAATTAACAAATTCTATTTCCTGTTTCACTTCTTTTTTTAAAACATTGAGGATCTACACGTCACTGACATAGTCTGTGAATAGATATTTTAGTTAGCTTTTTATGAATGACCAATCCTGACACCACAGGAGACTTATGACTATAAATAAAGATTAACTTCAAAATTGCATCAGCAATTCAAGCATCTTATTATGGTGTGCTAAAAAATAGATTAAAGTAATTATCGTCACTGTGCCATTTTAAGCTATAAGAAAAGTGGTGACACTTACATTTTGATAAATAATGCTGGTGTGAGAGAATGTGCAGGTTTTAATTTTATCCTTCAGAACTGCAAATCTACATCCATTTAAAAGCAGCCTGGGATGATATAGTAGGCTTGTTGTGTGCCAGGAGAAAAATCATTATCATCTCTTCTAATAAAAGTGCTGATGGCCACTGCTCAGTAATCCTTCTTAAGTAAAAAATCTGTAGCCTCAACACAGGGTTATAATTGATTATCATCATTTAACAGTCTTATTAGATAGAATGCTGGGTTGAAAATAGTACCAAGATGTAGCTATAAGATATGTGGGAGACAGTGTCTATCCTCAGTAAATAGTCCTCATGTCAGGAAAAACCTCAAGCAAATTTCTCCAGGGCCTTCCTTTATACATTCTTTATCAAGACTAAAATAGATTTATTTCAAATTGAGCATCGCTTTTAGAATCAACATGAATTTTTGCCTGAAAAGAACTTGGAGACATTATCTAGCCTGTTCCCTTATTTTGAAAAAGGACCACAATCACCACTTTGGTACCAGGAAATTAATTCTGTTATTGCAACCTCCAGGATGGGATCTAGCAGGACTCCCCTCCACACTCCTGTACCCCCTGTCGCTGCCCCCCCACCTTGGCAAGCTCTCCCATTTCCAGAACTGGGGAATGCACTGCTATTACCAAGTCCATTTCCTGTTCTGTGCATCTTCCCCAGACATACTACAGCTATTAGCCTGTCAGATGTCCTTAATAGTTCTTAATAAATAAATAAAATGCACTTCATAGCTTTCCTTCTTGGAAAGACACATGGTTGGCATTAAATACGTAGGTTGGATTCCCTGGGAAATAGCCTCCCAGACTCTGAGGTTTACATGCAGGCAGTTTAGTGGGGAGTTTGTTAATGAGGGATAATCCTTGTGAGGGATTAGGAAAGCCAGACTGGAAAGAAGGAGAAAGTGAACAGCAATTCAGTTGCAAATGGAATTTTAACTGATTCTAAGGTTGCTATGGAGTTGGAAGGGACCTTCAGTGTTGTACTAAATGAAGACAAAGGGATCAGCCTTTGTACTTAATCATGTACTAATTATTGGATGCTAACTATTCCTGGAAAGGGAGCAAATGTTGGGAAAAACCGGCTTCCTTCTACAGAGTTCTGCTTTTAGATAGGTCATAACTGTGAGTTATCAGTTGCCAACATTTGTTGAAGACAGGAGAATGTGTGGGTGCTAGAGGGAGATATGATGGCACATAACAGCATGCACTTCAAATACACATTTGTTGAATGAATTAGCTGTTATAGCTTCTGAAGGTTAAGTGCTGCCAATATTATTGAGGAGGTGTAAGAAAGGATTAAATACTAAACAAAAATTATGGTTGGAAAGGAAGAATGGGGATGAAAAGTAGCTCGTAGGAATTTGAATTTTGTGATAGCTCTGTGATTGTCAGAAAAAGAAGCGAGACTTATAATAGTAGAGGGAACTTGGCAAACTTTCCTAATCCTTATGACTGATTATGCCATTGTCTGCTTATATGATATGATAATATTTTTTGTCTTTCTGTCTCCATCTTGAACCATGACCTCCTTTCTGCCACTTGCTATTTTACATATATACCACATGCATTTCCCCATTTTCTCCTCTTATTTCCTTTGCCTACAATGTCTTTTCCATCCCTACAACCTTGATAAACATTTATTTATCTTTAAATAAAGATTCAGATCAAGAGTCCATTCTTACTTCAGCTCTTCTAGTTTGTTCTCCTTCTGGTGCTAAGTAGAATTTGCATTCTCCTGTATGTGTTCTAATATAAACGAGGTATATATGTTGTCTCTAATATGTCTAATATAACAGCTCAAGAAGAGATCAGGAAGTCTTATATTTCTTTGAATAACTACCAACTGATATTGTGTCTGGCAAGTAGTAGTTACTCAAAATTGTCTATGGGTTCAGTTAATGAATTACATACTTGTGTAGGATTCCAGTGGTTGGAGAGGATCAAGAGGATTCTATATTCTAGCAGAACATGTCACACAAAGGCATAGAAAAAGGAATACACAAAATAATTTTAATAAATTCATTAGCAAGACCTCCTTAGCTTGGGCAGAGGTCTCATGTGGGCACATGCGTGTCAGACTGAGAGAACTCTGAGCACCTGGTTAAGAAATTCTTAGGTACTTTAGTTAATGGCTTTCCAAAATAGGCATATCCCTGAAGTCTCCTTTAAAAATTAATAAGGTGACTCATTGGGTGTGTACGGAAGTGCTAAGTGATCTGAGATTTCAGACCAGTTAGGCAGTTATTGTAGTTACCTTACATAAAGCAGAAGAAAACTCACCTCGCTTGAGCAGTGTGATAGACATTATAACAGATGGGTAGTGGAGGGGTGCACTGATCACCAGGTAGGTCAGTCTAGGACAGGTCATCCTGCACAGCAGGATGCAGCAGGCAGTGTGGGAAGGTAGAGAACAGGTGACAGAAAGAAGGCTGCGTCATCTCCTGGCAAGACACCAACAGATGATCCTACACTTCTCCATCTGGAAGGTCTGCTTCCAGGTGGGTGGGACAAGAATACAGAGAACTTGGCAGCAGGTGTTAGGTAGAGTCCAGCAAGCCAGCTGGCAGTAGAACAATCCAGAAGAGGTAACATGAGAGCTAAGCATAACATCAGAGTTTAGGAAATAGAATCTAGTCCTTTGGAATAGCAGAGAGAATATGAAAGGGATGTATCACCTTGGGCCTCTAACACCAGTGAAGTGCCAAGACAGAGCCAGTTACTAAAACTGGTGGATGAGGTGTAGCTGATCTTAGTAATGTGTGGCATTAAATGTGTAAGCCTGTTCTTAGGCATCTCAAGGACAGAGGCACACTTGGTAACTTCTGGCAAGGTGAACCTTCCTTTAAGGATACTACAAGAGTAAAGGAATCAAAATGTCCCTGAGAGCTTAGAATGCCCTTTGGGACCTAGCCTCAGTTTTGCTTTTCTGACAGCAACGCTAGACATCTAATGAGGACCTCAGGATTGGTTACTACAGAGCAGGAGAACTTGACAATTCTTTGCCTCTCTCTCTTTTCCTCCTGCTGTTACTGCAGATCACTGGTGTATACCTCTAAGCCTTGTGCTGATTTGTGGTTTTGCATATTGTTTCCTGTCTCTGAGTCTCTCAGCTGCTGTTTCCCACCCCTGATCCTGAGTGCCTTCTGCATGTCTCACAGTCACACTGCTCCAGTTGGCAGGGTAGTTGGCATTAGAGCAGTTTGGCACAGCTGACTCATACACTGAGTGGGCCAATGACAAGCCCATGACCTGTTTCCCTCAGGTTAGATGCCATCATTGGCTCTGATAGCTGTGGTACTGGTAATTGGGTTACTTGGTCAGCTTCCTCTTGCCAAGGGCAGTAAAAGTTGTATTCCTGAGAGGTGTCTTGATGGACTTCTCTACTAAAAAATGAGTAGACAGAGAAGGTCAAGAGAATAGCAATAGGAAACTTGATGGGATATTGATCTAAGAGGGTTCCAAAAATCCAACTCCCCAGGCAGGTAGTTCCAGAGCAGTATATCTGAGTAGCATTATGAAGACTTGAAAGGAATTGGTGGTTAAGTTATCAGAGTTTTTGCATATCTTTTCTTCTTTTAGAAGAATCTCTTCATAGAGACTTTAAAAAGTATTATGCATTCTAGAAATGAGAAGTCAAATTCTGAGAAATGAGGTATATATGTTATCTCTTATTTTATGTGCTTTATAAAAGGCCTCAACCAACAACAGCTTAGTAATAAAAGAATAAATTGAGATTGTGTCAAGTTTGGGGGGAAAACCCCAGAAAACATTAAGGGTCAACAAATAATATTTTAAATGGTATTAATACAAAGACAAGAATTAATATAAGCTCACTCATGTAAAACAAACCAGGAGGATTACAGAATGAGCCAAGATGGAAATGATATATCTAAACTTATAAACCCTGTGGGGAAAGAAGAAATCCACAGTGGATTTCTTATATTGAATTTGTTATATCTAAAAAGGTCCCAAAATTGAAAAGTTTAGGCAAGAATTTTAAGAATAGCAGATTTTCTTCCATTACCCTAAAGAACTATAGATCTTACTTTTTCCCACTCTTTGGTAATTTACAAAACTCTTTACATTCTTTACATGTTTTACTGATACCTTTTGAAAATGGGCAACAGACCTAGTAAATTGACTTGTCTAACATCATGTGGCTAGTAAGTGGCTAAGTCAGAATTTTTTTCTTTGAGTTGTAGATGGGCAGCATGACTTTATTTTATTTATTTTTGTATGCGGTGCTAAGGATCAAACCCAGTGCCTCACCCATACTAGGCAAGTGCTGGGCCATTGAGCCACAGCCTCAGCCCCGCTGAGTCAGAATTCGAATTCTGCAGAGTTCAAAGCAGCAGAAGAAAAAACAAATAAATAAATAGTTTTTTAAAAGTATTTTTTAGTTTTCAGTGAACCTCTATTTTATTTATTTGCGGTGCTGAGAATCGAACCCAGTGCCTCACACATGCTAGGCAAGGGTTCTACCACTGAGCCATCACCCCAGCCCCAAATAAATAGTTTTAATTCCATTAGTACAATAAACAGATTTCTATAATAGAAAATGAAGAGTTCAATACCAGGTAGCCAGAAAACTTGTCTTTAATTAGATATCAGCAGAGCTGAAGTCTAAAAGAAATGTCAGAGTCAGAGCAAAAGAGTCTAGACAGAGAACAGTTAATGTAAGACTCAGAGAAGGCCTTGGCATGGGAGATAAAGAAACTAGCATGTCAGGCACTTAGTGGGGTGACTGGAGAAAGGGCTGTTGAGAACTGATGAGCTGAAATTAGACATTGGAATTGTAAGCACTGTTGGAATCCACTGAAGGATTTGTAGAACATCAATGTTTATTGATTATACCATGAGGTCAGCTTCCAAAGACCCAGTGAATTCCAAGAATTCGGCATGGGGCTAGACAAAGGACTCCACAAATTTAGTGAGGCTTTTAGAGCTTTCAGACATTTTATCAAGGTTATCCAGGCAGAGTGGATGTACAGATCACTGTGAATTTGAATCCAGTCGCCCTGCTACTCTTGCTGGTCCGAGAGATCAAGGAACAAACTTCCTTCATTTTGATTCCATTTGGGATACTCAGAGCAGAGATCTAGCTCAGGAGCAAATCCAAACATATGCAGAGTTTAAAAAAATAAACTACCTTGTAGAATTTCTACTTCAGAAAGAAAAAAAATTAATAGTGCTGCCATAAGAAAGCAAAATCGCATGAACTGTGTGTATGGAGGTGGGGATCACCTCTTGCTCTCAAATGGAGTTAAAAATTATTCTGGTGTCTGTTGGAAATAGTTTTCCTCTGTTAATATCTGATTGCCACAAAATTTTGGATGAGATTTTTAAATGAGGTTTCCTCAAATCTTAAAAATGGTTTGAGAATTATGGCAGCAACCAGGACATGCCAACCCTGAAGAGATATTATTTTTAGGTGCTCATAATTATCCAGATTCTGTAATTGCTTACAATGCATAAGCCAGCGCAAATACTCTCTTGTGCATCAGTTTATTGTGAACGGCTCAAGTAAAGATTTGTAACTATGGAAACGAAAGTACAGAAATAATTAGTGAGCTTTTAAAACAAGTAACCCTGGTATTAATCATATTGTCTTCAGGTGATTTGCTCATACCATCTAACTGGCCTGGACACTGAATAGCTCTTTATGGTCCCTGATGAAAGATTAACTGAATGGAATGACTATGAATTTTTGTTAATGACTGGGTAGATTTAGAAGTATTTAATATATGACCAGCTCTTAATAAGTTCTGTCATTAGAGAAGTGGAATGGCATGGATAAATGAAATAAAATTACATTTTCACTATGAGATTGTATTCTCTTAATTCTTGTTAGCTCTTTTCATCTTCAGAACAAAGAACATGAGTAAAAACCTCAATTTTTTGCCTTTTCCACACACTCAGTCTAGACTGATTGGTTCAGGCTTTCCGGTTAGTCCCAACTGTTTTCGGCGAAGGCTTATGCAGGCAAGGCATGAGTTTGTCCTTTAGAAACAAAAAACACTATGGATCAGGGAAGGGGCTAGAGGGAGGGGCTTCCCTGGGGGGCTGTGGTAGGCAGCTTCTGGCAAGGCACCCAGGAATCCTTGCCTCCCATGACGCATATCTCTAGGTCCATCTTCTTGAGTGTCGTCTGGAGTTTGTGACATACTTGACAAAAATAGAATGGGGGCAGAAGAGATGGGATGCCACTTTCATAACTGAGTTGTAAAAGGTGATTCCTTCCATCATGAGCACTCTCACTGAACTCTGCCTTCTCAATTACCGTCACTTGGTGAGGTGCTCTCTGGAGAAGTTTCTGCAACAAAGAAGCAAGGAAAGCCTCCCACCAACATCTCCAGAAAAACAGATTCATCAGTCCAAGAACACTCAAAGAACTGATTCCTGCCAAAGACTCTGTGAGTGACCTTGGGATCAGTATCCCCAGATGCGCCATTGGGTGAGACTGGAGTCCTGGCTGGTACCTTAATTGCAGCCTTTAAGAAATTCTGAAATAGAGACTTCAGCTAATCTGTGCCCACATTCATAACTCACATAATCACAGTAAAATAAGTACATATTCTTTTAAGTGTTCAAGTTTGGAAGTAATGTGCTACTCAGTAATATATAACTAATACAGGAGCTCTTAAAGTGACTCTCAAGAACGTGATTACTGCCCAGTCTTTTCCCTGGCAAAGGACAATAGATATTTTTTTATTTTTATTTTTTTAGAGAGGGGGGGGGAGAGATTGAGAGAGAGAGAGAGATTTTTTTAATATTTATTTTTTAGTTTTCGGTGGACACATCATCTTTATTTTATTTTTATGTGGTGCTGAGGATCGAACCCAGTGCCCCGCACATGCCAGGCGAGCGCGTTACCGCTTGAGCCACATCCCCAGCCCAAACCATAGATTTTTTAACCACTTCACCGTACTCCTTAGGGGATCCTGATGTAATCACTTCTCCCATTCCTGTCTTTTATCCACTGAAAAGCTAGTGGCTCATCATCTACTTATAAAAAAATAAGTACAAGTAGTCCCTAACTCATAATGGTTTGATTTACAATTTTTTTGACTTTGCAATGGTGCAAAAATGATATGTATTCGGTAGAAATTGTACTCAGTTTTGGATTTTGGTCTTTTCCCAGGGTAGTGATATGTGGTACAATACTTTGGTGAGGTTGGGCAATGACAATGGAAGTGAATTGCAGTTCCCAGCAACCATGCAATTATGAGGGGAAACGACCAATATTTTGTGGTATATTGTGTTGCCAAGCCATGATGTTCAGTAGATTAGGTGCACTAAATACAGTTTCAATTTATGTTATTTACAAATTATAACAGTTTTATCAGGACATAACCCCATCATAGGTATTTTAATAACCGAGAAATTATGATGCAGAAACGTCTCCATATTTGTGAGCTGAGTTTTGTGGTTTTAAATGTTTTATGTTTGTGGAATACTGTTATAGCTTGGATGTGAGGTATCCCCCAAAAGCTCATGTGTGAGACAATGCAAGAAGGTTTAGAAGAGAAATAATTGGGTTGTGAGAGCCTTAACCCAAATGGTGAATTAACCCTGTGATGGGACAAACTAAGTGGTGGGGTGTGGCTAGAGGAGTTGGGTCATCAGTGACATGCCTTTGGGGCATATATGTTGTATCTGGCAAGTGGAGATATATCTCTCTCTGCTTCTGATCATCATGTGAGCCACTTCCCTCTGCCACACTCTTCCACCATGTTCTGCCTTATCTTGAGCCCTGAGGAATGGACCAGCTGTCTATGGATTGAGACCTCTGAAACTGTGAGTCCCCTGAAACCGTGAGCCCCCAAATAAATTTTCCTTTTTAAAATTGTTCTTGTCAGGTCTTTTAGTTACAGCAGTGAAAAAGCTGACTAATACACATATCTTTTGTAACCTCTGGATACTTCTGTAGATGTGTGACACGCTTGTTGAATCTCTGACAAATGTAAGAGTAGTAACTTCAAGTGTAGAAATAGAAGAGGTGGTAGAACAAATGACTTGAAAGTGGAAAATGGGGAGAAAAGACTGAAAAAAAAATAATGAACAATGGAAATTTTGGAGCTAGACAACTTGGGGTATTAGCATAAGATTTATTCTTGTGTGAACTCTAATTTTGGAGGAAAGTATTCAACCTACAAGCCCCTTCATTTCCCTTGTCAATATAAATGGGAAAGAGATCCACTAATATAAGTCGAGAAGCCCAGCACTTGAGGGACACATAGGAATTTGTAGATTCTGTCCTTTTAATAATGCAAGGCAAACAAGAGTGGGAGAAACCATCATTATGTGAACTGATGTTGTTTGCTTTGGCTCTCTCGAACCACACTCTGTTTTTATGTTGGACTTGAAGCTCATTTCTGGTTTTATCACATCTCAGATTGGCACAATCTAGTAGTCAGTAGATTTTGTCTTCATTAGGAAGTCAAATATGCAATGGATAGAAAATATGAACCATATTTGATTTTAGAATGACAACTATTTCCTCTCCCTTGGAAAAGAGAGTTTTGTGGAATCTCTGTCAGGGTCTTGTCTGTATTTTGATCCCTCCTTCCACCATCTCTGTGGTGGTATCTTGGAGGAAAGGCAGACACAGAGCTGACACAGGCTGATCTGTTTCAGCTATGCAGAATACTACAGCTATCGATCTGGACTAAAGCTATGATTAAAGACAAGCAAACTTAAAAGTATTCAGGTGGGAACAGGGTTTAGTTTGGATAAAAGAGATTTCTCCTAATTATATCACACTGATTGCAAGCACTATCTTATGAGTAGTTTGAAATGGGAGGGTGTGGAGTGATGTATTGCCCACCCATCCTCATTATCATCAAGGACGGCATCAACAGGGATGCGTGTTAGCACTTTTGTTGGACCTCTTATTATAACTGGGGAGTAAATTTTCTCACGTTATGGGACAAACTGAACAGTGATAGTAAAACCAGTGTTCTCATAGTTAATTTGGAAAATGTCTTTGCTGCAGAGATCTTGAACTTGTTCAAAGATCCTTGCATGTGAAGAGCACCTACTCCTGAACCATGGGCTCATTAATATACTTTAAGAGGCTCTAGCACCACCCCCTATTTGCCAGGGACTAGTTCTTTTGGGACAGTGTTTTGGTACCAGCCCTTCCTTTAGGGTCTGGTCTGTTTGAGCACGTGTTCACAGGGGCTTGGTACTTAGCTTTCTAATCTCCTTCACTTGCATGATCTCACGCCTACCCTGAGCCCAGGCCATTCCTACCTAACTGTGGGCCAGTAGTCCTGCTCCTCACCTGAAAGGGAAGAGCTAACTAAATATGGGCATAAAACCTGTCTGCTCACTGTCGGCCCAATCAGTGAATTCAGTAGGGAAAAATTATCTATCGCCTATCACTGTACCGAATTGTTGTCTGTTTGCCTTTTAAAAGATGGCGTATATCTTTCCCCTCTGGTCTGTAAACTTCTTTATAGTTTATGTCTTACTTACGTTTGTTTCTCCCAGGGTGCCCACTACAGTGCTTGGATTCTATCATGCTATTTTATAGATAAGTTATCTGTGACCTGACAGTTCGACTTCCTGACTTTTCTGCTTTACATTGGTAAGAAAGCAGACCCATACAGACACTGTGTTTTTTCAATTTCAGCATAATATTCAGTAAATTACAGGAGCTATTCAATGGTTTATTTTAAAACAGACTTTTGTCAAATAATTTCACCCAATTGAAGGCTAACATAAGTCTTCTGAACATATTTAAGGTATTTTAAAGGCAGACTAGGCTAAGCTCTGATGCTTGGTACATTTAGTGTATTAAATGTATTTTCAACTTAGAATATTTTCAGTGATGATGGGTTTATTGGAGCATAACCACACTGTGGATCAAGGGGAGCCAGTTTGTATTTCTTGGGAGTAAGAGATGGGAAATAAATTAATATTTATAGGATATTGTATATTAGTATTTTCATTTTTGCTTTGCTATTCCATACTGATAAAGATCCTTTTCTCTATTTTGGAGGAGAAAATTTATACAAGAGTAGATATCTATTAAGTAACAGAACAGATACCGGAACCCAAGGCTATCTGACACAAAACCTGAATAGTCTCTCTAATACCTCTTCTTTGGGCTTTATTGCTACAATCTTGTAAGATTCTTCTGCGCTGTGATTTTTAACATTGAATCCTCCATGGACCTTTCTGATTATAAGACAATGGTGGTCTGAAGAAAATTGCTGAAAGGTTAGATTTGTAAAAATTGAATCAGCAGAGACAACAAGCGGGTTGTATTTTAAATCAGTCATTCTGCATCCTCTCAGCCTATGATCCTTTGCTCACTTTGATAAAGAATATCAGATTTTTGAAATAGCACTAGCAATATAGTGTAAATAAGATGAAAGGTATATTCCTGGCTCTGAGAGTAATTTAAAGATCTAGACATATTCTCATTATTTTATTTTACATTTTTCATATAAAAAGTAGTGTTCAAAATCTTATTGTCCTTTTAGGAAAATCCATTGAAAATAGCCAAAATTCCCTATTATGAATCTTATGTTTTTAAAATGAGGACTGCTCCTTATATATAAATGAAGCATACTAAAAATGGAAAAAAATGCTAAATAGTTAAATGGGTATCACTACATAGATATAAATTTTAAATGAAAATGGAAAGTAAAAAAAAAACTTAATGTTTTATAAATTATAAGAGCACTTCAGGGAACATTAAAGTTACTAATGCACTAATTAGAAATTGAAAAATTTAACTAAAATCTGAATAAAAAAATATAAAATCCACAAAGATATCATTAACTGAGCTTAGCATGTATGGAGAAAAAAACTACAAATTTAAAAAACTCTTTGAAAAGTATACAAATGTTCCAAGAGTAAAAAAACAGAGCAAATTTTTTTTGAAAAAAATTATAACAGGTTAAAAAAATGCTTAAAACTAAACCAAATTCAAAGACCTATCAGACATGAGAAATTACTGAGTGAATATAGACGTTATAAATGCACTGGGTGTTTTGGGCAGCTGGGCTAGAAAGCTCTTTTCTTTCCATGAACATACCTGCACCTTCCTTTTCCATAACCAGGGGTTTTAGTAGAGTTCTTCTCCTAGATTCATCTTCATCTTCATCTTCCAGAAGATTCAACAACAGAATTCCAGGGATCTGGTATTTCAAGTCAGGTTGGAATTATCCTTCTTGGGCAAATTCCCAATAGTCTAGTTTTTATTTTTTAAATTTTTAAAAAATTTTTATCTGCTTAAACTCCATTTCAAGGTATGAGGTATATTGTGTATTTTTATTGGCTTGAAATTTTTTTCTGTTCTCCATGACTATTTTGTGCATGTATCTGAAATAGAAAGATTTTGTTTTCTTAGAACCTTGTCTTTATACTTGGGGGCATATTTCTAGGAGGTAGTTCATTTCAGTCCTAGAAAGCTTCCTTCTTTTAGATTAACTTCATGTCTTTTGCTCCAGTTTGCTACATTTGCTCCTTTAATTATGTCAAACTGCCTCAGATCTTCATGAATAATAAATACCTTATTTGCAGACCAGGAATCATGGTGGCTTTTTTTCTGATATCTGAATATATCCTATTTGCAAATCATGATTTCTCTTTGTAACTCCCAAAAGCATGTGACTTTCATAATTCACATTGATAAAACTGTTCTTTAAAAAATTATGACATTTTTACTGCTAATATATGAAAATTTTTGAAAGAAAATTGTTTGATCTTAATTTAAGGTACTTGGATTTAAAATAAGGACAATTGGAAGATGTGATAATATACTTCTGGCTTAGACAATTTGGAAATGTAAAAATTTAGTGAATAATGTCCCAAGCAATTCTATTTTCCTATGATGATAATGGAGCCAAGCACTTTTTAAGGAACTCACACAATTTCCTGTCATTAATGTGACCACATAAATCCTACTGGAATAGGTGGAGTAGGGAGAAAGAACAATTAATTCATCTTTCCTCTTAAGAGGGAGAATGCATAAACAGAGCCTGATCTACCTGGGAGGGAAAATAGAACTTGTTGACACTGAATTACAATTATATTCTACCCTTTTGATTCAAGTAATTCATAAGTCAACACTATTATGCTAATCGGGTAATTAAAATGAATAAAGGAATGAATAATTAGGCCATTGTATTGCTAAACGTAATCCCAATCCAGTTATTATGGACCTTAAAATAGACATTGCTTTCCCAGCAGTCCAGTTATTACACAGGCTAGGTTATAACAATTCTTGAATATTGCATTTTGAGAATTTTTAGAAAAGATATTTAAATAATAAACAGACCTGAAATTTGGGTTAAATGTCACACCAAAGCCTTTTAAACTCAATTGAAACTCTTGATAAACTGGGTAAGATTATGCATTGATTTATTGTATAAAGAGACATAAATTCAATTTGAGTAAAACATCTAATTTATAAGAACATATTTCTAGAATTTGGAAAATGGTATGGAGACTATGTTGATTTATTTTTTTAATGTTGTCTGCCTTGTTACTGCCTTCTCACAGTGATAATCACAGTTTTAAGTAATTTTGGAGTGAATGGCCAATAGTAAATATTTATTAATAACTTGAAAATATAATATAATTTGGTATCTAAAGTGATAAGCTCAACTTTACCTGGCAAGGAAGGAATGTATTGCATGAAAATAGTTGTTAATTGAACATACTTAACTCTTGAATATTATGTAATTTTTTATAGATTCAAAATAATCTTGGTTGGCACATATGATTATTATTAATAAAGCTTGAAATTCAGACATCTCCTGGATTCCTTTTCAGTGTAGATATCATAAAAGAGGCAGCTATATACTTATAAGTATGAAATCTTTACATAGGTATCTCTTAAGAAAAGGCTTACCAGCAATTAGATGGCTACCTTGAAAGAATTATAGATTTTTCTGGAGATTTCATATGAAGTAAAAATGCTGTAAGTCCAGATTTTCCACTTTGATAGAAATTTTTACAGGGTGTAATTGTGTTATGAAACTTAGAGTTTTTAGTTTTGTCAGGATAGATTAAGGTGTGCTGCAGTAAGAAACAACACAGACATTTCAGAAAATTTATTTCACATTTATGTTATATATGTTATTAACAGGTTCACATTTATGTTATATATGTTATTAACCTCTGTTCCATGTAGTTCTTAAATTGGGACCTGGGATGATGTGTTAGACATGATCTGGAACATTGTGACAAGGGGAAAGTGAACATGATGTGTTGAACATAGGCTTTTCTTCATATCTTCCATTTATTTGGTGAGAGTTACTATTTTAATATTTGTTTCAAACATATGTTTCAACATTTGTTTGTGATTTCTCATTCAAGCATTTTAATATTAATCACCTTAAATTCTTATTAGATAATTCCTACTTCAGTGAATGCCCAGTAGTAAAATGTCATCTTAGTTTTGGCATTGCTAGTTGTTTTATTCTGTTTGAGTTTTTATGGTTCTTTTTATGCTGAGTGATTTTGCATTATATCCTATATTATATCTTGAACATATCAAATGTGGAGTCAGAATGCTTGAGTTTGTATCTTCAATACTCATGATTTGTAGAACCCTGAATATAGTTTAATTCCTTAAAAATAAAATGTATAAATAGTTTCTAATTTAACATGTATTAGTAATATCAAGCAAAATAGTTTTGCATTATAAAGGGCCAGTCATAAATAAGGAGATACTATTACTGATAGTTTATTTGATTATTTATTTTATTATATACCTGAAATAAATGTGTAGCAGCCACATAATAAACTATGTCAAATTTTCAACTTTTGTGACAAGATTCTTCTGGTATCAAAAGATGTAAAATCCTAGGGTTGAGGTTGTAGTTCAGTGGTAGAACTCCTGACTAGCACGTGTGAGGCATTGGGTTCTATCCTCAGCATCACATAAAATAAACAAACAAAATAAAGCTATTGTGTCCATCTACAACTAAAAAAATATTTTTATTAATAATGATAATAATAAAGATATAAAACCCAACTGGAACGTAAGCAGAAAAAAAGAAAATATATTGTCTAGTATACTCTAAAAGGTTCAGGGGATAAAGGTGTGGCTTGATCAGGCACTAACCATGCCTCACACCCACGTGCTCTGATGTGGTGTGGAGGTCTGGTGTAGGCCTTCTCAGCCTGGTCACCCTAGTTTAGGAAGACAGCTCAGCACTTCCAGCTTTACTCCTTCTTCACCCAATCTGCAAGATGAGCAAAAGCTCCCTTTCCCAGAGCCCCAGGAAATAGCTCCTTGTGACCTTGGAGAAGATTATGTGCTGTCCATAGCTGGAAAATCACTGAAGACATGGTAGACTATAACCTGATTGTCATAAGCCCATGGAAGTAGGGGCAGGGGTCATTTTGTTCAAATCACATGGAAGAACCTGAGGGAGAGTTGGTCCCTCAGTAGTCAGAAGGGTGTCTAGTTACCAAGAGAGGGGTAAATAAGTACTAGATGGCAAAATCAGCTGGTACCCAGTAGATTCCTGTTGAGACTTTTTGTATCATTAAGCAACATTGGTGATAACCATCTTTATTGGACTTGAAAAAATTATGGCAGTTGCTTGAATGTCACAGGATTCCTGGGGCCACCTGCAGTCATATCCCCCCTGAGACATGTCATGCAGCCAAGTTTCATTTCCCCTTCCGTTCTCCTATGGTCTTTCCATGTTCATTCTGTGTATTTCCAGTGCTGTTCACCATATTTGAAATCTTTTTCTTTGTGTATTGAAGCAAGCACTTTCCTTCCTGAATATTTGCCACCTTTGAATCCCCTCCGTGACTGAATGCAGATGAGGAGCAACAACCA
Organism: Marmota marmota marmota; assembly: GCF_001458135.2. Classification (NCBI taxonomy): domain Eukaryota; kingdom Metazoa; phylum Chordata; class Mammalia; order Rodentia; family Sciuridae; genus Marmota; species Marmota marmota. The sequence goes on along the minus strand of NW_025999990.1, from coordinate 45,181,885 downwards.
TGTTTAAACTTTTTTCCAAAATTAGAAAATGAAGAAAAAGAAAGCTACAATGCCATTAATCTTTTAAATACCAGTGAAGAATGAGTACTAACTTGCTGTATATTGATCTTCCCTTATGGTAACTGTCCTATCAGCCTCTTTTCCAAGTGATGTCCCCGTGTCATGTTATATGCTGCAACACAGAAGAGTGTGTAGTTCCTACACTCATTGCATGGTTTATGCCTCTATATTATTTCTTGTCCCGTTTCATCTCCAAGGACCTTTTTCCCACCTTCCTTTACCTGGTTAAATGCTCATGTTTCTTCTGTAGCTTAAGGTAGCTTCTCTTGAACTCTGCTCTTTGTTCTACCCCTTATGCATACTTCTCTTGGCTATTCCCATATTATGTTGATACTTTTGCTTTTTGTGTCAGTCCCTATCACTATTCTACCCACACCTTGAGAACAGGAATTGTCATATGTATCTCCTAGCATATTGACTGATGGTACACAGTCAGTTAATGTTGCTGGTTGAATTATATATTTATTGATTTATCTGCTGCCTCCATTTTCACCTATAAACTTTTTGAAAGCGTAGTTACATTCTGATTGGATCTAGCATTACAAATGATACCCATCACCTATCAACATGTGTGATAAATAGCACCTGGTGATGTTTTCTTAGAAAATATATTCATGAGTGAGTTACAGAGAGAAGATTTAATAATAAATATGCGCTTTTTAATATTCAGGCTTATCCTTTAAAATATATTATGAGAAAGGAAAATAGGGAGACCAGAGGTAGAGGGAGCTAGATAAACAGGAAATAAGAGAAAGATGGGGAGAGGAAAAGGAAGAGAATAATATGAGAAAAAAAAAAATAGCTAGAATAGGATTATTTGAAAAATTGATTTTTTAGAATGGTTGTATACATTTTTTTAATGCTGTTTACTTGAGAGTAAAACTAAAATGAAATTATCTCAACAATGACAAATGGGAACCATAAATTATCCACCCTTTCAACAGCCACAGCATCATCCTAGTGTCTATAAATGATTTGTATGCTGTATGGCAAGCATGCCCCATTGGGTACAATTACATGATTGTTTATTGAATAATTGCTCTCCTTGTCAAATGTTTGATTGAATATTTGCCTGCTCTCTGTAATATTTTCACTGAGTAATTGTCTACTGTGGGTAATACCTTCACTCAGTAATTGCTTGTTCTGAATAATATTTTCACTGAATCATTTCCCATTCAGCATATTTTATCAAACGATTTTCTTGTTGTGAGTCATGTTACTATAAGTTCAGGAGAATTACTTGCTGCATTACATATTTCCTTTGTATTACTTGGAAGCTAGATCTGAATCTGCCTGAGTCCTTGCCATGTACCTTCTTCAGGCAGTTGAGGGATTATGTAACAACATTCTTTTTCTAAATCATTTTCTCGTGATGCGGACCTTTGAAATTGAAGGCTATACTCAAAGTCAAATAAAATGAAATCTCTGCTTTTATGGGAAAAATAGTTTATTGTAGCAGGAATAAGTGGGCTAGAGGTGTGAAACATCATGGTTAAACTATCCACAAGACTCATTTGGATGTTTCTGGAATCAATTTCGGTGACTCTAATATTGACCAATCCGATTAAACACTAGGGATTGATGGATTATAAATGGTTATGTAAATTAAAGTAGCATAAAGTGGTTAAACGTTAATGACCAAGTACAGACCAAGTGTAGGAAGAAATGATCCAAAAAGGCCAAGCAACTCACACCTGTCAATCACCACATTCACTTCGAAACCAAACATTATGAAGGTTTTTAGAGATGAATAACAATGAAAGTGTGCTTTTAGCCCTCTTATGTATAGCTGAAATTTAGCAATTGATGTAGTAGAATGAGAGGTAGGAGATAATTGCTGTAAAATATCCTATTTCCTTTAAAGCAAAAATCTCAAAATTGGCTTTTTAACAATCTTAGATAAAAGAGTTCACTAGAAATAGGATTTCCCCTGTAAACTTCAGACTTGCTTTTTGGTCTGAAGCCATCAAGTGTATCATAACCCTTTGTGTGGCCATGGTCTGGAACAAAAGCCCTATTCTTGAGGTCACTGATGTCATGACTTCAGGATTTTTTTTCTATTGCAGTGTTTGATTTTTATTCCTCAAATGTTCTTGATATAGTTCAATTCTTGAGGGACTCGACACCCTCATGAGCTCTTCACTGATAGCTGTGCTTTCCTCTCAGGAGGCTCTGAACTGGGCAAGGCTGACCGGGAAATATCCAGCAGCAATCAAAATTCTGGGTTTGATTTGGTTTAAGTTTAAATCCTGGAGATAATCATGCACGAGTCTTTTCTATTAATAAAATAAAGGAAATGTTTCCTTTTTGAATAAAAAGACAGTTGCACACAATTCCCTTGGTTACTTAATTATACTCTTAGGGAGCAGAGAAAGTTTCCTTGAGGGCTGCTCCTTGGGGAATTTCCTGTCTACATCAGGAAATTAATAGAATAAAATATACCTACAGAAATTAAATAAGAAGTACTTCTTTTCTCACTTGAACTTGATCTAAATGTATAAAGTTTTATATAGAATAGTTAACTTGAACTTGGCACCCTCTGTGAAATTTTCGATGTTTATGCACACTTTGTCATGTCACTTAGTTATCCACGTGACCTTTCTCCTATGAATAATTAAGACCTTGTCCTGAATAGATAGAATAATCCATCATATTATTTTATGCTTAATATATGTTCGTAGGCTCTCTTGGAAGTAGATCTCCATATGTGTCTGTGCATTTGCAGTTTGTTTTAAAGGTAGGAAATACAAAACCTGGTTATAAAGACATAATGATGATCAGGTAAACTCATATTGCTAGTGGAAATATGATAGGAACATTATGGAGAACTATAGAGCTATATTTTCCAGGGCCCATAAAACATTTATGCTTTTTGGCCTGCCATTTTATTAAATAAAGATTTTATTCAAAGGAAATAATTTCTCAGCAGAAAATGCCATTCATACATTAAATAAAAGAATTGAGTACCTCTTATATAGACTAGGGGCTCTTGTAGATACTTAGCACATATCATTGAATAAAATGGAATCTGTGATTTAATAGTGGGTGAAAGATAAGTAATACACATTAAATATGAAAGAGTAATCTATATGTGATATTAAGTGGTGATGAATGCTCTGAGGAAAAAAAGGAGAGCAGAGTAAGGGCAGTTGGAAATAGTAGGATTAGAAGTTACAATTTCAGGTAAATGGGTGGAGTTGGGGAGTATCATGCTAAGTGAAGTAAGCCAATCCCAAAAAACCAAAGGCCAAATGTTTTCTCTGATATGTGGATGCTGATCCTTAATGGGATTGTGGGCAGGAGAACATGGGAGGAATGGAGGAACTTTAGATAGGGCAAATGGGGAGGGAGGGAAAAGGAGGGGTAAAAAAGATGGTGAAATGAGATGGACATCATTACCCTAAGTACATGTATAAAGACGCGAATGTTGTGACTCTGTGTACAACCAGAGACATGAAAAATTGTGCTTTATGTGTGAGACACTGGGTTCAATTCTCAGCACCACATGGGAATGAATAAATAGAGGGATTGTGTCTATACACAACTAATTTTTTAAAAAACTGTGCTTTATATATGTACTATGAATTGAAATGCATTCTGCTGTGATGTATAACAAATTAGAATAAATACATAAATTGTAAAAAAAAAGAAGTTAAAATTTCAACTGGGATTTTAGGATAGACCTCACTTAGAGAGTTATATATAAACAAAAATTTGAAAAGAAAGGGCTACCAAGTGGATATCTCCAGGAAAATGATAGAGCAACATACAGGAAATGTAGGAAAGTGCTTGGCATGTTCCAGGAAGAGCCAGGAGGCCATCTGGAGGGGTGGAGTGACCAAGGAGAAAGTAGAAGGTGAGGTGTGAGAGGAATGGGAGCCCGGATCCCATAAGGCCATGTTGCCCTTTCAAGGAATTGGTTGCTATGCTGGGTGAAATGAACACTCATTGCATAGTTCTGAGAAAAAAAAAAAGATGATATACTCTGACTGACATTTTAAAAGGATCACTCTTCATGCTGTTATTGAAACTATCCCATAAAGAGGAAGTGGTTGAGGAGGAGGCCCAGTTAGGAAATGTGGTAAGCTGAATAATGACAAATCAGGAGCTATTTTGGGGAAAAACTGGATTTTTAAAAGATAACAAACTAAATATTTGAGTAGGTAGTTGGATGTGAAAGTGTAGATTGTAGGGGAGAGACCATTGAATGGTGATCCAAATGTAGGAGTTATTGGCACATTTTGGGCATTAAAAGCCGTGAGATGAAATGAGATTATCTGGGGAGTAAATATGAATAGAGAATAGAACTAAATACTTTGGGATTTCCACATTTATGTCTTGAGAGAAATTTTGTGTATGTAAATAACCGTTGTGACAATATTGATACAAATTTGTGAATAATATGCCAATGGAATTATCCATTCACTAAGAGTAATGATTATGATGACAGTAGAAATAATTATGATAGACCACTAAGTAAAACCTATTATAACTACAATAAATACATATAATCTAAGAATGAGCATAAGAAGGCATTAGGTAAAATAAAGAGTATTGTGTTAATTTTTAGTTTCTTATAGTGAGTAGTTTTCAATTTATGTAATCTATTAATGCACAAAATTTTCCCTCTGATAACAGACTCATTTCAAGGGACAACAGCACATTGAAAACAATTAAGTGAAATATTTTAAAATCATATTTCATTTGAATCAGTCAATTTTTAAGAGAATTTTAAAACATGGTAAATATGAAACATTTATTCTTGTTAGACCAACTGTTTTTGTAGATGAAGCAACAGAGAAGATGATAGGTCAACCACCTAATGGACCCTTGGACTTAGAACTATGCCTTCATGTTACTGTCCTAGGGAATCTGCCTGTGAGAAAGAGCTACTTGTTTATGCTATTCTAATGATAGACTTGAATGCTAAATTAGACTGATAGCACACACTATTCTGGCTGTGCACATTTTTTATTTGGTGACCCTGATGAGCACCTCTCTGAGTTCTTGGAGATCTCACTAGAATAGTAATGGATAGGAAAACTTAGGTCATCGGAGACCCAATGGAAAGGGAAATCTTTGCTCTTCTAATTTTAGTTGATGATTCATTTTCAATTACCATTAAGTGTGAAATGGACTTAGCTTTATTAATATATCTTAAAAAATGATTAGAGGTACTAAAGGAACTAAAAGATCATTCACAAATACCAAGTCAGTCTCTACTTGGATCCTGTTCTCTTCCTTGTTTCTTAGTGTTTGTGCTCTTTCTGTTCTCAAATTACTTATAAAATTTAGACTTTTTTTTCAATACAGAAACACAGAATTATGTTAAGGACATTGAAAAACTACAACAGAGAAAATAGTATTGCATTTAATCAGTTTAGCTTTAGTTAAAATGTGGAAAGTCTGTCTCAAAAGGATCAAAGCTTAACTTCCTTGACATTTGTTAGTTTTATATAATTTCAAAAAAGATGGTCAAATGATCCTCTAAACTGCTTACTTTTTTGTTCCTGTACTTTTGGTTCAGAAATTCTTTTGGCTTACTAAAAGTCATTTTCTTTCTAAAAAGAGGGAAAGGAAAGAACAAGACAGAAATGAGCATTAAACACTGAATACAAAGCTATTAGATATGGTCTTATTAATGGAGATTTTCAGGAAAGATCATGGAATTACCAAGAAAGATGGCCCACTTATTTCTGATTTCTAAGAAAAGTCATTTTAGGTTGTGCTAGCTATAAGTCAGCTCCTTTCATATTAACCACATGGTAGAAACATGATAGTAGGTTGAAGTACATATAGTTGTTTAAATATTTTAGTTGAGAACAACACATCAAAGAAGAAAAGGAATTCCTCAACTGCTTATGTATTTTAATGCAAAACTATAATTTTATTGATTTTTTTTTGCTGATATGATTTTATTCAAAATATTTTTAATGTCATTATTTGAATTTTACTTTCCCACAGTTGATTTGTAATATGTAGACATAATCTTCAATTGTCTTGAAAGAATAGCTAGAAAAAATATTTATCACCCCAAAATAAAAAAAAAATTATGCTAATGCTAAGAAAAAAAAACCATACTCATAACTCATGACCATCATCAGAAATGCAGAAGACTTCAGTAAGCTTGAAAAGCAATGATGGAATAATGATTGGGTGATTTGAAACTGTGGCCCCAATGGAGTTATTTGTGGAAGTCCTACCAAGATCAACTAGAAAAGCTAAGTTAAAAAAAAAAACAACAGCATTTCTTTGATGACATCAGAGAGCTTTCAGGATAGCATGACTTAAGGGACAAAACCTTGGGGAAGTGGGATCCACATGGAGAGATGAAGTGGTAACCAAAGCCACTTTTCTTTTAGGGTGTGAATGATTTTAAGTGCAGGTCAAGAGGCTGAGCATCCAGTGAAAGGGATGGTGCAGAGAATAGTTGGAACAAGGCAGAGAAACAATCAGAGATTTTTGTCAAAATACAGAGAAAAAAAAATTAGATTCCAAAGATGATCAAGGACTGATACCAACAGCATTGATTTTTCCCTCAGAATATCTGCATGTTTCTAGAACTGCATGGCTAGGTAGAGAAGCAGAGTGAGAAGCTCAGCAGAATGTCCTTGACATGCACAGCAGAGTTGAGAGCAGTTCTGGTGTGAGACAGAGGTTAGAGTTTGGATTTTGCCGGAGGATCTCTGGTGAGTACTTCAGAGGGAAGAAGTGGAGGGCCACCTTCTGTGAGTAGTGGCTAAGTCCCCAGCTGAATTAAGGTGATCACGTATCACGCTATTATCTACAAAAGGAAAAGTTAGACTTTGTTCAGTGGAGGATAGCACCGTCTAAAACTTCTACAAGTTTACATATTATGTTCTCCATTTAATTAAAAAACATTCCCAAGTATAGAGCGACAGGATCCATAACCGGAGAACAACACTTAATGGAACATACCCGCAGGCAATCCAGATACAGGACAAGGACTTTAAAATTCTTGCGATTAATATGTGGAGAGGTCAAGATGAGCAAAGCACCCGAGAATTCATATTTTTAAAAAGAAAGAAATGATAGAAATGAATAACACTATAACTTTAAGAATTCAGCAGATGTATTAGCAGCAGATTTGGATACCAAAGGAAGAAAACATGACGAGCGAATTGGAAGGCACATTAAACAGAGGGCCAAAAAAGGAAGAAAAATATGGAAAATGTGTCAGTCTTATTGGGCACAGTGAAAAGTTCTAACACAGATGATAATGAGGTCTGAGTAGACAGGGGAGGAAAAGTAGTATAGAAGTGATGAGAGAAGAAAGTGGCTGAAAGCCTTCCAAAAATGGGTGAAAGATATTAAGCTACATGTTCAAGAAGTTTTGCAAACCTCAAGCATGAAAGAAACCAGCACTCTGAGATGTACCACAGTCCAACTACCAGAAATCAAAGGCAAAGAGAAAAATCTAAAGAGCCTCCAAGGCAGTCATGAGTTAACCAAAACAATTTTATTTAACAAGAGTTAGATTGATAGTTGATTTTTTTTTTTTACCAGAAAGTGTGATATCCAGAGGAAGTAGAATGAAATATTTAAAATAAAAAGAAAGAAAATTACTGGCAACCAAATACTCTCTATTCAGAAAAGAATGTCGTTCAAAATTTCAGGTGAAGTCTTCAGATAAACCAAACCTGAGAGAAATCACTGTTAAGAGTATCTAGGTTAAAAGAAATACCAAAAGGAATTTTCCATCCAGAATGACTTGAAGCTGCTGGAGCCACAGAAATGCAGGAAAGAATGAGAGCATCAGAGAGAGGGCATACGGGCCAATGTAAGTGAGTATGGATTTATAAAATAGAACAATGGAGTCTTGTGGAATTTTAAATATGTCTGGTTAAAAATGCATGGTAATGCAAAAGTCAGATAGGTAAAAGGAAGCAAACTTACAAATTTCTAGTGGTACATTAGAAATTAGAGTGTTATAAATCAAAGACAGATGTTGATTAGGGCAGCCACTAACAGAGAAAGTAATGGTAGATGGCTGGCCTTTGTCCTGGTCACCTTATCAGATAGGGAAATTGATCCTGGTTCCCAGGACAATCTAACTCAGTGTCTTTAGGAAAAGGATGACAATCTGTTGGCGATCTTACATGGAAAGCTGTCTGATAAATGACTGATTTCTCAGTGATATCATTTTAGGATCATCATAATACAGACAAGTCAGCTTTTATGAAAAGAATCTGTAAATTTAGAATATAAAGAATACTGAAATGAGCTAGATCTTGGAGGTGAGAACCTGGGTTTGCCTTTTATTATAAATCCTTAAGCTAATAGGGTAGTAAGTAGCTAGGTGCATATACACTATTCATTCTCCCATTTTTAATGTATTTTTTAATAACTCCAATGCACTTAGCTAAAAATATTTCTCTTCTAATTTCGTTTACCCTAAAGGTAAAAGTTGTGGTCTTGAAGTTTAAAGCATACATCTGCTTAGAATTTTTGACATTTCCCCCTGATAATCAGTGTCACCCCTTTTGCCTTTTTTTCAGTCCTTTTTTTAAGGCTTGGCTTGAGATTTGATGACCAGAGACTTGCAGCTATCTTGAGATCCTGAGGACAAAAGACACATACCAAGAATGGAGTAATAGAAAAACAAAAGGAACCAAGATCCTTACTGAAATCCTTATATAGCTTACTATACAAGATATGAACTACTTAAAAATCTTTTTTTAAAAATATTTTTTTTTTTAGTTGTAGATGACCATGATACCTCTTTTATTTTATTTATATACTTTTACATGGTGCTGAGGATCGAACCCAGTGCCTCGCATGTGCTAGGAAAGTGCTCTATTACTAAGACAGAACCCCAGCCCTAAAATTCTTATTTTATGAAAGGAGTACCTATTTCTTTAATACACTGCAATCTTAGTATTCGGTTGGTTAATGTTAGATGCTCTTATTCATGCATATGGTTCCTTTATCAAGGCCAATGCTGTTCTGACACTCAAGGCCATTTACCGTCTGGCCCTACTTTAGTTATCTCCTCCAGCCCAACTTCCTTCCTGTTTTTGTAGTCATCTTCATTGAAATCCAGAAAACATATTAATTCCTTTCCTCATTGGTTTTGTTTTTTTATTATTTTAGGTTGTCTGTGCTCATCCAGTACTTTTCTGTCTCTGTACCTTGCTCAATTAAAAAAAAAATCAAACTAAATATTTAATTATTGTTTACACTGGTAAATATTACAGTCTCTAAAATGAAAATGGCCATTGTACTGTTTTGGAGAATAACAAAGAAGGAGAAGTCTTATGCAGTGGTTTCTCACATTATAATGAAGGATTAGCATGATAGTGTGATTTAGTTCTTACACTGAATGTCCATTGCGGGTTTGTTGAGGGCTCTGCTCTACATAGTCCCTCAGGAACTCGGGCTGACATAGATCGCAACATCTATATGCTTCCTTTTTAAAATAAATTACACATACTCAATGTATCACAGATGATGTTTTATATACACATATGTAGTGAAATGATTACCACAGTCAGCCAAATAACATGTTCTCTTTTTTAAAATATCTATATTTATTTATTTTTATGTGGTGCTGAGGATAGAACCCAGGGCCTTGCACATGCTAGGCGAGTGCTCTACCGCAGAGCTACAACCCCAGCTCCAACATATATTATCTTACAAAGTTACCTTTTTGTATATGTCTGGTAAGAACACCTACAATCTATTAGCAAGTTGCCAGTATGCAATACAATGTTTAGTTACAGTCTTCATGTTTAGATCTTTCTTTATTTTAGAAACGTGATAGTATTTAATTTTATCTTTGTAATGACTCTATTTCGTAGGAACAATTAGCTGAGTTTTGTACATGAGAAACAAGACTCCTAAAGGAGATGAATTCCTTGCTCGAGTTTGGAAGGAATAACTTTCTGGCTCATGCATTTCATTTAAGACTGTCTGCTTTCTTCATATTGAGGGAATTTTCAAATTAGGCAATACCTCCTACTGTCACTTTGTGCTGATGAGCCAAAACACTTGAATCTTTCAGCTAATTTTTGAAAAGACTGATTGCCTATGTGTTTTTCATGGTGTGTCTCTTTTGGCCATCTTTGCCTCCAGGGAGTTTTGCTTGGCTAAATGCTGGCTGGCATTCCTGAAGTTCCCTAGGCACTTGTCTTCAGGCAAGGAGATGATTATACCATTTGACAAATGTGATATCTGAACTTAGCACCCAGCAGCAACCAGCTTTCGCGAGGCAGGGCAATTTGAATATTATGTAGGTGTTCTTGTGGGTTGCAAGCACTTTATTACCAGCACCAATATACTGACTTACACAGTTGCTGTGTAGTGGTGCATGAAGCTCACAGAGAAGGTTGAAAAATGGAAGCTTATTCCATTGCTAACAAATCAAATGTAATGAGGAAAAACTGAGAAAATGAAAATGGAAATTAGTTCCCCTGCAGTGAGTTAAGAAATAGAAAGTTTGCTTTCTGCCTTATTTCTTTCTCAAACTTAATTTAATAGCAGGTTTGCTCTGCATTAACAAAATACTCTTTTCACCTTAGATGTAATGTTCTGCACCGAAATTGCTATTAGAATCCAGAATACTTTCCTTTATAATCATGATGCAAAGAGACACTAAAAAAAACAGATCTTGTGTCTTTAACTTCATTCTTTTATTTGTCATTTTTATATGCCTCATTGTATCTGGCAAGATGCTTGCAATTGCAAAGGAGAGAAAATGGAATACAGACTTGCTTAAATTATATGGAAATGTTTTATTTCACTCCACTGCTATGACAGTCTCCAGGTATGATAAGGGCTTCAGTTGCATATCTCTGCTATAGTTTGTTGATTACTTTCTTCATGTGAAGGCTTTACCTTTAGTTAGGCTACCCTCTTGGCAATAAAATGTTCTTACCTTGCATGTTCCAATCTGTAAAAAGCAAGAAAAAGTCTTTTCAGACTCCAAATGTGAGAGAAAAAGTTTTGTGTTTCTCTTTACTTAAATCTAAGATAATAAATTATGACAATTAACCTGAACCTGGATAGGTTCCCACCTCTGGTCTTGTTACTATAACAAAAAGTATATATTTATATGTGAAGAATGTAGTGGAGTAAATATCCCTTTAGATAATGTATCTGTTTTACATATGGTGTGTTAGTTTTTCATTACTGTCATAAAATACCTGAGGAAGGCTGCCTATGAAGAAAAGAAGGTTTATTTAACTCATAGTTTTGAAGGCAGAATGTTCAAACAGCATCATACCACCAGCTCTTGTGAGCACTCTGTGGTACATGGCAAAGAACTTGATAGAATAAGTATCATATATTGGAACAAAGCCAGATAGGGAGGGATTCCGGAATCAGACTCAGGCTTTTATAACAATTCTTGGAAGAACTCACTCCAGGAGACCAATATTTCTGTCTGAGGGCAGTGCCCTCAACAGCTAAGGACCTGTCATTAGGCCCTACCTCTTAAAGGTCCCATACCCCCCAATAACACCAATCTGTGGACCAGGCTTCCAACATGTGAACCTTTCTGAGAACAAACGACACCCAAACTGTAGTATATAGTCTTCCTAAAATAATCATCTGGTGTTTGAGAAGAGGAGGGAATGTAAGTTGCTTGTATATGGAGTACACGTGCATTATATACTCATGGACAGTACATTTTGTGTTCAAGAAATTCACTTACTACTGAAACAAAATATTTTCATGAATTATTTCACATGGTGGATTTATTTCCAAATTAAAAGATGAATACATGCTTCACAAAACATATGTCTGAACAGAGGATAGTTGGGGCCCCTTAAGCACATTGCATTATGTATCAGCCACAGGTGCACCAGTGAAGAACACAGCTGGGCTGGAGAAGGACCCATTCCGGGTCATTGTAGTATCCCATAGTTCTGATTTCAATCTCCTGCCTGGATCATACCTCTCAAAAGGTCTTTTTCTTCGGCTCACCTACTCATGAAGTATTAGTAACAGTTCTTGTGAATTCTGTGTCTTGGTATGAAATTGCACATGCTTTGGCTCCTGGACCTTCCAGAACTTACTCTTCATGTCCTCTGAGTTTTCACCTCTCCTTAACCTTTATTGATTGTGGAAATTTGCCATCTAATAGTGGTTCCATTACAATACCAGGGCCTCAGGAAGAGTACTGGTTCTCGTCTAGCATGCACAAGGCACTGGGTTCAATCCTCAGCACCATTAAATAAATAAATTCCAATGCCATTTTATACAAGATGTTGGGTATACATGTTCTTGTACAATGTATTCTATACACTCATCCCTGAAACCTGTAAATATGATAAACCATCACTGCCCCAGTTCTTCTATGTTACATGGCATGGTTGGCTACCGTGAGCCATCCATGGGCTATGTGTGGGCCACCACGCATCATAGCCTAGTGCATAGGAACATCTGGTGTCTGGGAACTACCAGTGGACATTTCCTCTATATAAGACTGCCGCAGTCTGGCTGGGCACAATTCAGGAGCCACTTGTCAAAAGAAACGAACTTTATTTTTAGAACCACACACGCCAAACAAAACCGCTCCTCAGAGCCCAACTGCCACCACCGGCTTCCCACAAGCCTCTCTCTCCACCACAAGCCTCTCCACCTCCCACAATCCTCCTGCTCTTGAGGCCAATTGGCTGGGTCGCGTGGGTGGAGCCAAAAAAGTCCCCCAATGAGCAGTTCCGTGGTCTGAAAGGGCAGGGAAATAGCCCAATGAGCATCACCACAGAGGAGTCAATCAGCTAGATGTTGCTGGGGCCGCTGTGAGCCAATCATCAGCTGGCAGTCTGAAAGTTTGCTGGGGCCCCTTCGGCTGTGGCTCTCAACATAAGACCTTCCCAGAGACATTGTGAATTTCTGTTGCTCTCTGCCATGTCCCACACAGCACCTGAGATGGACCTGCCAAGATGTCAGTCACCCTGCTGACTGCAAGACATCACAAAGCAAGACTTTACTCTTGAAACCTTATCCCTGCCTTTGGTATGTCCCCTTAAATGAACCACCGAAGCCATTTTGTCTTGTCCAGTTCCAGATCTCATGTGGGCTGGATTTATCAGGGGCTCTGCTTTTGAAAATATATTTCTGACTCTTTGTCTTTTGTTCTTCACTAATTATTCTAATTATTCTAGACTAATTATTCAGGTGGCTCACCCTCTCCTTGGCAGGAAGAAGAACCCCCCCCAAGAAGATGCTGGCTGTCAGCCCCTTTGTATCCAAGGTTTCCTGGGTGGCCTCATGATCTAATCACATGAGTACTTTGGAGAGCTTTCTCTGGCTGGTAGCAAGGAGGAAGGCAGAAGGGAAGTCAGAGGGACTTGGAGGATAATAAAGGTTTGACTCACTGGTCCTTCCTTGTAGAAGGGGAAGCAGCATCTGCAAAGACCAGAAGATTGCCTAAGAGCCATGAATAGTTCCTACCAGCAGCCACCAAGGAAACAGGGACATTAGCCATACAATTGAAAGGGCCTGAAGTTTTTCAATAAGCCAAATGACCCTGGAAGTAGAGTCTTCCCTAAAGCCTGTAGGTAAAACCTCAGCCCAGGTAGCACCTTAATTTTGGTCTTCTGATAGTTTGACCAGAGAGTCTGGCCATCCCACTTACACTTCTGCCTGCAGAACCATACTCTAATAAATGGTGGTGTTTTAAGCTACTGAGTTTATGGTAATGAGTCATGAATCACATATTTAGATTGAAAGTTCCATGAGGGCAAAAGACATGAGTAGCCTCATGATTTTATGTAAGTAAACAGAGTTTCACATCAGATCAGTTGACTGGTTCTCATGCAGTATGGAGGGACAGATTTCAGAAATGTGGTTCAATGATGGGAGGAGATGGTACAAATGAGAAAGGCCTTAGCAATTAGTTTCTTGAGCAATGAGACATATAACCTCTCTCTCTCTCTCTCTCTCTCTCTCTCTGGTACTGGGGATTGAATGCAGGGGCACTTAACCACTGAGCCACATCCCCAGTTCTTTTTATTTTTTATTTTGAGACAAGGTCTTGCTAAGTTGCTGAGGACCTCGCTAAGGTGCTGAGGACCTCGCTAAGGTGCTGTGGCTTTGAACTTGTCATCATCCTGCCTCAGCCTCCTGAGCCACTAGGATTATAGGTGTGTGCCATAGCACCTGGTAAGGCTGTATTTTCAGAATCTTCATCTTATTTACCACATCTACACCAAAGACATGGTTCTTTAGCCTTTGTATTTCATTTTCCCTGATTTGAATGGTTCTCTAAATAGGAAGGTATTCTCTTCCTTTCTAAGTGTTTCCTCTACAGATTTCCTGGCTCAATACACAGAAGTGGTATTGACCCGTTGCATTAGCTTTCCATCACTATAATAAAACAGCTGAGACAATGATCTTATGAAGAGAAAGGTTTATTTTTTTCCTTTTCTTTCACTTTTGGAAATTGCAGTCTGGGATTAGCAATTCCATTGCTTTGGGATTTTGACAAGTTTAGATCATCATGACAGGAGCATGTGGCAAAGCAAAACCACTCTATGGTAGAACAGAACTGTTTACCTTGAGCCCAGAAGTAAAGAGAAAACAGCATGAGAGGGGAATCCCATGATCCTCTTCAAGGGCACATCCCCAATGACCTAAAGACTGCCTACTAAGCCCTACCTGCTGAGGGTTCCATGCTAGCACTACCCTGAGGACATATTAACCAAACCGCAGCATCCACTTAGTTCTACTCCCCAGTTTAAGGTGATTATAACTCCAGCAAATCCTTCAGGTAGTCTCCCTGTACCTTTGAATCTGAACTTTTTATGCCATACCTTCTTTTGTTTCATTTCACATTCTGTTAGAATAGTCCAATTAGCTGTAGTACCATAAACCCTCAAGGATATTATTTTAATGACAGCCCTGAGAAACTCCTGACATTTGTAGGTTTATTTCATTAGTAAGTTAACCATCTTGATTACTTTACTCTAAATACACCAAAATATTTCTTACTAGGAAATCGGAGGAGGTGGTATTTAAAAGTAAAGCCCTGAAATTAGACAAGAAGAGGAAGTTTCAATGAGAGTGATTCAGCTGATACTAAATATACCAGATTACATCATGATGCTGAATCTGCCACAATGTAAGAATAGAGAAAAGACACTTTGCTTTTCCCTCTTAGATCTCTGAGTTTAATGGGCCCTTGCATTTCAACTAGCTAGTGGAAACACATCTTTCTCCTTTGTACATTCTTGCTTTTCACTTGCAAGCTTTAAACTCATCTCCCACCAGGGCAGTAGAATGTTTTTTCTAACTTGTTATTGGCTATTTGCACTCATCTCCATCCTCTAAGCTCAATGTATTAGTGGATGATAATTTAGGGTCCATTAGAAGGATATGGATAGTTTCAGGTAGCGTCTTTTGGGAGCTTCTCTTGCATGCAGGAGTAATCTACATTCAAGTGAAGGGAGAAATAAAATACAATGGGCAGAAATTTCCTTCTGTACCAGTACTGTGGAGACTTGTACTAGCCTTCAGAGCCCCATGTTTGAGAAGATAAGAGGTATAAGGTAAGTTCTTGAGAGCCAGAAAGGCTGGCTCTTACCTGAGATGAACCAGGCAAGGGATACCATTAGACCCAGAAGGATTCCTCAGGTAGCTGAGCCTGTCCTGTCCACATGGAACCATTTCAACACCAAGCTTCAGAATGAATCAGGATATAAGAATAAACAGGAGGAAATGGGAACTTCAAACTGCAATTAGAAATACTAGTTTTCTTTTTATGAAAATCAGAGAGTGATTTAACATGAAAAGAAAATAATAAATTATAATTAGAATATTTGATTGGATTTTAGCAAGTTGCTCCAATATAAATAACTTGAGGAGACCTGGGTTTTGGTTTTGGCTTTGTCTCTATCTAGTTGTGTGTATTCTTTGTAATGTTGCAAAGCCTTATCTGTTTCTCATCTGTAAAGAAACGTGAGAATAAAATAAAAGGTGTTTTAGGCTTAAAAATTCAAGCAAACCACCCAAACCTCCATAATGCTTTGATTTTTGAAACAAATACAGAATAATTTCTTTTAAAGCGTTACTGATTTAGGCCTGAAAATGGCTTTGGGACAGACCATATAAAGATTCTAGAAAAATAATTGTTTTATTTTCAATATCTGCATTTTGGGGGGATACTGGGGATTGAACTCAGGGCACTCAACCACTGAGCCACATCCCCAACTTGATTTTGTATTTTATTTAGAGACAGGGTCTTAATGAGTGCATATCATATCACTTTTGCTAAGGCTGACTTTGAATTTGTGATCCTCCTGCCTCAACCACTGTGCCACTGGGCCCAGCAATACCTGCAGTTTTGTTCAGTCTGTTTTTTATTGTTATAACAAAAGACCTGAAATGGACCCTAAGTTATCATCCACTAGTACATTGAGCTTACAGGATGGAGATAAGAGTGCAAATATCCAATAACAAGTTAGAAAAAACATTCTACTGCCCTTGTGGGAGATGAATTTAAAGCTCACAAGTAAAAAGGAGGAATGTACAAAAGAGAAAGATGTGTTTCCACTAGCTAGTTGAAATGCAAGGGCCCATTAAACTCAGATCTAAGAGGGAAAAGCAAAGTGCCTTTTCTCTATTCTTACGTGGTGGTAACTTCAGCATCATGATGCAATCTGGTATATTTAGTACCAGCTGATTCATTCTTATTCAAGACTAAAACCCCAAACCAGAGTCCAACCCCTCATTTCAGTCTGCTAGAAGCCTAACTGTTCCAACAAAAAGTTGACAGTCTCTTATAGAATTCACAGTGCTATAATGAACACCATGCGTTCAAGCATTTATTCTAGTATACATATCACATGAGAAATAAAGTTCCTTTTTTTCTTATTTCTAAAGATGATTGAAAACAGTTTAATTGTTTGGGACAAGTTTTAAAAAATTTTGAAAAGCAAATGTTTTAAAATTGTTTTATGGAACATTTACATTTCCAGATGGTTTTTGATTTAAATATTAGGACAGTTTATTGATAGCGGAAAACTGAAATCCTAGGGAAAGTCAAAGCCACAAAACAGTATGAAACCAGTGATCCCATTTCCAGTTTCAGCTCTAACATGTATAGAGCTTGAAGTTCATCATCCTTGTCCGTGCAACAAGAGGTGTTGGAAAAATTGATGATCAGTGACATTTGGGGGATCCCATTAGATAGAAAACTGTCCTCCTGGAGTCTGGAAGGACAGATGCATCCTGTAAGACACAGCAGAATCTGCTTTCCTTGAGCAGGAGATGGTCACCCTTGCTGTCAGTGTCAGGACAACTAGCTCTTTGTAGAGTTGCTGGAGGCTGGGTGTGTGCTTCTGAGAACAGCATAGGGGGAACTAATCATGGCTTTCCCTGCAAGATCCCTGCTAGGTTTTCAGGCTGAGGATCCAACAAAAGTCCCTCTTGGCTTTGGCATGAGAAAAAGAAACATAGCCTTTGTGTAACTTTCCCATGACAAAGTCCCATTCTATAGGAAAACTTATTTCACCAAAGGATAATGCAAAAAGCTCCTTCCAGCTGGAGATGGTCCCAAACTTCCTGTTTTATCTAAAGGGACCACAACAAAACAAAAACATCAATGAACTAGGGAGATGGCCTCCAGGATAATAAATTTGGAGTAACAGAGTCAGGGCATGAAGTATAAAGTCATCAGGGAAGAACTGGATTCCTAGAGAAAAGCCAGAACACCTGGGAAGGCTTGACCCCAAGCCACAAGCGCACTGAGGCTTAAGCAGGTTATAGAAAACTTTGCTTCCTTCACCCCCTACCACCCTGCAGTATAACAATAGGGGATGATCTCTGAAAAAGCTGCAGGATGCAGGACTTTCTCAGAGGACAAGAACAAAGGGAAGCCCTGCAGCCAATGGGGGACAAAAACAAGGTCAGTAGAAGGATTTTCAAGCCTCTGGTGCCTGTAGCCATAACAAACATCAAACACAGCCCAACTCTTGGGTAGATTAATATAAAGTCTCTCACAAAGGTCTCTTTAACCTCAGTACGTATTGAAGATAGAAGATGCCCAGGTTTCAACACAAAATTATAAAGGCAAACGAACTACAGTCTGAAGAGAAAGAAATCACCTGAAATAGACTCAGAGAAGGCATTATGCTGGAATTCAAAATAACTGTGATTAATAACATTCAGGTCTCCAGTGGAAAAAGCCGACAGCTTTCAAGACCAAATGGAGAGATGGAAACTGAGAAAGCATCAAAATGAAATACTGGATAGGAAAACACTGTAACAGAAATGAAGAATGCCCTCAGTGGGCGCATGAATGGATGCAGGAAAGAAGAGGGAAATTGAAAACAGGGAAACAGAAACCTCTCAAACAGGAAACAGAGAGGTGGTATGGGGAGTGTCATCTGAACAGATGGCTCACCAAAGAAGATTTATAGGTGACCAAAGAGCATGAGTAGATGCTTAACATCATTGTCATTAGGGATTGCAAATTAGATTGAAGTATCAGTCCTTAGAGCAGAACCCAAAGCCCTGGCAACACTAGAAGATGGGGAGGATGTAAAGGAAAGGAACTCTCATTTTCTGTGGGACTGCAGAACAGGACAGCTACTTTGGAAGACAGTTTGGCAGTTTCTTATAAAATTAAACATACTCTTACCTTACAATTCAGCCCTCATGCTCCTTGGTATTTACCCAAATAAGTTGAAAACGTAAGTTCCCAGAAAAACCCACAAGTGGGTGTTGACAGCAGCTTTATTTATAATTGCCCAAACTTTGAAGCAACTAATTTGCTTCCATTTGGTACGTAAAAGGATAAATAAACTGCGGTATATACTGACAGTGAAATATTATTCAAAAGTAAAAAAGAAAATAATAATAATAAGAGCTAGCCAGCCATGGATGAACTTGGATGAACTTTCAGTGAAATAGGTAATTTGAAAAAGATACATGATTCTTATGTTTGAAAAAACAACAACATGATTCCAACTATATTTGACATTCTGGGAAAGGCAACATTGGATAGTAAAAAGACCAGTGGTGGCCAGGTGTTGTGGGGCAGAGTACAGAGGATTTTTAGGGCACTGAAAATACACCATATGATATATAATGGTAGATATATAACATCATATATTTGTCAAAACCCATAGAATTATAACACCAAAAGTGAGCCCTAATGTGATTATGTGATAACGTATCCATGTTGTTTCATAAATTGTAACTTTCCACTCTGTGGTGGGGTGGTGATAGTGGGTAGGCTGTCTATGTGAGATGGGTATGCAGAGCATGTATTGAAACTCAATTTTATTATGTTCAGCTCAATTTTATTATGAACTCAAAACTGCTCTACAAAGTGAAACCTATGAAACAAAACAGAAAATATCAAATAACCTGATAATTTGAGTACACTTTGTAAAATAGTTGCTGGTTGAAATTTTCTTCTGGTCATTTTTATGGGGTACATTGGAATTCTTTTCCTAGAACCCCATTGCTTGACATCTTTGTGTATTTGAGTTCATTGACTATGCCCCCATGGTTTCTGCTGGAAGTATTCAATAATCATTTTGAATTTAAAAACTTTATGCACAGACATTATGGTTTACTAGTTGGAATAAAGGGTTATAAATATGTGTAGGACCACACCTTATCAAAATTGTTATCTAACACTACTTGCAATCAGAGCTATTATGAAGGGCTTGAAAGATTTAGAGAAATGGTAGGAAGCTCTATGGTATATGGGATATGCTCCAACTCTGATGTTTACTCACAATGATGTATGTGAATAAATGCTAAAATTGCCAAACTCTTAAAATGCTTCATCTATGTATATTCCCTTATGTTTATGGTAGAAATCAGTGAACATCTGGTTCCCATCACTTGTTGATAAGGGCAGTATTGAGAGGGCACACATATGCTTGGGTGACAGGGAGACACGATAAAAAAGCAGCTCCAGAGAGTTTGCAGAAGTGTGCACCAACACAGCATATCTATCATGTTAACATTTCATAGGTTTATGATTAAAAGATTCCAAGTAGGGGAACACAATTCACAAGCTGTGTGATTGGAAGCTCAATTTAAGTAAGGCTTAGCTGATAACTTGGTTGTATATAAGAAAGTATATACAAAGTGATCATTTCCACCTTTTGCATATGTATATTTTGTATATGTGTGTGTATGCAAGAGTGTGTGTGTATTTCAATATAAATTCTATAATTCCTGAGAGCTTTGAAAAAGACAGTAGTATATAGTCATGGTTTTAAATATTAGACACTCTTTAAATGAAATAATAGATACCTTACTGGTTAACTTATTGATAGAAGGGATCAATGTGCCTATCCTCTAATTCTTGGCTAGTTCTTACCATAAAATTGGTAATAAATCAGAAAAAAACATTCAACTTTAGTTGAGCATGCTCAATAATTCATGATCTGAGACTCTTCAGTGGTTTATATTAGTACTTTTGAAGCTGGTGATGACGTGACAATTTGTTCTGGAATTTTGATGTTTGTGATCTGGAGAAAATTCACCTTTTTCAATTGTATAGTGTAGGAAAAACCCATCAGAATAATTTGAAATCCATGGTTTGGGTTTGATCCAGTTATACAGGCAGATAAAGCCATAAAAATACAAAAATATTTTGGGGAACTAGGAAAGGATCTCTGTTACAATGTGGTACAACATTTGCTCACTCTGTGGAGAGGTGAATAATGCTTAATACATGACCTATAGCTGATCATGATTATTTTTTCTTCTGGAAGCTATTTCATTATATAACACAAAAATGAAGTGAAAGAAGTTGGTAGTGGTATTTTATAGATGTAGAGAAGAAAAAGGAAATCATTTCTTTAGACAGGTACACCAGCAAGGTGAACAGGTAATCAACAGCTTCTCTCTTTAATGCATATAAAACTTTACACTTTTTTTCTTACTGCCTATTTTAAAACAAAAATATCCCAGATAGACAAGAACTGGTGTCTTCGTGTTAATCTTCATAGTACAAACCAACTTGTTTCAGACTACTGAATGTCAGCAGATAATAGATTCTGAGACTCATTTTTTTCCTTAAATAACTATCTTGTTGATAGTCTCAGTTTAATGTAGCCCAGTATTTTTACAAAAACTTAGCATTATCTAAATTTCACATTCCGTTGTTTTGTGATTGTGCTGTGGTATCTTATTATGCTGTATGTATGTATGTATTTATTTTTAATAATAACAATATCTTTATTTTATTTTTATGTGGTGCTGAGGATCGAACCCAGTGCCTCATGCATGGTAAGCAAGTGCTCTACCTCTGAGCCACAATCCCAGCCCTGTATGTATTTATTTTTGAGATGAATTACATTAGTGAATTTTTGCATGTGTATAACCTCCTATCAGTACCACCCAGATCAACATATACAGAATTTTTCTGGCATTTCCTAAAACTTTCATAATTTCCCCAAAAGTAACCACTATCCTGAGCTAAGTCACAGTATTTTTTGTGTTGTTGTTGTTATCTTTAAATTTTATATAAATGCACTATACAGTTTATATTCTTTGTATCTGTTTTTTAAAAACAGTGTTGGTGAAGTATAACTGTACATAATAGTGGTCTTCATTGTGATATATTAGTGCATGCACATAGAATAAATTGATCTGTCTCCTTCCTCACAACTCCTTTTCCTGCCCCTCCTCCTTCTCCTGATTCCTTTCCTTTACTCCAATGGTCTCTCTTGTGTTTTAGGAGCTCCCTTTCCTTTCCTTTTTTTCTCTCTAGTCTCTGCACACAAGAGAAAACACATGCTACTCGACTTCCTGAATCTGGTTTGTATCACTTAGCATAATGTTCTCTATCTAGTTCCATCCATTTTTTTTCTGAAAGTGACATAATTTTATTCTTTTTTAATGAAATTCCATTGTGTGTAGAGGCTTTTATTTTCTTATCTATGTTATCTATGATATTAGCTCATGAAGTAGGTGTCCATTTCTTTAATTTCTAATGTATAAGCTGTATACATTCATTTACTGTTAAGGGATATTTAAGTTGGTTCCAATTTTTGTCTCATATGAGCAAAACTGTTATACACATTTTGGTACATATATTTTGGTAAATATAAGCACCCATTTATTTAGGTGCATAGCACCCAAATAGTATATACTCAGTAGAAGAAAGGATAGAACATAGGTTATACATGTGCTTTAGGAAATACTTAACTGATTTCCAAAGAGGTTGTACCAATTTATACCTCCACTAGCAATCTATGAGAGTTCCACTTGCTCCACTTCCTGAGAAGTACTTGGAATTGTCTGTCAATCTTTATAATTTTAGTCATTCTGGTGGGAGTATGGTGATGTTGTCTTGTTCTTAATTTGTATTTTTCTTTTAATATGCTTTTTGGCTATTTGTATATTCTTCTTTATTCTTCTTCAAGTGCTTCTTCAAGTATTTTACTCTTTTAAAAACATTAGATTAACAGTTGATTTCTTATACATTTATAGGAATATTTTTTTGTATCTGAGAGTGTGAATCATGTGTCAAAGTTGGGTAATGCAAATTCAGTCTGTGACTCATTTTATTCCCCTAATGTTGAATTATGATAAATATTTTAAATCCTAGTAGAGGCCAAATTTATTAAAATTTTCCTCTAGTGCTTTATTTACTTTTCAATATATTTGCCTACCCTAAGATCATGAAAGATTTTTCCTGTTTTTTTCCCCCTAAAGGCTTTGTGATTTTAGTATTCATATTTAGATATGAAGTTTATTTTTGTGTATGCTTTAAGGGTCAATTCATTTAATCCCCATATAGATATCTACTTGATCCTGTACCACTTATCTGTTCTTTCCCCTAGTAAATATAAGTGTCATAGTTGCCTAAATTATCATTACTTAATTTCTGTAGCTTTGTTCAATTTTGATATCTTGAAGTATGAGCTCTTCAGTATCTTTCCTTCTTCAAGATTTCATTACCTATTTTAGGCCCTTTACATCCCCATATAATTTTAAATATTATCCTGTCAATTTCCACAAATATTTTCTGAGATCAAAATTGGAATTTCCCAAAACTATAGATAAATTTGCAGAAAACTGACAGTTCCACAATTTTGTATATTTTTGTGCATAAGAATGGTATTAATTTCTCTAAGCCTTATTAAGTTCCTTAATAATATTTTGTAGTTTTGTGCTTAAGTTGTATTTCTATTAGATTTGCTCCTAAGAATTTGATATTTTTAGAGCAAATATAGATTTTCTTACTTTCTAATTACTATTGTTCATATAAACACATAAATTAACAATTGTGTCTAAATCTTTTTTTCAGAGACCTTGCTAAAATAATTTTAATCATTTGACTAGAGGTTCTTTGGATTACCCTATATACACAATCATGACATCCACAAATAATGACTATTTTATATCTTTCAAACCTTATCTGTATTAATTTCTTGGCCTTGTTTCTAGAATTTTCAGTGTCATATTCAATCAAATTAGCATGAGTGAATACATTTTTTTCATTCCAGGTCTTAAAAGTCAAGCTTTTAATATTTCAAATTTAATTATAATGTTTGCTGCACGCATTTTATAAATACCTCCATGTATACAGTGTCTGCAAATTAACTGTCGCTTATTTCCCAACTTTTTAAGTCATGGAAAGTTAGTCAATTTATTATATATATATTTTCCTACCTCTAAGGAGATATTTGTTTTTTTTCTTCTTCTTCATATTGATGTGGAAAGTTACCTTGATTTTGAATGGTAAAGCTACGTTGCTCTCCTAAAAATAAACTCATTTTTTATCCCAATACAGTTTCCTTTTATAGATTATGAACTGGATTTGATTAAAAAATATTTTGCTTCAGATTTTTGAATTTATATTCATTAGAAAGACTGGCCTATAATGGCCTATGTTTTGCCTTTTTTGTGATGTTTTTGTCAGATGTTGCCATTAATGATGATTTTGTCAGATGTTGCCTAATAAAATAAGCATTATTTCTTTTATATAAGTTTAATAAATTTACCTGGGCTTGGAGTGTTTATGAGAAGATATTTAATTATGGATTTAATTTCTTTTGCAGACATTTCAATATCTTGAGCTGAAACCTTGATTTTAGCCTTTCTTTTCCCATCGGATGCATTCATACATAAATTTTCTAATCACAGCTTCAGATCCCATAGCTTTTGGTGTATCTATTGTATCGCCATCATGTTTAAAATGTTTTCTAATTTTCGATTATTTTCTTTGATTCATAGGCTATTTATAAGCATGATGCTTGAGTTCTCAATATTTGGGCATTTGGGTTATATTTTCTTATGATTTTTAGCTTAATATTATTTAATTCTGTGTTGTCAGAAAACATACATGAGTTGCACCCTTTGAAATATTTTGATACTTGCTTTATGATCCAGCAGATAGTCAATTCTGATTAGACATTTTATGAACAGTCAAAGAAAGATTTTAGGGCCTGGGGTTGTGGCTCAGTGATAGAGTGTTTGCCTAGCATGTGTGAAGCACTGGGTTTGATCCTCAGCATCACATATACATAAATAAAATAAAGGTATTGTGTCCATATACAACTAAAAATATTATAAAAAAATAAAAGACTTTAGGTTTAGCTGAAAATTGGATGGATAAGACTCAAATAAGCCACATCTGGTTTCCAGGGGAGCAATCTAGCCAGTTAACCAAGGGGAAATTCTCATGCAGAAAGGCAAAGGAATTTGTTAACTACTTTTATTCAGAGTGGACATCAGGATATTAAAACACTCTTTCTCCATTTACCTTATTGTATTTTGGTTACTTTTCTTGCTTTTTATTTCACACACACTCCTCTTTTCACACACATATGCTCTTAAACAATTTGGTATAGTTTTAAAGAGAATTAATTAAGAGAACTACAAGAACTTCTCATATTCTCCCTCACCAGTAAATTCACCAGGTGTTTATAGTTTTGCTCTGTTCTCTTTTTCATTTTTTCTTTATACTGTTAGACTCAGTTTACCGATAGTTTTTCTAAGGTTTAGTTCTTCAGGATTCCTGATGGAGACTTGTATCACTCTTACAGCCTTTGCCTTGTAGGCTCTGACCCACCTGTCTTCCTAGAGTAAAATAATGTAAAATAGAGTAAAATAATGTAAAAACTCCATGTTACTTTCTGCTGGGCTTGTTAGTCCCCAGTCCCAAATCACTTGATTACAACATGCCTGTTCTGAAAAACCGAGTCCCAAGGGTGGGCCTGACCTTGCCTCCCTTTTCTAAAGGAGTTAGCCTCAAAGTCTTGGGAACCTCAAACTCCACCCAAATCTCTGCATTTCAGCAGCCACCCTCGATCTGACCTTTTTGTCCTCTTTGCTTTGCTTTAAAAATTGGTAAATGACCCAAGCAGAAAAGTTGATGCATGAAACAAAGCCTGAGAAAATTTCCTTTTATCCAGAGTCTCAAATCTGCTTACCTCATTAACATTCTGATACCCTCAAACAGAAAATTTTTAAAAAAATTATATAGCTTTAATTTTTGTTTTCAGTAGCAGCACTAATTTGGTACCTGGCTGCAATCTAAATCCATTTCCTTCATATTTGTACCATGCTTGAGGCTGCTATTTTTTTAGTCATATATGTAGTCTGCTGTTTTCCTGTTATTCACGTGAAGATTTATCTTTTACATTTTCCACCTGTAAAGGTACACAAACTCCAGTAATGTCATAATATGCACATAACAAGTTTTTGTTAAGACTTACATTTTATTAGAAATATATCAATATTTTCAATATTTTAATTCATATAATGTACTGTGATTTCATGCCTTTGTGATTATGTTTAGAACCTACCCCCTTCTCCCATAGTCTAGGATAATCTCCCCATCTCAAGAGTTTTAATTTAAGTCACATCCACAAATTACGTTTGCTTTATAAGGCAACACACTCAGATTGTGAGTAACAGGAAGTGGATATATTTTGAGGGTTTGTTATTTAACATACAACATTAATTCACCCTCACAATATCTCATAAAAATAGCAATTGCTTTTAGAGAGTGACAATCATATTAGGAAGGCTTTCCACTTTAATTTCAGTGTTAGAACATGCTTTTTGATGTCCCCTGTTTATCTGTGCTATTCTGGACTTTTTATGTTTTTTAACCTGGCTTATTGCTAGCCTGGTCTCTCTACCTTTTCAATCATTTTCTAAATACCCTTGACCTTTCTTTTCTGTTTCATGAATCCCAGAATTCGTGGAGCAAATCTTTCAACAACTTCCTGAAAAAGAGCTCATAGAGATATGTTTTTATTTTTTCCTTTTTCTGTTCTCATACATTTCTGAAAATATCTTTGTCTTTTTTTTTCTCATTTGATTGACAGTGTGTTCCTGGAGACTTTGGGAGGTCTTCTGTAGCTAATTCTGTTCTGTTACTTAAGATGCCACTAGGGTAACAGATCTCAGCCCATTTGTATTCAGATGGGGCTTTTCTATCAGTTATGGATAATCAGCTGTAAGTGGAGGTCATATGTAAATTCTGGACCAAAGCATTTGAGAGCCAGTATAGTCTACAAACTTTCTTTAATCCATTGTCACAGCTCACTTGGATGCCAAGTACTGAGATGGTGGAGCTGTAAGTCTAAGCATTCTTGAATCTTGGAGTCAGGGCTCGTAGGATGCTACTCTGGATAGCTCATCCTAGAGTGCATGAATAAGAAATAAACTTAAATATTTAGCTCTGAGGTTTTGAGATTGATTGTTATCACGCAATAACAAAGCCTATCCTGACTAGATGAATTTGGAAGTATTTCTCCTCTGTCTTTTACCTTTTAGTGCTCTCCACAGAAGAGTCCACAGTCTTTTAGATTTGTGATTGCTGTATAGAGCATTTTTTTTCTCCAAACTAGTTAGGATTTTCTCTTTATAATCAGTGTTCAGAAATGTCATAATATAATATCTTGTTGTAGGTGTTCTCATTTGACTTGTAGATGCTTCATGGGTTCTTTCATCCAGAAAAATCACTTTTTACTTTTAATGAATTTTATTGTATTTGAAAAATATCCTTCCTTTCATCTTCTGGTTTGTTTTTTTTTTTGCAACTTTATATAGTTGGGTATTATACTTCCTGTGCTAGACTTTTATTTATTTTTTAATCTGTATTATCTAGTTTCTTGTATCTCAGTATTTTCTCCTGTGATGTTTTCTCAACTTGATTATCTAAATATTTAATTAGTTTTTAAAGTCATGTTTTAAAAAATATTTTAATTCCCAAGAATGTTCTTGTTTTTTTTTGTCTATCTTTTCATAGCAGTCTTTTCATTTTATGGATTATTTTCAATTTCTGAGAGTGTGGTATAGTTTTATAATATTCTCTGTTCCCCAATACAGTCTCTCTTCTCAAATAATTTGTTTGTGTTTGCTTCTGAGAAGTTATTTGCCTTTATATTAAAGTTGTTCACCAAATATTAGTTGCCTTCTTATTTTTATGAGTAAGGTGCTGAAGGTAGTAAGAAATTACTTGTGTTTGAGCAGGACTTAGTGAATGACTGGCTTCAGTACAAATTATAAAACAAATATTTAGCCATTTTAGCAAACCCGCAGAAGTCTATACCTTCAGGTATTATATTTTTTTAGGGAGGGGGGAATGGACAGCTAGTTTACCCAAAAATTAATTCCTTGATTTTCTATTTGTGCTCTAAATTGACTATCAGTTTCCTGAGACCAAAGTATGAGAAGACTTTGGGTATATTAGAATGAGTCCCCTTTTAATAAGATATTCCATGTGTTAAGTGTCACCAAGTCAAGTGTCTCTCTGATTCAGCCTCTCAATTTTCAAGTGTACAGTGGAAGAAAAATCTGTAATAGAGAGCAAATAAGAGAAAATGGGAACAGAATTCTGCCTATTGAATTTATCATCTCATTCACAGAAGTTGGCTGAAATAGCACTGCTTGCAAAGCACAGTGCCAAGACAGGACTGTCAGAAGTGTCAGCTGATTTGTGATCCTTCTGACTTCCTTTATGAAGTTTATAGTGTCTTTCATTGCAGACCATGATAATAGCCAACTTCTCGTGGATCACTGACTGGATAAAAGAGGGTAGCTAACTCTAACAGTGCATCTAAGTCTGTGTATACAAATTTAGTTAAAACAACTGATGTCACTATCAGTGCATTTATGAGGGCACTTACATCTAGTAAGACAGGGGGGCCCTAATTAATAGTTCTTACTTTATTTTATTTTTGGTTGAAGAAGGAGGTACAATCCGATACAGTTCCTTAGCATTTGGATTCCAAATGAGGAGAGCCAAGAGCATCATTTTTGGATCATATAAATGATGGTAAACTTAGATTCACACTGATTTTAGATAATTTTGTTTTGAGCGAATATAAAATTAAACTTTTATATTTAATGGCAAGTAAAAGTTAATTAAAAATGGAGAGTCTACAGAATTGGAAATTTAGCCTAACCCCATGCAAAGGATACTGTATTCCTTAGTAACCATTTGAGATGTAATTTGTGGATGGTGTTCTCGGATTTATCGGGCTGAATGTACCCATGCCTAAAAACTGGTGCATTTTCAAACTGAATGTCATTATTTTACTGGGACTTTGATTTTTCCAAATGATATGAACCTGCTTTATGGTCAAATATAGGTCATTTAGTATGACTTGATGACTTCTGCAGCTGTTGGGAAGGACTCAGGTGTGGGGTGTATCAGGAAGTCCCTGCTCTCCTGTCTCAGGTAGCCAAGAGTCTTGATTATAGCCAAGTGGCTTCATTTAAGAAAATACAGACCTGACAGATTATTCCTAATGGACACAGGAAATTCCCCTGATTGGTTTAAGTTATTCTAGTTCCCAGATATAATTTATATGAAGTCAGGGGTTATTATATTATACTATATTATAAACAGTTTTTTTGGTATACTTATTACTTTGTAGGATTTTTCTCTCTTGTTAGAGAACCATGATAGTCTTTCAGGGCCCAAATTAGGAAGGAAAAATTATAATTGTGTGTTATCACTTTGAATTATTGAGAATATAGAGAGAGGTACTTTCCAAGGAAGAACCAGTGTCCTGAGTATGACAGTGGAGATTGATCATAAACAAACCTCTCCTTCTCCTATCTACCCTCTTAATATCAAGGACATATATGTTGCTTTGTGTGGAGGTTTGAAACTCTGTGTAGATTTTAGAACAATTCAGTTAATAAGCTGAATGAGTAGAGGGTTGAGAAAACAGTGTTATTAATATTTTCTTATCAATATTGTCTTAAATTAAGAAGGACTTTATCAAAAGAAGTGATAAAAGGTGCTGAGAAAACTGGAAATCCATATATAGTATAATGAAATTTAACTCCTATCTCTCACCCTGCACAAACATCAACTCAAAGTGGATCAAGGGCCTATGCGTTAGACCAGAGACCCTGCACCTAACTAGAAGAAAATGTAGACCCTACTCTCCACCGTGTCAGCTTAGGAACCAACTTCCTCAACAAGGCTCCTAAAGCACAAGAAATAAAATCAAGAATCAATAAGCAGAATGGTATCAAATTAAAATGCTTCTTCATAGCAAAGGAAACAATCAATAACATGAAGAGAGAGCCTACCGAATGGGAGAAAATTTTTACCACATGCACCTCAGATAGAGCATTAATCTCCAGGATATATAAGGAACTTAAAAAACTTAACGCCAGAAAAACAAATAATCCAGTCAATAAATTGGCAAAGGAACTGAAGAGGTACTTCACAGAAGAAATATGATTGATCAACAAATATATGAAAAAATTTTCAACATCTCTAGCTGTTACAGATATGCAAATTAAAACTACACTGAGATTCTATGTCACTCCAGTAAGAATGGCAATTATCAAGAACACAAGTAACATAAAATGTTGGTGAGGATGTAGGGAAAAAGCACATTCATATATTGCTGGTAGGACTGCAAATTATTGCAACCAACTGGAAAGCAGTATGGAGATTCTTCAGAAAACTGGGAATGGAACTACCATTTGACCCAGTTATCCTACTCGTTGGTATATACTCAAAAGACTTAATATCAGCATACTACAATGATGTAGTCATATCAATGTTTGAAGCACCTCAGTTCACAATAGCTAAGCTATGGAATGAACCTAGAAGTTCTTCAACACGTGAATGGATTAAGAAAATGCGGTATATATATATATATATATATATACACACACACACACACACACACACACACACACAATGGAATACTACTCAACCATAAAGAAAATAAAATTATATTATTTGCCAGTAAATGGATGGAACTGGAGACTATTATGCTAAGTGACATAAGCCAATCCCTCAAAACCAAAGGCCAAATATTCTCTCTGATATGTGGATGCTAAAACAGTAAGGTGGGGAGGGAAGAATAATAGTTTATTGGACTAGACAAAGGGGAAGAAAGAGAAGGGAGAGGGACAGGAATAGGAAAGAGAATAAATTGGACATAACTTTCCTATGTTCATAAATGAATACATGACCAGTGAAACTTCACATCATGTACTACTGCAAGAATGGGATCCTAATTGGAATAAGTTATACTCCATGTATGTATAATATGTCAAAATACACTCTACTGTTACATATAACTAAAAAGAACAAATTAAAATTTAAAAAAATGAGTAGGAAAAAATAAAAGAGTAGGCATGGAACCACCATATGACTCAGCTGAACCACTGCTCAGGATTTATCCTAAAGAATCAAAGTCATCATACTACAATGATGCCTGCATAGCCATGTTTATAGCAGCACAGTTCACAACAGCCAAACTATGGAACCAACTTAGAGGTGTCCATCAATGGATGAATGTATATAAGAAAAATGTGGTCTATATACACAATGGATTTTTATTCGGCTATAAAAAAATGAAATTATGTCATTTGCAGTAAAATGATGGAAGTCGAGACAACTGTTAAGTGAAATAAATAAAACTCAGAAGGGTAAGGGTTCTATGTTTTCTCCTATGCAGAAGCTAGACAGGAAAAAGAAAAGAAAGATGGGGGCGGTTCTCATGAAAATCAAAGGGACATCAGTAGAGGAAAAGGACCAAGGGGTGAAAGGCGAGGAGGGAGTGGGAAAGTGCTGGGGAGTGATATTGGCCAAATTATTATTGTTATATTGTGTATTGTGTGCATGTATGAATATGTAACAGCCAGTTCCATTAGTATGTACAGCTAACAATGCATCAGTTAAAAATATGGGGAGAAAACAGAAATAAAAGGCTTTCTCAGAAATTCTTGTGACTTGCCTTCAGATTTTGAGCCTTTTATTCATTTACTGCTTTTAAAAATTAACCAATTATTAAGGAGAACAACTAACTCATTTTCTGGTTTTTGGTTAAGATTATCCCCCAAGTGATGTACAGTGGTGAATCTGTTGTCCTTTCCATAATATATCCTTACACTTTTACTTCCCCCATCCTCCAATTTGCAAAGAACCTACTTAGAAAAAAAATGTTTCCCAAGAATAATTCAGTGCATGTTTTGCAAGTCATTTCAAATAATTTACATGAAATGTGGATAAAATATGTGAGAAAACTGCATGAGATATTTAAAAAAAAACCCCACATTGTTTTTGTGAAAACTGGTCAAACCTGCAGGTATTCTAAAGATGATGGGAACATTTGCAACACAGGGATGTGAGTTAAAATAGTGTAGATGATGGGACAAATCTCCTGAACGGAGTTATAGACAGAGCACAAAAGTGAAACAAAGAGGAGAGCAAATAAGGAAACTATGGAAAAAAAAAAGAGCTAGATTCTTAAATATTACTTCTCTTAAAACCAAAGGTTGTGTGGATAATTATTTGGAGTGAAATTTGGAGCATTCTGGATACAGAGAGAGATTAAGATTTGATTTGGGAATCAGATATTTGTATGCTGTACTCAAGAAAAATTTTTATTCCAGTCACACCTGAAAACACGTCTGTTCTTATGACATTATGTGACGGAAGGACAAGGAAGCAGGGTTACTGTACAGCAGCAACCAGGAGGCCAAGATGGGGGTTTTAAGAAGACATTCTGAGCCAAAGGATATTCGAGGAGGAAGTGGACAAGCTGGAGCTCAGACAAGTTTATTTTACCTGGGGTAATGGCGCTGGATAAAGGTCTGATTGATAATAATAATTGAGAGGCTGTTCAGTCACCTGGAGCAGAATCCAGTACTTTACAGGACTTGGTTTTATAAGAAGGTGACAGGAACTTAACCTCTCCTCTGGTTAAGGTATCACATCAAGGACTTGGTTACTGGAGGACATAAGTGGCCCTTGATTCTCCCCTTATGGAGGGGAAGCCATCCTGTCCCTAGAGCCCACAAGCTGACACATAACTGCTTTTGCTTTTGCTTTTGCTTTTACTATACTCTTGCCTGGTGAGAGCTATGATGTCCAAGTCTCTGACTTATTCTTTATACTTCTTGGAAACCTGCACAGAAGACCTGAGGTGATGTGGGCAACCTCAGAGGCTGTATAGGAATATTGTACAAGAATAACAGAAGCATTGTTTTAACCACCATGGGTTGCCAAATAGGGTGTGCTTAGTGCGGGGCAGCAGGGATGGAGTTTTCTCATGGGAGAAGCATTTCATATATGAAACGGAGTCTCAGGATAAAAACAAATTTGTCTGGTCAAGGAACATATAGGTTAGCCCATAACATCTATGTTACCCAAAGTCATCTACAGATTCAGCGCAATCTCTGTCAAAATCCCAGTGGTATTTTTCACAGAAATAGAAAAATCTTTCTAAAATTTGTGTATAATGCAAGTGTCCCGAAGAGTGAAAGCAACCTTGAAAAAGAACAATGAAACTGGGGATATCACGTGCCTTGAAAGCAACCTCAAAAAGAACAACAGAACTAGGAGTATCACATGCCATGATTTCATATAAAAAATGCAGTAATCAAGAAGGCATAAAAACAGATACATAGATCCAGAGAAAAGATAGTCCAGCATAAACCCACACATATTTGGTCAAACAGTTTTTGATAAGGATGTCAAGAATATACAGTGTAGAAAGGGCATTCTCCTCAATAAATTGTGGGGGAAAGTTGGGTATGCAAAAGAATGAAATTGGACCCTCACCTTATACCACATACTAAATGCATTGAAGAATGCATTAAAAGACTTAAAGGTAAAATCTGAAACCCACAGAATTCTTAGAACTCTGAGGTTGCCCACATCACCTCATGTTTTCTGTGCAGGTTCCCAGGAAGCATAAAGAATAAGTCAGAGACTTGGACAATGTAGCTCTCTTACAAATGCATTAAGAAATGCACTTGTAAGATGTTCTCCATTTAGTTCTCATTTTTCTTGGGCAGTGTACCAGAAGAAAACAGGAACAATTTCACCTTGACAGTGGTATTGGCAATAATTTTATTTTAAATATGACACTAAAGCAAAAATAAATAAATGAGAGTATATTAAACTAAAAAGATTCTGCACAGCAAAGAAACAACAAATTAAAAGGAAGGGGGAAATATTTGAAAAATTTTCATCTGATAAGCAGTTAGTATCCAAAATATCTAAGGAACTCATACAACTCAATAGAAAAAAAATAAAAACAAAAATAAAAATAAACTCAACCTAACTAAAAATGGGCAAAAGACTTGAACAGAGAGGACATATAAAAGGCCAACAGGTATATGGAGAGGTGTTCAACTTCACTAAACTTCAGAGAAATGCAAGTTAAAATCCAGTTAAGATATCATTGCACACTTGTATGAATGGCTATTATCAACAAGCAAAAAAACAAACAAAAAATGTTGTCCAGGAGTAGAAAAAAGGGAATTCTTCTACAATATTGGTAGGAATATAAATAAGTACATTCAGTACAGTAAACAGTGAATCACAGATATGTAGCACACATCTATATTTTTTATCATATGCTATGATACTATAACACATTTGAAGACCATAAATGTTACATAAATGGTATTAATAGAGTTCCTGCCTTTTCTCTCTCAATCTACCTTCGCTTTTGAGTTTTGCTTATATTGACAGGCATAACCATAGTTTATTCACTTAAAATAATGTATAGTATCTGTCGTATGAATTAGTGCTAATTTTAAATTAAAAATGGAATTACTGTATGGTCTAGCAGTCCTGCTACTGGATATATACCCAAGGGAAATGAAATCAGTATCATGTGAAAATGTTTGTATTCCCGTGTTCACTTAAGAATTATTCACAATAGCCAAGATATGTAATTATCCTAAGTATTCATCAGTGAATGAATGCATAAAGAAAATCTGATATTTATATATAATGGAAAAATTTTTAGCCATAAATAGAAGGAAATCTTGCCATTAGAGACAGCATGGATGGAGGACATTTTATTACATGACATAAGCCAGATATCGAAAGATAAGTACTCTGTTATCTGACTTATATATGGAATCAAAAAAGGCAAACTCTGAAGCAGAGTATAGAATGGTAGTTCCCAGGCTCTGGGGGTGGGATGTGTTTAGGTGGGAATTGGAAGATATTGATCAAAAGGGTGAAAACTTTTCTGATATACAGCATGTTGACTATACTTAATAATTACATATTTCTTTTAAATTTGATGAAAGAACAGATTTTAACTATAATTTCTGCCTTCTCACCATGGTAACTTTGGTTGGTGATGGGTGTTTTAATTAGTGGTAATTGATATACAGGGTATATATGTTTGTGTGTGTACGTGTGTGTGCGTGTAAGTTGTATTGCATTCTTTGAATATGTATAATTTTACTTTCCAGATAATATTTTTAAAATAAAAGAACAGCAACACACAAAATTCTCTAAAGCTTCCAAGCCTCTCAAGGTTACTTAGGAGTCTCTTTTTGGTTGTGAGCAATGGAACTTCAACTCGATCTAATTTAAGAAAAAAAATAAAAAGAGAGGGAGGAAATTTTCCAGTAGTAAGAGATATCTTCTGTAATCCTGGTTCAGGATACATGCCAAAAATAGACCATAAGGAACTAGAGCAAATGACTGCAGATTGAAAATATTTGGGAAAAGAGTGAACCGAATATGTACAAACTTCTTCCTTGTCATTATTTTCTAAACAATACAATAACTGCTTACATAGAATTTATACAGCATTAGGTATTTAGGACATGCACAGCTTACATGCAAATACTATACCATTTTATATGAAGGACTTGAGCATCTGTGGATTAGTGCCCATAGGTCTCTGGAATCATTCATCCTTGAATACTGAGGAATGACTGTGCATATGTGTGCATGCGTGTGTGTGTGTGTGTGTGTGTGTAATTCATTTTATGCATAATGCATGTAACTGATATGCTGATGTTTTATAAATTTTTCAAGCGTAATAAAAATACAGAAATATAACTGACACCTATATACCCTTCACTCCAATTTAGTTCATATTAAGAATTTTGTAGTATTTGTTAAAGTCCCACTCCCATCTTTTTTTCTTCTATATCTCTACATTGAAATGGTCACTATGCTGAATTTTTAAATACTGTTCTTATGCATATATCTGTATTTTTCAACATAGACTGCTATGATACTAAAACACATTTGAGGACCATAAATATTACATAAATTGTATTAATAGAGTTCTTGCCTTTTCTCTCCCAATTTACCTTTGCTTTTTTTTATTAGTTGCTCAAGACAATACAATGATCTTGAAATATCATACATTTGATTCAAATAGGGTATGAATTCTCATTTTTCCACGTGTACAGATTGCAGGATCACATTGCTTTTGAGTCTCATTTATATTGACAGGCATAACCATAGTTTTAATTCACTTAAAATGATGTCTCTGTTATATAAATAAGTGCTAGTGTCTGTTAGGGAATTTGCTATTTTTTGTGATTACAAAGATTGCCTGAAGTAAACATTTTGTGTATCACCTGACTGTGTTTTCTAGGGAACATTTCAGACATGAAACTGCAGACTCATAGGGTTTGTGCTTTTCATTTCTAGCTTTACTAGGTACTTCTAAATTGTTCTTTAAAATGGCTTCATCAATTTACCTTTCCATTAGCAGTGTGTTTCTTCATCTTCACATCCCCATGCAAACTATTTTTCAGAAATAATTTAGAAATATTTTTTTCTGAAATATTTTTCAGAAAGGCATTTGTTTTTTAATTTTTTTCTGCCTGAATTCCTATGATGTTGAACATCTACATATATTAATGAAATGATCCATGACTTAAATTATGTATCCCACTGAAAACTGGAAATCATTAGAACTGTCAGCCATAGCAACATTACATATTAAGATACGTGGGATGGAGCTAAATTCCAAAGAAAGGCATCTTTTTTCCCCCCCCCCTTTGGCCCGTGGTGTTCCAACAAAGTGTTCCACAAAGTGTTCCTCTGAGAATTCTATCTTCAGGTGCCTTGCATGTATTTGAGTTTAAAATGGATACCATTACAAGTTCCAGGAAAACTGGAGTGAACTAATGGGATAGAGAATCCTCTGGGAGACTATGGGATCTAAGAAGACACATTATAAATTTTGCCATCTTCATCTGGGAGAAGAGTCAAACACCAGATATCCATGCACCCCCAGAGATAAAGCTGAAATTTTTCAGTCCAACTCAAAGTCAGCTCTGAACTAAAATAGATGATGGTGAAGTGGGAAGCAAGTATAGGGGTATGAAGTTCCCTGAGGAGGAGGGCCTCTGGGCACTAGTGAGGAAAGGTGACCACTGACTATCCAAATTCAAACTTATTCTTGGGGTAGCTATACCCAGTCTTAAATTTAAAAAAAAAAGCAAAGAAAGAAAATGAATGCAGGGGCCAGAGAAGAGTTTCAATATGTGATCACAAACAAATTCCTAACATTTCTTTTTCTGTTTGGGGAAGACTGACAACTTCAAAAGGTAGCATTTGCCTCTCGGTCCACACATATTCTACATGTAGTAGTTGGTGGTGTCTAGGTTTGCACAGAGGAACCCTGAAGCCTGCAGAAGATATAAAAGGAGAAATATACTCTTGTGATGTTGAGCTCACTGTCAGAGATTCCCTAGGCTCCCAGTCTTTGGGCCTTTTTCTGTAACTCTTAGTTTGCTCTCTAGCTCCTGGAAATAGCTCTCTTACCTTCTGCCTGTTCTCAGACACTATTTCTGCTGAGCGTCCTCCTCCTCACAATCTTGGGCTTATTTTAAAAGCAGAATGAACTCTTGGAATTCTGGTTATGGCCTGCTGTATCCCTCAAGCTATTATACAACTTTGACTTTCTGAAGCTTTTCAAGTTAGCTAGAAAGGCAAGAAAGCAAGCTGGTGTGAAACAAGAATGAAGAGTTGTAGAATTTTGAAAAGTTCCAAAAATGACAAGGAACAGAACTGATTGATGAGTTTCAACTTTAGTACCAGATAGAGCAGGTCAATCAGCATTTATACCTGTAGGGGTGGGAAGAGCACAGTAATTCATTCAGAGATGAAATACTTTTTAGAAATGACAGTGGCAATAATAGTGCCATCTGTTTGGGCTGGGTATGGTGGTATGCGTTTTAACACCTCATTTCCTTCAACCTCCACAGCAATCCTATAATATAGACGCTTACAGAATGGGAGATCAGCTTTACTAAGGGCTAAGTAACTTGCTGAGCTTCAAACAGGATTTTTGTCATGGATATGGGAGGGAGGGAGGCTACCCAAATGTCACACAATTGAGTTAATCTTTGAGTTTTAAATTCATTGAAAAGTGAGCTGTACCTAATTACAAGAGCTGACAAATGACAGCCAGTGGACCAAACGTGGCCCATTGTCTGCATTTGTAAATAAAGTTTTATTGTTATACAGTCACACTCATCAATTTACATTTATCTATAGTTGCTTTCACTGTGCAATGGTAGAGGTTACTAATTGTGACAGATACCACATGACCTGCAAAGCCTTAAATATTTACCATCTAGCTCTTACAGAAAACATTGGCCAAGCTCTGCCCTGTTTCCCATTTCCTTTAGAGTTTTTTTCTTTAAAGAAACTTTGCTCTTATTTCTTTCTCTTCATTCCTTCATGTGAAATTCTAATATCCATTCCATAGATGGAGGTAAAGTATTCTTTCTAGATAATTCACCCATCTTTAGAAACTCAATTCTATACAAGATTGGCAGTTGCGCTCTTTCAATCTGTGTGGTATAAAGCTCCTAACGTGATACATTTCTCTAAGTCTTCAAACAGAACTATATTTTCTCTCTGTCTTCTAACTGAGGGTTCTTGTGTGATTGCAGGACCTCTGAAGTGCAAAGATTTAAAAAAAATCTGGGCCTGGGGACATAGCTCAGTTGGTAGAGTGCTTGCCTTGCACGCTCAGTCCCTGGGTTCAATTCCCAACACCATGAAACAAAACAAAACAAAACAAACAAACACAAATCTAGTGGCCATATTATTCTGTTCTTTATTCATGACATTCTATAG
Source organism: Marmota marmota marmota (assembly GCF_001458135.2). NCBI lineage: Eukaryota > Metazoa > Chordata > Mammalia > Rodentia > Sciuridae > Marmota > Marmota marmota. Next base: position 45,143,523 of record NW_025999990.1, on the reverse strand, counting down.
CTCTTACATTATTTTTTCCTGGTGAGAATTACAGGAATTAGTAATTAGTTCATTAAATCTTGCTTTAACACAATCATTAGATATGTATTGCTCAAGGGAGTTTTGGGTGTTTACTGAGCAACTGCTTTAGTATGTATGATCGTTCTCAACAAGAAAAAAGTGAGGAGAATATTTCTTCCATAGAAGTGTGTCACATCAGTTTTTGATTCACAGCTCCATGAAGTCAGATATTTTAACTATCTTATTCTGATCACTAGCCCTAGTATTTAATATTTTGGATCACTGAATATTTGATGAATGAATGAATGAATGGCTATAAAGAAATACCTCAAGTCATGAGATGATTGAGTTGATTCTTTTTCTATGGTTCCACCAATTCTCAAATTTCTTATTCAGCATCTTACCTAGTTCTAGGACCATTGAACCCTTTGGTAGAAGAAATATAGAAAGTCCTGGTTTTCTAGCTCTGTAACTTGGTATTATCTCAGTTTTACTATTGGTGTAAAATTTCTAGACTTTCCCTTTGTGACCACCCACCACTTTGAACCCTACCATACTACATTTATAAGAATGAGTTTGGGGGTAGGGAATGGAATGAGTGGAGGAACTTTGGATGGGGCAAAGGAGGGGATGGGAACAAAGGGGTAGGAAAGATGGTGGAATGAGATGGACATCATTACCTTAGGTACATGTATGATTGCACCAATGGTGTGACTCTACTTCATGTACAACCAGAAAAATGAAAAACTCTGCCACATTTGTGTACAATGAATCAAAGAGCTTTCCACTGTTATGTATAACTGATTAGAACTAAAAAAAAAAATTAAAAAGAAAAGAATGAGTTTTCCCCCCTCATTTGTATTGGTTTCTCATTGCTGCTATAGCCACAAATGTGGTGGCTTAAAGCCATATAATTTATTATTTCATAGTTCTGTAGAGATCCCAATTTCTTCCCACTGAAACTATAATCTGGAAGCATACACCAGACTTTCCAGAGGAGTGTTAGGAAAAAACAGTAGGAACAACATGGGTGCTACGCCCTTACTCTGTAATCTAGGAAGTGCCCTGCTTTCTAGTAGGACCGGATGTTAGGTATCAGCAGGACTGTGTTCCTTCTAGAGGTTGCTAAGGCAATGTTTCATTATCTTTTCCCATTCCTAGAGGTCGCCTGCATCCCTTGGTTTTTGGCCCCTTTTCTTCACCTTCAAAACCGGCAGCCTGGCATATTCACCTCTCCCTCCCCCCACTTCTCCCCACTCCCCCTATCCCTAAATTTGCTTCCTTTGTTACTTTTACTCTGACTTCATGCCTTACTCCCTCCTATAAGGCCATTTGTGGTGACTTGGGGCTCACCAGGATAATCTCCACATTTCAAGAGCCTTTCCTTAGTCACATCTACAAAGCCCCTTTTGCCTTGGATGGTAACATATTTACCAGATTTGAAGATCAGGAGGTAGATATCTTTGAGAGGGAATTATTCTGCCTACTACACTATTTTTCCTCCTTATCTAAATTGGCCCTGATTTCCTACCTAATAATTCAAAGTATCCCAGAGAAAGGAGTTACAAAAGGAGACTTCTTAGGACATTTGCCTTTGGTTTCCACAATTCTCCTTGAGCCCTTAATTTATATCCTAGGTCCTGCCTTCATTCTGGTTCTGAAGCCCCCTATTTCTCTGCCTGGAGTTTCACATATTGCTTCTTCTGAGATCTGCATCAAGTACAACAGTGTACCATTTGGGGTTCATCTGATCTCTGCATCCAAACAGTACTCTTGACCCTGACCAGAGGCCAGATGGTGGAGACAATCAAGAAACAATGCTTGAGGGGTAATGCTGCTATGGGAATAATTGGGTCAATCCAATTTGTTAAAAAATGAAGAAAAGAAAAAAAAAAAAAAACTGTTGAAAACGCATATGATGCAGACCATGCCTCAACAATTCTCTTGTTTTTCTGATTGGTTGCCTCTTGATAACCTGTTTCCAGGTTTGCTTTACTTCTGGACTTTGAAAATCTGTTTATTTTCTACCGACAGCATCATCTCCTGGATCTCAGGTGAAGCATGATTCCTGAATATATGCAACTATTTACAAACTTGGGCTTGGCTGTGACTCCTTTTACCTCCTGACCAGCTGTCCTGCTTCAGTCAAACCTGAGTTCAGGGAAGAACTAGGGAGATTGCAACATAGAATCCTGGTACCTAACATGAATTTATTAGTTGCAGTTCTCTTCTCTGTGAATATTAAATGTAGGGAGAAAAAAGGAAATAAGACTGAAATCAAATTAAAATCTTGGGTACGTTTCATTTTAAAGAAAAGTATCAGAGAAACCTTTGACAGGAAGAGTAACAAGTGAGAATGCTCATTTTAATCATTAGAAGAGAAATGGGTTTTTTACAGCTTGAAAACAAAGATTCAAAGGCAAGAATTTATCATGTGTTCAGCCAATCCCTTTTTAACTGATTTAAAGACTGACCCCTCATTAATTATTTTCTTACTATCCATTGTTTTCATGACTCCATGTCACTATCTAAAAATATTTCAAAATCCTTGAAACTAATTAAAACATAGAAGGTTTTGTTGAGGCATCTGAAGCCAATGACCCGTAGGCATACACCAGGTTTTCTAGAAGAGTGTTTATTAGGAGGAACTTGTGAGGATGAACTGGGTGCTCATTACAAACTAGGCAGTGCACGGGATCCAGTAGGGCAGGATGTTAGACTTTGCAAAGGAGAGGGCCTTGGCCAGGGTCTATCGAGCTTTCAAACTGCATGACTTGAGAAGTACCAGCTCTAACTTTCTATAAGCAGGAGCTGCTGCATCCAGGTCTAGTGGTTGTGACCTCAGCAGTGTGCCCAGACTGCTTACCTTCAGCATTTAGGTGCAGATTTCTCTAAATCTCTGCAGGAATCCACCTCTGGGATGACAACACTCAATAAATCAGAAACACAATTGTAACAAGTTAACTTTATCTGTCAGTCTGCTCCCCTGATGGCAAGGTACATATTTTGCAGGCTGAAGGGGGAGGGTGGGGGTGGGGGGTGGGGGGGGAATGCTTGTCATGGGGTTGGCTGTAGCTAGCCAAAGGAGTGGTGTGAAGGGAGGCCGAACATGATTGGCTCCTGCAGCTAGAGCATGAGGCTAGGAAAATGAGAAAAGGCAGAATATTATGAGACAAGGTAGGGGGTAAAAAAATCCTCTATGTTTGAATTAATTTCAGGATTTTGAAATATTTTTGGATAGTGACATATAATGGTTTTTAAAAAGGATAGTAACAAAATAATGAATGGGTCAAACTTTGTATTTTCAGCTCTGGTCACTTGGGCTGCCAACTTGTAGCCAACAGAGAGCAGTGCTAGCAGGTGGAGAGTATGTTCAGATTTCCCAAGAAAATTGATTAAAGTAGAAGAAATAAAAAGATGTATGGAAGAAATATATAGGATGAAGAAAATTTTATTGGTTGATTGGATGATATCTCAGCATCCCAATACTGATAGTAAATTTAATTGTTCTTGTAATACTTGAATCATGCTGGGGGTGGTGGACTGGACAAAGGTAAAGATGCTGGTGTTTGGTCAACCTGTCTTCCTTGACTACCACCCCTCCTGGGAACTAGCCTTTGTGCTGACTGGCCATCTTACTATTACAGGAAGGACGCACAGGTTTGCAGTTTGGGTTCTTCTCATCTTCTGCATATTCTCTATCTTATTATGAGGTTAGTCTGATTATTTCTGTCCCCTCTTTGGTCATGGAGAAGACTTCTCATGTACCTTCATTGTTATATTTTATGAAATAGCTAGAACATCATCAATGTCTTTACAGAATTTATCATTTTAAAATATGTGACCACATAGCTTACAAATGAAATTTGCTTGAAGGGGCTCTTAGGATGGCTCTGTCAGATCTTTGTATTCCTCTTTGCTGTGATTTCCTTCCCAGGGCAGGTAGATTGTCATCCTGAACCATGTCTGAGCTCCCCACTTCTGGTTCCATGTACCTGGAATTCATCTTGAATTCATCACTCTGTCTCAGGGAGAGAGAGTCAGGGAAGTGACCCTGCATGGATAAAATCATCTACTATTTCTCCTGTAAGGTTGGTTGATAGGAATTACTTTCTCTCCTCCTGGATGCCAATTTATCTTTCCCCTTGGTAAAACCTGTCTTCTCTGGGAAACTTCCTCCAAATTTAATAACAACCAGGGAAATTTTTCAAAGTGACAGTCTCTTGCCCCACTTCCTCCTTCCATGTTTCCAGTGGACAGCAGATTCCTGAACAGGAGATGGGAGATCCTCAAGCATTATATCAAGGGTTTTTGAATTTTCTTTGTATCAAAGGACGCTACCCCACCCCCAGGTTATTTCTATAAAGCCACTGTTTTTTGTTTTGTTCTAATCAGTTATACATGACAGCAGAATGCGCTTTGATTCATTGTACAAAAATGAAGCACAATTTTTCACTTTTCTGGTTGTACACAAAGTAGAATCGCACCATTTGTGTAATTGTACATGTACCTAGGGTAATGATGTCCATCTCATTCCACCATCTTTCCTACCCCCATGACCCCTCCTCATCCTCCCCTTTGCTCCATCCAAAGTTTCTACATTCATCACCCACCCCCCTCCATATGGATCAGCATCCACTTATTAGAGAAAACATTCGGCCTTTGGCTGTTGGGGATTCACTTACTTCGTTTAGCATGATATTCTCCAACTCCATCCATTTACATGCAAATGCCATAATTTTATTCTCTTTTAATGCTGAGTAATGTTTCTGTTGTGTATATATACCACAGTTTCTTTATCCATTCATCCATTGAAGGGCATCTTGTTTGGTTCCACAGTTTAGTTAATGTGAATTGAGCTGCTATAAACATTGATGTGGCTGCATCGTTATAATATGCTGATTTTAAGTCCTTTTGGTATAGACCAAGGAGTGGGATAGCTGGGTCAAATGGTGGTTTCACTCCAAGTTTTCTAAGGAATCTCCATACTGTAAAGAAACTGTTTACAGTCAGGGAGTGTAGAAGCGGTTACCAAAAGTTAGTATATATCTTTATTGGGAACCAGTGGATACTTGTACCAGCACAATCATGGAACTGAGATTCCATTTGAAAAGTCCTGGAAGTAAGGAGTAAAAGCTCTTTGGACTTTCACTCTTTATTCTTCTTTAATTTCAAATTCATTTTTAGAGAAGGAGGTATCAGAGATTACTCTGGTTCTTAGATTCCTCAGTGATGGCAAAGAAAATTAATTTACTTTTTTCCCATTTAATTTTTTTGTTCTTAAATGAAATACCTTGAAATTTAGTTTTTCTCTCTCTTCCTCCCTCCCTTCCTTCCTTTTCCTTCCTCCCTTCTCCTTTTCTTTCTTATATTCATCTGGAAATGAAGCTGGTGTCCAGGGAGCGGTGATGATGACTTCCAAATGTCACATACCTCATTAGGAATATAACTGGAACAAGAATCCAGGTCTCTGGGCTGGGACCAACTCTGATTGGGAAGTGACCAACATGGTAATTGCACATTTCTACTCCTGGTTTTGTGATACAGTGGGGTAGAAAAAGGACCAAAGTGGAAATCAGAATGCCCTTTTCAAATGCTGGCAACTTAAGAATCATCAGTCACTTAGCCTTTCTATACTTCAGTTTTTCACTAAAATATACATAATACCTTCCTTAGAAAGTATAAAAATATTATCTGTGGAGTGCTTCATGGTTTAGGTGCATTCCAATTTTAAGTTGTTATTTGGTGGAGTAACCAGGACCCCCAAAATACTTCTATTGTCATATTTGCAGTTTAGCCTAAATTTCATTTGAAAACAAAAATATTTAATATTTCAGAAACTTAATCCCAGGGCTTTCCTGCTGAGCTTCACTGTTGTCTCCTCTGAGATTTTTATTTCTCTTATCTATAAATTTCCTAATAATGTCTCCAAAAATGCAAATGATTTGCTAATCATTTGCCTCAGGCTGTATCCTCATGTGTCTCTGGAAGATGATGAGTCATTAACAGTCTGGATTACCTAATTTCCTCAGTTAATGGAGCCACAACACATGGGTTTTCACATTTGTTTGCAGAAGAGAACAGTTGGTGGAACCTTGGGGCTCCCAAAGACCCTCAGCGGGCATTCCCCCAAGTACAAAAGAAGCTACTTGTGAAGATTTACAGACACCAATGAGATTGTCTAACCCCAGCCCTATTAAACAGTGTGCATGAAATTCTGTAAGATCTTCCATGAAAAGTTCAAAGTTGACTTCACCTAAATAAAAAACAATAAGTTTCTGTCACACAGCTAGCTGGCTTGTTAAATCCACCTCTGCACAGTCTTATCCCCAGTTCCGGAGGCTGTGCTCCAAAGTTCGAACCAGTGACTGAGAATCAGATTTACTCAGCCCCTTGAGGCTGTATCTGCTCTTAAGTTACTAGCTGTAGAAAGAGAGCCCCTACTTCAATGAAAGGCAATTCTATTTGTACTATAATCATGTTTTCTTGAGCACATTTTTCCTTGTAGAAATAAGATCTCAGCATGTTGAAATAAAAGGGAAAACAAAAGAAAAATGAAGTGATAACAGTTATGCAGATTAAAGTTAAAATATAATTCTGTATCCAGACGAATTAAACACTGAACTAATAGAGTTATTAATTAAGATAATTAATTAAGAAAGAAATTAATTAAGAAAGAAAAAAAGAAAAAAAAAGTTTATTTGGGCTGATGGTTTTAGAGGTTTCAGTTCAAGTTTGGGTGAACCCCTGGATTTGGGTCTGGGATGGGGATGCTGGAGAGCAATGTTGGGAAGCAAAAGCGGAAGAAGAAGAAACTAGGGTCCAATAATCCCCTCCATGACCTAAAGATCTGCTGAGAGCCATAGCCAAGTAGGAATGACGCATGGCATTTTTGGTTGAAAGGTGACCCTGCTCAGGGATTAGGGTGGCTCCAGGTTTAGGGTGGATCCTGCTGGATTAGGGTGGCTGGGGGGGTGTTTAGGGTGGATCCTACTGGGAATAGGGCGTATCCTGCTGCTTCAGGCACCCGCTCCTTGAGTTCCTGTTGAGTTCTCGCAGGGTTCTGAGAGTATTGGTACGCAGAGCCCAGTGAAGGGAGTGTATTTTTTCCCAGAACGTGGGAGTAGAATGCCAGTGAGAGTTCGGGAATAAAGAGTTGCTGTTTGAATCTACAAGGCTTTGTGGTGGCTTGGTTATTTTGTGCCCAGACAGACTGCGGCAAAGATCTTCCACTAGGCCCCACCTCCCAAAGATTACACCATCTCCCAATAGCAAGCAAGGAACCAAGCTATTAACACTTGAACCTTAGGAGGACATTCAAGATCTAAACTGTAGCAGGAGCAAAATGAACCTGTGTTGTCTGTGACCTGACTCATGGCACCATCTAATTTTCTATTCCTAGCTTGCCATGCACTGCAGGGGAAAACTGCAGTGTTTCTTTCTTTTACCCTTTCAAATATATGCTTTCTCCTTCACCTTGCTATGCTTCACTTCGGTTGATTCATCTCACATCCTTCTGTTGCCTTACACATTGTCCTTGTATTTAGCATTCACCTCAAGCCAGTAGTTGTATGCACATGTCTTACTAATCTTAGCAGAAGAGAGAAAATCCAATTTTATTGAGAAGGGTAAAGCTGCCTGGAAATGACTGCTTGAACTTCTTTTCTCTCAGCTTCAAAATTTTAATTTTTACCCACCTTCCCCCCTAAGAACATCCTGTTGGTGTTTATAATTTGAAAATCTCTTCTCTTTTTCAAATCTAGCCTTCTATCTGTACTAGATCCTATCCATTTTTAATATCTTTGGAATTTTGTTTCATAGATTAATTTTTTCTTTTGTCTGCACATATAGTTTTTTTTTTCAACTAGTTCTTCTCTCTTTTAAAATAGACAGTCTTGACTCTCCTTTCCTAAACAAACATAAAATGAAACAAAACCATCATAAAAAAGAATAAAATAATGCCTTAGAGAAATCCCTTGGCCATTGCTTATCGCTTGCTCTTTTTCTCTTCTTTACTTCAAAACATTACAAAACTGTGATCCAGGCACACTAGTTAGGCTCCTTCACCTTCCGCCTTACCCCAACCACAGCAGTCAGCCCTCAGACTTCCCTGAGTGACACAAATGTGTCACCTGTGGGCCTGACAGGTCAAGACCACACATTCTAGAGTGATTGTGCCAAACCACAGGCAGAAGAAATACTGCACCTGGAGTCGGAACTTTGCAAAACCAACATTCTCTCCATCAGTGCCCACTTGGATCTCTGCGGGATGTCCACCAGATGTCTACTGTAATCTCTGTGTGTCCACCATGGTCTGTTGTCATGTTGTTGCCTGTGCTAAGCTGGATCTTTGGCTCTGGAATCCCAGTTCTCCTCAGTATGTTCCCCTTTCTTCCTACAGCACCTCATCCGCAATCATTTCAGCAGTCTCAGTCCAAGGCAGGCTTGCTTTGTGAGCGTTGTCAGATAAGATTCTTTTCTCAGTAATTTACTGCAGTCTCTATTAATGAAATCCAATGGCTCTTTCTCTCTCTTTCTGTACTGAGGATTGAACCCAGGGATCTTGAATGCTGGGCAAGCACTATTTTACTATTATATCCCCAGTCCTTTTTTTTTTTTTTTTTTCTGAGACAGAGTTTTTCTAGGTTGCCCAGGCTGCCCTTGAGCTTGTGATTGTCTTGCCTCAGCCTCCTGAGTAGCTGGTATTATGGGTGTGAACCACCATGGTAAGCTCTAATTTCTTTTAGCTCCTCTTCTCTGTGTCCTGGGCTATGTTGACTGCCTGCTTCTTCACTTTTGCCTTCTCTTGGACTCCATGACTAGGATGTTTCTATTTACTTCTGGCTTCTTCATTGTTGATTTGACCTCAGTCTTTGCACTATCCCTCAAAGTCTTCTCTCACTTCCCTTCTCCCATCTTTCCACATGTTTTCTGTTTATCTTATGAGCGCTGAGGGACCCAGTCCTTTGATTTCTCTCCTTACACATATACTTCTGAATTTTCAGCATGTAAACTATTGAGTAAAACCTCTTCAGTTATGTCTTTTTTCCCCCCTCTGGTACTAGGGATTGAACCTAAAGATGCTTAACCCCTGAGCCGCATTCCCAGCCCTTTTTGTATTTTATTTAGAGACAGGGTCTCATTGAGTTGCTTAGCGCCTCTCTGTTGCTGAGACTGGCTTTGTACTCAAAATCTTCCTGCCTCAGTCTCCCAAGCCGCTGTGATTACAGACATGTGCCATGGCTCCCGGCTAGTTATTTCTTATACCTCATATTTCCCCCTCCATTCTTGCTACTCAGTTCTAATCAAGACTCCCCTTAATTTCTTGTAAATGTTAAACTATCTTCTTAAGGACTCATGTTATTTCTAATTTCTGTCCTCTCCACTTCCTCATGAGCATGATGACAAATAAACTTCCCTAGATCAATATTTTGATTGTAGACTACTTTCCTTAAAAATTAAGAAAAAAGACTCATTGATTTACATCAAGCTTTCTAAACTTCGGCCCAGAATTCCTCACACTTACAACTGTCTACTCCACAGTTGATAATCCCATGAGCTTTTACAGTGGCTCTACTCACTCCACTTCCTTTGCACTGCGTGGTTTCCTACCATTCTGCATAAATTGAACCATTTCCTTTGGGTTTTTGGTATTGCTTAAAGTCCAGGTCCAGTGCCACCTCTTTTATAATACCTTTCTTAAGGTGTTTTGATGAATAGCAGTTCCACCTTTGAACACCTATGGTTCTTTGAATTATTAAAAGGTTACTTGTCATAATGAGTCTTGAATGATAACTTTTATGCACATATAAATTCTCTCCTATTTCTCTAAAGCTCCTACAATGTCAATCAAGGTAACTTGATAAATGTAGGGGAAAGTAAATGTTTTTTAAATGAATGGTAACAACTTATTTTGGAATGTCTGGAGTCATACCTTTCCTGAGGTCAAATGCAGAAGGGACACACATAAAAGCTGTATTTTCATTTTTAAAACCCTTAATTTCTGTGAATTAGCATTCTTTATCTTGGTTGCTACACTTGTTTTGTAACTGGTTGCAATCTAGCATTCCAATTAAAACTTGAAACACCCACACATCTCTGATATGACTTACTTTTCGCTGTTACTTCTGTATAAACACTTATTTCTACTTGGGCCCTCATTTAAGGGTTTCCTTCCTTCTTTTTTGTCTGAAAAACTTGGAATTGGCCAGGAACTCTCCTCCTTTCAGTGCACTTAAGTAAACTCATTTGTACTCTCAGAAATCTCCTGTATACACTTTGGCTTCCTGTTAGTTATGAATCCAGGGTGTTGCTTTCTGCTCACCTGCTGCGACCTTTGGTTTCAGTAAGGAATGGTGTTGTGATGCCCTGGAAAAGAGCACCAGGTACATTTGCTAATTAAGCCAGGTTTTGTCTGGGGGATTTTTATTGTTGCCATATAAGTTTGAGAAGCAAAATGAACCTAAGTTCTCTGCCTCTAAAGTTCAAGTGTTACACATTCAGCAATTGTGGCTGCCTTGGGAATGTGCTGAGCTGTCTAAGCGATTCTCTTTATTTCCTTTTTGAACTTTATTTATTTGGGCTGTTCTACAATTAGCTTCTCTGCATAGAATTCAGAACCAGTTTGGGGATATAGCATTCACAGAGATAGAAATTATTTTTGAACAATCACTTCTCCAGTCCTCATGTAGTCTTCCAAGGCAACACTCCAGAGTGACTTGGTTGCTACAAGTCCCTTGTGGTTTTGTATTGCTGAAATCAGGTTTCTGTATGAATATTATATCAGTTGACTCATGTTATATGGTTAGAAAGTGACTTCATGCACATGGCAACAAGCAGGTATTTGACAGGGGATGACAAAGCATTTGGCTGCAGGGCCCATGTCTTGGTGTCAGTATTAGTTCCTCCTCTGCCTTTTCTTCCTTCTCTCTTCCTTCCCCTCTCCTTCTTCCCAACCTTCTTCTTCCTCTTCCTTCTACCTTATTTCCAACTTTGCTTTAAAATGTTCTTTCTTTTGCACTCAGGATAATTTTTACAACAAATTTTGCCCGTGGAACAAGCAGATTGCTAATGAAGCATGTGAAATAATAAAGCATGTGTAATCCTGTTTTAGTTTTGTATTTAATTTTATGATTATTTTCTGTGGTTATAAAATCCTGAGAGATGTTTCCAAAGTATAGATAATAGATTAATGAAGTAGTAAAAGTACTCAGTGTTCTTAATCTCAATTTCCATAAATATCCACAGCTGTCATTATTGTACGTGCATCGATCCCAAACTTCCCCAAGCCCTCTCCAGCCAAGAGGTATGCATATCATCACACTGTGAATTAAGTGGTTCTGGAGGCCTCCCTCTCACACAGGTAGCTGCAGGGGCTAAGCCTTCTGCTTAGCTTTCTAGTTTTCCGGGAAATGAGTGCTGGGATCAGGTTGTGTGTGCTCACCCAGAGAGTGTGAGTCACTGTCTCCACTGTTCTGAGATACCTTTAGAGGTCTTGGGGCTGTGCCTGAGGTCATCATGCTCAACAGCTCCAACCATTGAAGTTCCCATCATCCTGCAAGGTCTGCAACAGAATGCTTGGGTCACGGGGTTACACAGGTGAGTCAACTTCCTGTACTTGAGCAAAGAGAAGGTAGGTTTGATAAATTACCTTTCAATCCTAGGACAGTGAAACTGACAGAATGCTTCATTGAGAACAGAACAGAATCAATTAATTTTCATCACCCGACTCAAAATATCTTTAGCAGCCTTCTAGTCTACATTTGATTTTTATTGATTTCATCTGATAACTGTTTGATATGATCTTAGTGATCATAACCTGCATCTCCTAGCATCTGATGTCTTGAGTATACCTCTGTTTCCTCAGGCTCAATGCGAGGTGCTTTGCAGTTCATTATGAATTCCTTTTTTAAAGGAGCTCTTGCTGTAAAGATGGTATGCTAAAATGGCAATGAACCGAAACAAAACATGAGGCAGTGCTAGCTGAAAGATAAAGTTAACGAAACTGTATGTATGCAGCAACTGAGTGGAGCTTTCTGGACTTAACCTCCAAGTGGTTTCTGCAGACACTGTACACACAGGTTAGATGATCTTATGCCTGTGGGCTTCAGGACTGCTTGAATAACTAGGATGCTGTTGGTGAGACTACTACCCACTTAGGAAAGGCACACTGTGCTGAAGGACTCCTCCTGGGTCCTGATTTTTGAAAATGAAGACACAAGGAACAGTGATCAAGTTCGTATACACTGTGAAACTGTGACAATGAAGGGCCAATAACTGTCAAAGTCTAGTAGCACAACATTGAATAGGAATAAAGTTTTTAGCATATGCTTCACAGGGCAGTTTCACAAATATGGGTCAGAAGCGATATAGTTTGACAACAGGTTTACTTCAGGTCTGGAGTATTGATTGGCTCAAATATCTGTAAAGTGTTGTACTGCCTGTCATAGAAATCTCAGGTATCCTTAGTTGGTATTTTTTAAAATCTTTTTTATTTTTTAATATTTGTTTTAGTTGTAGGTGGACAAAGTAACCTTTATTTTATTTTTATGTGGTGCCAAGGATCGAATCCAGTGTCTCATGCGTGTTAAGTGAGTGCTCTACTCTAAGCCACAACCCTAGCCCCTAGTTGGTGTTTTTAAATCAAAGGAGATTATAGTCAACTGTATGCTGGACTTATATTATTACAAATAATAGAACATTATTCAGCTTACCTAATAATATGGTTGTATTTGTATCTTATTTTTTGGTTGGAGAAGTTTTGGGGTAGTTTGGGATGAGATGCATGCAATATATCCAAAATACTTCTAATTTTGTGTTCCAAAATGGGTACTATATTTTAATTGGAAAGATAAAAGGTTAAAGTAACCAGGATTACATGCTAGCACAAAATTAAGAATTAGGGTACAAAACCGGATGCCTCTGAGCCTGAAATTTAAAAGCAAAAACAATAGTGAAGACATTATAGCTGTCTTCACGCATTAATAAGTGCTTCTTTTATTCCACATTGATCTAGAGACATCAGGTGTCGCGACCCCTTGCCCGCAAGGAAGACGCAACTCAGGAATCTTCTTTTAGCAGTTTATTCAGGCCTTGATTCATGTATCATCTTCTAGTGACCCCGCCCAAGCACAGCCTAATAAAGCCTCCCGCATACCAATCCCAAGCTGCCACGTGGACCTTTCTCATAGGGTGGGAAGGGACTGCGTGCCAATTCTCCATATTAGGAGTTGTTTATCACAGGCCACAGTGGAAGCCGGCGCCATCTTCTAATGGCGGCCACGGTCTAATTAGAACGGCTCACCACAGTTCCCCCTTTTGTTTTATAAAACAATGTAGGTGAAAGTAGAGGTCTTATCCCACTGTGTAGAAGTGGCTGCAATGTATGGTTTAGTCCTAAGGAGGGCCCTTCCCTAGACCTGGTCCCATATCAGCCGACGCCTTTTTTCGTAGGGCGGGGCGTGGACGTCAAACCCGCACGCAATAGGACATGCTTTCCTTGAGGTCCGTTGAGGGATCACTCAAGTGCAGTGCCTTGCCTCGCATCCTGCAT
>NW_025999990.1:45118752-45125610 GCF_001458135.2 Marmota marmota marmota | reverse complement strand
GGATCCCACTTACTTGGGACTAACCCCGCTTTGGTCTCGGATCCCACTCACCTGGGACTAATCGGTGCACCACCCCTGACTGCTGAAAGTTCTGGTTCCCGGGTTTCAGCACCACTTGTCGCGACCCCTTGCCCGCAAGGAAGACGCAACTCAGGAATCTTCTTTTAGCAGTTTATTCAGGCCTTGATTCATGTATCATCTTCTAGTGACCCCGCCCAAGCACAGCCTAATAAAGCCTCCCGCATACCAATCCCAAGCTGCCACGTGGACCTTTCTCATAGGGTGGGAAGGGACTGAGTGCCAATTCTCCATATTAGGAGTTGTTTATCACAGGCCACAGTGGAAGCCGGCGCCATCTTCTCATGGCGGCCACGGTCTAATTAGAACGGCTCACCACAATCAGGGTTAAAAACAATGAATGTGTACTTAGTACCGTCCATGTGCCCAGCCTGAGGTAGGCTTGTTACAGGTATAGGGGTATAACTTCATAAATATTTCACAGCAACTTTATGAGACGAGAGCAATTTTACCTATTTATACTTGAGACTCCTGAGATACAGAGAACTTTGGAAACTTCTTCCAGATGATATGCATATTGAGGAATGCAAAATTTGAGTTGTAGAATCTGAATTCTATGGCTGACACCTGTGATTATCTAAGGAACCAGCACCTCACCCTCCCTAGTCATTGTGGTTTGGGAGTCTTTGGGTGACCTTTAGGAATCCAGGGGTGGGCATGCCATCCTGTCCTGCTCAATAGAACCTTGGGTCTCTGAGTCTCAATGACTCAATCCAGGCATGTGGGGGTCCATTCTAGGATCTTTAGTGAACACATCCATCCCCCCGTCCCAGTCAGATTCTGAAGATGTAAGCCCTAAGCCGCTGGCAGACATTTTGACATCATGAGGCAAGAAAGGTATATGACAATGGTGTCCCCATAAAAGAAAGCAGAGCTCTCGGTGTGGGGTAAGCTAATAAAACACATTTTTAAATTAGCCCTTAACCATGTATAAGGATGATTTTGTTATTGTCTCAGTTTAACAAGGAATAAAGCAGATTCCTTTTTTTTTTTAAGTTCAAGCATTGTGATTTTCTTTTTTATATTGTACTTTTCCATTGGTTCTTTTTAGTTATACATGATAATCAAAATTATTTTGACATAATTATAAAAGCATGGAATATAGTATGTTCTGATTTGGTCCCCAGTACTTCCTATTCCACCTCTGTTCCCTTCTCTCTGCTCTACTGACCTTTCTGCTACTTACTTATAGTAATTTTTGTTTAAATTAATGTATTGTGGATGTACATGATGGTGAGATTCAGTGTGTTATATTCCTGTATGTACCTAGTAAAGTTAGGTCAGATTCATTCCACTGTCCTTCCCTATCCCATCCTCCCTTCCACTTATTGCCCTTTGTTTATTCCACTGATCTTTCTTCTATTCCTTTTTTATCCCACCCCACCTCATTTTGGATTAGCTTCTACATATCAAAGAAAACATTCAACTTTTGGCTTTGGGGGACTAGCTTATTTCACTTAGCATGGTAGTCTCCAGTTCTATCCATTTATCAACAAATTCCATATTTTCATTCTTCTTTATGGCTAATATTCAGTTGTGACAAATATACCACATATTCTTTATACATTCATCTGTTGAAGGGCACCTAGGTTGGTTCAATACCTTACCTATTATGAATGGTGTTGCTATAAAAAATTGATGTGGCTGTATCACTGTAGTGATCTGATATTAATTCCTTTGGGTATATACTGAGAAGTGGGATCCCTGGGACAAACAGTGGTTCCATTTCAAGTTGTCTGAAACAACAAAGCAATCCTTAGCAAGAAAAGATTCTCAACAATATCAAGTTCTGATATTCTCAACAATATCAGAATCTCCATACTGATTTCCAGGTTGGTTGCACCAATTTGCAATGTATGAATGTACATTTTCCCCCACATCCTCACCAACATTTATTATTACTTGCATTCTTGATAATTGCCATTCTGACTGGAGAGAGATGAAATCTCAATGTAGTTTTAATTTGCATGTCTGTAATTGCTAGAGATGTTGAACATATTTCATGTGTTTGTTGTTGTATTTCTTCTTGTTCCTTTGCCCATTTATTGATTGGCTTATTTGTTTTTCTGGTGTTAAGTGTTTCTGAGTTCTTTGTATATCCTGGAAATTAACATCCCATCTGAGGTGCATGTGGCAAAGATTTTCTCCCAATCTGTAGGCTCTCTTTTCACATTTTTGTTTCTTTTGCTATGAATAAGCTTTATAATTTAATGCCATCCTATTTGCTGATTTATTATTTTATTTCTTGTGCTTTGGGAGTCTTAAGGAAGTCAGTTCTGGAGCCAACATGTTGGACTGTTGGGCCTACACTTTCTTCTAGCTGATTCAGGATTTCTAGTCTCATTTCTAGGTCCACTTTGAGTTGAGTTGAGATGAGAGATAGAGTTTAATTTTCATTCTACTAGATATGGGATTCCCTGTTTTCCCAGCATTATTTATTAAAAAGGCTATCTTTTCTCTAAGGTACAGCTGGTATGAGATACCAGTATTTATTTGGGTTTGTCTTTTTGTCTTCTATTTCATTGGTCTTCATGCTTGTTTTTTGCCAGCAAGATGCTGTTTTTGTTACTATACCTCTGTAGTATAATTTGAGGTTTAGTATTATGATGCCTTCTTCTTCACTGTTCTCACATAGGATTGCCCAAGACCATCATTATTTTGAATGGAGAAATGCTGAAAGCATTTTCTCTAAAAACAGGAACAAGACAAGGATGCCCACTTTGACCATTCCTACTCAACATGGTTCTTGAAACTCTAGCTAGAGCAATTAGGCAAGAAAAGAAATTAAATGGATGTGAATAGGAACAGAAGAGGTTAAATTATCTGTTTGCCGATGACATGATTCTATATTTGGAAGACCCAAAAAGTTCCTACCAGAAGATTTCTAGAACTCATAAATGAATTTAGCAAAGTAGTAGGATATGAAATTAACACCCACCAATCAACTGCATTCCTAATACTCCACTGATGAATCTGCTGAAAAAGAAATTAGGAAAACTATCCCATTTACAATAACCTGGAAAAGAATTATTTGGGAATCAATCTAACAAAAGAGGTGAAGGACCTCTACATTGAAGACTGTAGAATGCTAAAGAAAGAAACTGAAGAAGATCTAAGAGTGCTAGAAGATGGAAAGACCTCCCATGTCCTGGAATAGGCAGAATTAGTATTGTCACAATGGTTGTACTACGAAAAGTGCTATAAAGGTTCAATGCAATTCCCATAAAAATTCCAATGATATTCATCACAGAAATAGAAAAAGCAGTCATGAAATTCATTTGGATACATAAGAAATCCAGAATAGCCAAAGCAATCCTTAGCAAGAAAAGATTCTCAACAATATCAAGTTCATGATGTTATTGCTAGCAGAGCCAGGATTCTATTTCTTAGGTGTTCACTGAATACCTTCTTTCATTCAGATTCTAAAAATCAAAATAAACCTTAGTACATGATTATCTATGAGTTATTTACTTCATCAAACCTGAAGCTAATTGTAGACTTTCATGTATGAATGGAGATTAATATATTGCCAAATATAAGTGAGGATGAAAGTTAAGTATGATTTACCATTAGAGTTTTAAAACTTTTTTTGTATTCCTCCTTTTCTTCTACTGAGAAAGGCAAGTAAAATTGTTATCCATTTGTGCTGCCTCTTGCAAGGGATGCATAAAGGTTGCCTTTTTTATTATGATTCCTTGCAATTGCATGAGTTCCTAAGGATACACAACAAGTTTTTAATCATTGCAGATTGCTTGGGAGTGGTGAAGAAGGGTGCTAACTACTCATAGGTTAAAATGACTTCTGAGCTTCTGTTCTGAATTATAGATCTTCAGATAGGGGATTCTATACTGGGAAGGATAATTAGAAATTCAACTGAACTGTATTCTGTGCAAAAATGATGTCTCTTTGGACCATGCTGCAAGTCTTACTTAATGGTTATGAACCTTTAACAACTAGCAAAAGGTACAAGTAATGGAGGTTATTATATAATAAATGAGAAATACTATTGATATCTTCTTCCCACATGATACTAAAATTGGAATATCACTTTAGTAGCTTGTGATTTGTCATTTTTTTTTACCAAGTTTAAGCTCTTTCTCTTAAAAAATCAATATATTTTAATATTATGTGGTAATGAGTGTCCTGACAACTCATTCATCCATAAGTCATTAACTTTCCTGTCTCCCTCAATGTATCAGTTGAGTTGAATTAATTTTAAAGTGCCAATAGAATGTGAACCTTAAAGATAACTGATACTTAAATATATTACTTTATTATTCATATAAGTCTAGAAAAAAATAGAAATATACTGTGTACAGGAAACTGATTTAGAATTTAAGTATGCTGTCAATAACCTTGCTCTCCTAGTTGTTTCATTTAAGTTTCCATTCTTCCTGCCCCCACCAAATCCATTGCATTGGGAGTTTTGCAAATTCTGCAATTATATAGTAGGTGGGGCTACTTCTTCTAAACCCTTGTTACCAACACCCATCAGTTCTTGGCTAGTTTCCTCCTTTCATCTTCAAATTAGTTTTTTACCTTCCCTAATGGTACTCCTGTATTTCATTCTTCATACAGCAAACAGAGTAATGTTTTAAACAAAGAATGAGGATATATCAAAATCCTATTTAAAATCCTTTTGGGCATCCTGTGGCACTTATGATAAAATCTAAGCCTCTTCATCCTGTCTCCAAGGTCCTGAGGGTCTGGGCTCTCCAACAACATAGCACTCTTCCTTTCCTCTTTGTCATTGTGTTCTAGCCATGTTTTAGGCAGCTGTTTTGCTACTGGGACTGAAAGACCTGAGCAGGAGAATTGTAGAGGAGAAAAAGTTTAATTGGGGGCTCACAGTTTCAGAGGTTTCAATCCATAGACAACTGGCTCCATTCCTTGAGGTTCGAGATGAAGCAGAACCTCATGGTGGAAGAGTGTGGCAGAGGGAAGCAGCTCATATGATGATCAGAGAGCAGAGAGAGACTCTACTCACCAGATACAAATATATACCCCAAAGCCATACCCCCAATGCCTCACTTCCTCCAGCCACACCCTATCTGCCTTCAGTTACCACTCAATTAATCCCATCAGGTGATTACTTCACATATTGAGTTAAAGCTCTTTTAACCCAATCATTTCTTCTCTGAAGCTTCTTGCACTGTCTCACATGTGAGATTTTGGGGGACACTTCACATCCAAACCATAACAAGCCATAATGCTCTCCTCTCGGCTTCTGAAACAGACTGAGCCCACTAATGCCATGAGGCACTTGCATCGACTGCATCTGCCTATGAGGCTCTCAGATATTCTCAAAGATGGCCCAAGTGGCATTCAGAATGTGCACAGCATTTCATGAGTGATAGCTTTCCTTACTGTAGCCAAGCAGGCAGTTCCAGTCCTAGAAAAGTTTTATCACAGCCATTGTTACTTCTTACATTTCCTCATTTATTTGTTCATGGTCGGTTTTCCAGTAGAATATAATCTCCCATGCTAGTCAGACCTCTGTCATTAATACCTGAGATAAAAATAAACTTATAAAAAGAAAAGGGCTAGTTTGGCTCATAATTTTGGAGCTTTCAGTCCACAATTGTTCCCAATGCTTATGGCAAAGTGTATCTCATGTTAAGCCAAAACACTAAAAGAAAGGAGGAGGAAGGGGACGGTGTCCCACTATCCCGTTTAAGAGCACAATTGCAATGGCCTGAAGACCTTCTGATAGGCTCCATTTCCAAATGGTGCCACCATTTCCCAATAGCACCAGACTCAGGACCAAGACTTTACCACATGGGAGATACTTAAGATCCTAACTAGAGATACTTAAGATCCTAACTAGAGCAGTTTTGCAACAACTTAGAAGAGTGGCTGATACATGTGTGGTGAGTTAAATAATCCAACTATATTTCACTTAGGAGAAAAATACTTGGAAATGCTATAAGTAAAAGCAAAATTTAAATGTGCATTATTTCAAATATGTACAAATAGTATATGAAAAAAATGATAGGGTGAGTATAATGTTTTGTTTTGAGTTGGGATTTTTTCCTTTTTTTAAGTTCAAAATTTCTTTTTATAAATTGACACTAATATATACATATACATATATACATACATATATTTCTGAAATACAATATCATAATTCCATATATTTATACAATGTAAAATGATCAAATAAGGCTAATTTGCCTTTCCATATCCTCAAAGATTTATCATTTCTATATCTTTTTTTTTTATAACTTTTTATTTTATTTTTATGTGGTGCTGAGGATCGAACGTAGGGCCTTGCACATGCAAGGCGAGTGCTCTACTGCTGAGCCATAACCCCAGCCCTTCATTTCTATATCTTAGGGAGCTTTAAACTCTTTCTTACTTTGAAATACATCATAAATTATTTTAGACTCTATTCTACTATGCTCTTAAACACAAGAATTAATTCTTTCTTCCTGGGGGTATTTTGGTAGATGCTATCAAATCTATTTGTTATGTTTTTTTTTTTTTTAAGGCCTTGAATAGCTTTATTGAAATCTGTATAAATAAACATGCACATTTCAAATGTAAACTCAAGTGAACCCAAGTGCAGACAAATTTTTTTTTTTTAAATTTTTTATTGTGGGTTGTTCAAAACATTACAAATTTCTTGACATATCATATTCGACATTTTGATTCAAGTGGGTTATGAACTCCCACCTTCACCCCATACATAGATTGCAGAATCACATCAGTTACACATCCATTGATTTACAAATTGCCATCCTAGTGTCTGTTGTGCTCCGCTGCCTTTCCCATCCTCCA
>NW_025999990.1:45084073-45115567 GCF_001458135.2 Marmota marmota marmota | reverse complement strand
GTGTGGAGAACCGAGATGGACCGCTTCCTTCCCCCGTCTCGAACCTAGAATTCGGCCCTGAGTACGGTGCTTGCGCGGCTGGCAGAAACTGCAGCGCTGTAACCCTGCGTCTCTATCCCAGCGCACGCTGCAGACTCTAGCCGCGGGGCGATTTGCTGAATAAGCAGTGTTACCCTCCGTGCGACAAACCTCTCGCGTTTGAGTCCCCGTAGCCGATCCTCGTGCGATGGAAATCCTTCCTCCAGGTTCCGGAGCACCCCACTATTGCTGGAAATTCCTAACAAGATATCCTTTAGCCGTCCTGACTTGTCATACTCCCACACAGTGAAGCAGCACACGGGGGCAATGCACTCCCCTCGCCGCCATCTTCCTTCTCCCCTGTTTGTTATGTTTTGAATATAAAATGTCCCCCAAAGCGCACATGTTAAAAACATTGGTTGCATAGTTTAAAGGTGTGACCTTTGGAAGATGACTGGATCATTCGGCCTCTATTCTAATCAATGTATCAGTAGACAAGCTAAGCATCTAAGAGTGCTATCATCAGAATGGAAAGACAACCCTCAGAATGGGAGAAAATTTACAAATCATATATCTGATAAGGGGCTAATGCTCAGGATAAAAAATATTTCTGGAACTCATAACATAAAATTTTAGAAACCAATTTGAATATACATCTCACCAAAGAATATAGCTAAAAGTACATTGAAAGATGCTCAACATCACTAATCATTACATAAAAACAAATCAAGAACTATTTCTTTTGATTATCTTTGGATGTTTATCATTTTTTTTAAAGTCAGAAAATAAAAAATACAGGCAAAGAAATGGAGAAATTGGAATCCTTGTGCATGGCTGATGAGAACATAAAATTGTACAATAGTGTGGAAAGCAGCATGTCCTTGTGTGTGTGTGTGTGTGTGTGTGTGTGTGTAGGTGTGAGTGTGGGTGTACTAGGATTGAACCCAGTGCCTCATGCATACTAGGCAAGCATAGTCTACCATTGAGCTATGTCCCCAGTCCAACAGTGTATCCTAAACACGGAAGGACCTTCTAATTAGGAATTTCACGTCTAGGTATATACCTCAAAGAATTGAAAACAAAAATTCGAACAGTATTTGTATACCAATGGTTACAGAAGGATCATGTGCAACAGCCAGAAAGGGGATATAATGCAAATGCCCATTGATAGATGAATGGATAAATAAAATGTGGTGTATACATATACCATGGGGTACTCTTCAGCCTTTAAAAGGAATAGCCATCTGATATATTCTGACATGGATGAATCTTGAAAACATACTCTTGAGTGAAATGAGACAGAAAAGGACAAATACCGTGCGATTATATTTATGTCTGAATACTTGGGTCCCCTTACCTCCGTCCTTATGTGAAATACTAACTCCCAAGGCAAGGTCACCTTCAAGAATGGGATTAGTGCCTTTAAGAAGTCTAAGGGAGCTCCTTTGGTCCCTCTACCATTGAAGACATAGATCAAGGACATTATCTATAAATGAAGAGATAGACCCTCACTAGATTCCAGGATGGCCAGGGCCTTAATCTTGGTCTTCTCAGCCCCCAGAACTGTGAAAAATCGTTTTCTACTCAGTTTATGGTATGAACAGACTAAGACATATGTGGTTCCTGGAAAAGTTGAATTCAGGGAGATAGAAAGTTTAATAGTGGTCTATTAACAGGACTAGGCAGGAGGGAATAATGAGGAATTATTGCTTAATGCCTACAGATGTCTAAGTTTTGGATGATCAAAATGTCTTTGAGATGAATAATGGTACTGCTTGCACAACAGTGTGAGTAGACTTAATGCCACTGAGCTACACTTAAAAATGGAGGAAAAGATAAATTGTATCAAATTTTATCATGTGTATATTTTTCATGAACCTAAGTTTAAAACCTCCAATTATAAAACTTCCTGGAGAAAATCTAAGGAAAAATTTTATTACCTTTAATTAGGAAAAGATTTCTTTAGGATATAACCCAAAGTACAATTTGTAATGGAAATTCGTGCTTCATCAAAGGTTAAAAAATCTACTCTTCAAAAAATAGACTAAAATAAAATATTTACAAAATATTTTTACATCTGTTAAAATGCCTTACTCTGACTTAAAAATAACTCTGGAAACAAAATAATGAGAAAATGACTATTCAAAACATTTGAATAGTCAGTCCCCAAAGATGACTGGAATAAGCAAATAAACAAAAAATGCACATCATTAGTTTTTATGGAAATGCAAACTAAAACCAAAGTGAAACGGAATTTTATCATAATGCCAATTAAATGTAAAATTTAATTATGAGACCGGCACAATTTAAGAGACTTTTCATACCAAGTGTCAGTAAGGATTTAGAGAAATTTAAACTCTCATGTAATGCATGCAGGAATGTACAATAGTACAACTGCTTCAGAAAATAATTTAGCAATTTCTTAAAATTTTAGGCATGCATATAGCATATGACCAAGTCATCATAATTCTGTTTGGTCCAAAATGTCATATCACATGCAAGAATATCAATAGCATGTTTATTTGTAAAGGCCAAAGGCCCCAAACCAGTCAAATACTCACCAACAGGTGATTGGCTGAACAAAGTGTGGATACCCCACACAGTGGAATACCACTCAGTAATAAAAAGGAGTGAATTCTTGATACTTAATGGATCTCAGAATAATTCTGCCAAGTAAAAGAAGTCAGATTAAAAGAGTATGTAGTTTCTAGTGTCATTTATTTTTTTTCATATTTTATTATTTTTATTTTTATTTTTTATCTTTATTTCTTACATAATGACAATAGTGGAATGCATTACAATCATAATTATCCACTCACAGCACAAATTTTTGTATCTCTGTATATAAAGTATGTTCACGCCAAATCATTTATATAACTTGAAATTACAAACTAATATAGTGAAAGCAGATCATTGGCTGCCTATTTATGGGAAGAGGGTAAATGAGGTAGGAGGCTTCATGAAGGGCCAAGATGAAACTTGATGGTGATGGATATGTGTGTTACCCTGATACTGGTGATGGCTTTACCTGTGTATGTTATACCTCATCAAATTTTATACTTTGAATAAGTGCAATATGTTATACATCCATTGTATCTCTTAAAAAACTGTTTAAAAACTGGGAAAAATAAAGGGAGAAAAAAATACAAAAGAAAGAGAAAAAAAGTAATGAAGGAAGGAAGCAAGGAAGGACAGTGTGTTCTCATGTAGCGCTCACCTCTTAGTTGTATGGTTATTATTTCATTCAAATTATAAATACCTTAGTATTTAAATATTTCCAATGAATCTTAGTCTTCTTAAATTTCTGCATAAAAATCAACTTTCTACAAACAGAAACTCAATACAATTAAAAAATTCTTATTAATAATTTGAGACTGTTTTGTAGGGACCTGACTGATACTATTTGAATGCATGGGAAAGAAATTTAGTTGGGAATCATTATCTTAGATTGTTTTGGACAAACTATCCCAAGACAAATATCATGGCTTCCAGATTTTTAAATCCTAACAGAACTACCACATGTCTGTGTTTGTCTTTTCTTTTTATAATAATAGAAATAAATCATTACCCTTAATAATTAATAATTAGCTATAAGTTGTTTTACATCATTTTTAAGACTAATCACAACTATTTATAGAGTCAGTGTTGAATGCTTGTCTTGAGCAGAATTTTATAGTTTTCTATCCCATGACTTAATATTACCTTCTAGAAACATCCATACTTTTCAAAGAATTACAACACAATAGCCAGCATGCGTGAGTGAGGTAGAAGAGTCTGTCTAGCTGTGTTCTCATTACTGTGGTCATGTTTTGTATAGTCTGAGACCACTACATATGTATAAAACAGTGAGAATTTGATTAAATCGTTAATTCTTTAGCCACTTTCTTCTGCCCTTTGGTGAATGTGGCCCAGTCCTAGTACAGCAGACTGTCTTTCCCTATTTCCCTTCCTATTCTAGATAGGACGAGTGACGTACAGAGACATGTACAATTTTACACCATGTTTTATATTTTAAAATGACTTTTAAGTGACAAAAAGGAGGATGGCTAAACCTTACCACTCACTATGTAGGTGTTGAAGCTAATTAAAATCTGGTGACTTCTGAATTAACTTGTCGGGCCCTACAGTGATGGAAATTGCTTCTTTCTAGTATTATTGACTGACAAAGCAGGTGACAGCTTGTTTGCCTCCTTTGAACAAGTTCATTAGTTTCCAATAATGGCTGTTTCAGGTAAATACTTCAGTATTTAATTAGCAGGCTCTCTTTGGTGAGTTAGAAACAATTACAAGATCTTTTCTCTTCCATTTGTGTTCAGGACCCAAATGCTTTCTTTGGCCCATCTGACTCATCTTCAGTCAATAGTTGTATGCCTGACAGCTGCCATCAATAACTATTGAAGCAACTGCCCATGTATTTTTTTTTTATGATCTAAAAATAAGATTCCATCAATCTTGAAGATTAACTACTTGGACAGCACAAGTTTTAAACCTCTTTCAGTTCAAGTCTTCCAGTTGACACCACTTAGTCAATATTCTGTGTCGTTGCCTAATAAATTGAAACAACATGTAAGTGTTGAAAATTTCTACCCCGAGCCCATACAAGTGTTCAGTTGAAAATATCCTAGTGAAAGAGAATGTTTAATGTCAACATATATTGAGAGCCTGCTATGAGCTTGTCTCTAGGGACCCAGAAGGTACTCAAGACTTTGTCTCTGTCTTAATATAATCCCCAGTATAGTGGAGAAATAAGTCAACATTTAACCATATTACATTAATATAATTTAACGTTAGTATGCTATGACACAGGAATCAGAGCTGGAGGGACACTTGCATATTGAATAGTAGGAGCTTTCAGATTCTGTCTGTCTACTCTTTGTGAAAAGGTAGAGGTCAAGAAAAGAACATTGGTGGGGATAATTGGGCTTGAAGAAAAAGAACATTTTAAAAGTAATGCTCTATATGAATCTCTGGCAAGATGCAGCTATATCTGAAGAGGATCTTAGCAAAGTTTCCTTTTGTGATGCTTTCCCTGAAAAAAAATTATACAATAAATATTTAAATTATTCTTCAGGGCATTTTGTGTTGGACTTGCATTTCTTTTGAATGTTTGCTATATGCAAATTGAAAACTAAACTTTATAAGGTATACCTTTAAGGAAACATCATACTAGATTTTACAAATGAGATGAAGATTTGGTGGCATTTTAAATAATGTTATTACCCTAGGCCAATTGTTTTGGTGCATGCCTATAATCCCAGTGACTTGGGAGGCTAAAACAGGAGGATCAGTTTGAGGACAGCCTCAGAAACCTACCAAGACCTTCAGCAACTTAGACCCTGTCTCAAAAAAAAACGGGGGGCGGGGGGGTCTGGGCTTGTAGCTCAGTGGTAAAGAAGCCCCCTGGGTTCAATCCTTAATACCTGTCTCCATACCCCCTCAAAAGTTATTACCCAGAAATGAACTGAAAGCACAGCTTTGTCATGACTGCCTACATGTTAGAATTACAAGGGGTCTAGGCAACTCTTCATGGCTGTGACCAAAATAACTGAAGAACAACTTGGAGGAAGAAAAGTTTATTTTGGCTCATAATTTCAGAGGTTACTTCCATGGTTGCTTCACTGCATTGCTCTGGGACTTAAATAAGGCAGAACAACATGGTGAAAGGAGTGGTGGAGGGAAACTGCTCCCTTCATGGTGGCCAGGAAGCAGAGCAAAGGGGAATGGGTTTCAGGGGAAATGACCCCTTCCAGGGTATGCCTCCCAGTGACCCACCTCATTCAGCCGTACCCTACCTGCTCCAGTTACCGTCCATTTAATTCATTGAAACTAGGGTGGACTGATTATATTAGAGATTTCATGATTCAATCATTTTACCTCTGAACATTCCTGCTTTAATCCAGGAGCTTTGGGGGGACACTTATATCCAAATCATAACACAGTGCAAGGGTTTGGGTGTTACAAAAGACAAAAAAGTATAACAAGTTTTTTAATTAACCCAAATCTATAGATGGAGTGTCTGAGATTAAAACTAAAATTTTTGGAAGAATTTGTTTTTCAGAACCAAAAGGCACAAATCCTGCTCCTTCCAAGAGTTCAGCCACTATTTGGGCCTTGTGGATTATTGCTAGCATATATACTAGGGCCTAACTATTACCATATCTTTCAAGTTTTAAATATCAACTAAAATCCAATGTTTAAAAAATATAAAATTCTCCACTTTCTGTATTATATTCCAAGAATGCCATCTATTCTTAGCGTGCTGTGGACTATCATTACTAGGACCATCTGCAGGCCAATTTTTTGCACACTGTTAATATACATAGTCAATCATCATTATTTGCAGATTGCATATGGGTGAATTCATCTGCTTGCTAGAATTTGAACCTCAAAATCAATACTGTGACACAGAGTCAAACATGCATAGAGTGGAAAAAAGTTTTAGTTGCCTGAAATATGTCTTCCCAGCTGAGGATGAACAAGGCAACAGTCTGCCTTCTTGTTTCAGTATTCATACTGTAAATAAGGGTCATTTTCATGGTCCACTTAGTGTCATATTTTTCATATATTTTGTGTTTTTTTTTTTTGTTTTTGGCAACTGACTTTGTTGTTAAACTGGCTTCTATGCATAGCGGTAAAGTCATGTTTAGTGTTGCTAAATGCAAGAAGACTATGATGTGCCTTATGAAGAAAATACTAGTGTTAGAGAAGTTTCATTTCATAAATTATGTAGTGCTATTGTTTGTCAGTTTAAAGTTAATAATAAATTATACATTAAATAAGCTGACTTTAAACAGAAATATGCAAGTGTGTATATTGATTGGATTACAAATAGGTTTGTGACCGGAATCTTGAAGGATCCTAACCCCTTATTTCTCCTAGAAGCAATAGTGCAGTATTTGCTAATTGAGTATTTGCTATGACATTTTTTGGCATAACTACTACAAATAGCAAGAAACAACCATAATATCTTGCTCTAGGTGTGAGTTACTAAGCAACACCATCCACCAACCTCCCCCCCGCCGCCCCGCAAATTACATCAGTAAAGTCAGTCAAGACTGCAGAATAAAGGATCAACAGAGTTCTGACTTAGAGAATTGGGCAGAAGTGAGGAGCTGTGAGTGACCCAAGAGTTCCCACATTCATGAAGTTGATTCTTCTTCCACGCATGCTGAGCATACGTGAGAAAAATTTGGGGTATAGTAGTCACCTATCAGATGACCAGAGCTATCCCAGAAAGTCAGAGATCACCCCTTCTAATTTACTTCTAGAATGACTGGATTGGAGAGAGGTGGAGTCACTGTGACCATCTGGCATGCCCTGTTCTCATTGGTGAATTGAGAGTTGAAGTATTCTCACTTCATTGCACTTGTGAGGTGAAGGTAATTGTGGACCAACCAGCCTCACAAGGAAAAAGAAGGCTATTCTTCCATCTATTCTCCATGATGTTGGCATAGACAGGGAGGAGCTGGATTGAAATTGAATTCTGATAATAATGAATTTGCAGATACCCCAATTGCAATGTTTATTAGAACAAACTTTTACGATTTTAACTAGATTGAAGAATCTATCACCATTTCCAGGAATAAGAGAGGGTATGAATGGATATGCAAAGTAGAGATGGGGAGCTTAGTAGTCAGAAAAGACTCAGCCGACTCAAATTAATATTGAGTTTCCTCTGATCTGTTCGTCTGAAAGAGAGGTCGGTAATAGTTCTGTCAAGGGGGTATATGTTGGAAAATGAGTGATGAATGAACAGCATGGGAAGAATTGGAATGTGGACAGGGTAAGAGTGATTTCTTGTAGATACCAGAGGCCTACAAACTTGTAGAGAGAAAGATACTTTAGGTAACTTTTATTACAGAATGAGTTGTATAAATTTGGGATTGCCCCATTCAAATCAGTAAAGTGCTTTATACATTTTTTTTTAAATCTGTATATTTTGAAAATGGATAGCTGAATTGAGATTAACTATAAAGGTAGAGGAGGGAAGAAGTTTTTATATAAATTTTGTGATATGGAAGATGAATTTATCTTGTGAGAGAAACTTGAATGTTATAAGTTTGAGAACAGTATTAATTAAAAAATGATGTGAAGCATAAGTTGACTATGGAACTGTTGGATTGCCAGGTTATTTCTAGGATCCAGCTGAAATTGTTGACAAATTTTATATACATATATGTATGTTTACATATGTGGTTATTTGATTTTTATCCCAAACTACTCAGGAAATTACTGTACATATTAAGACAAATATTTGTGTTCATATGAGGGTGAACACTTGTAGGAAAGTGGAAAAAAATGACATGCGTCAAGATAACTTGCAATTTTGCCAGGAGTGTTTGACATGATATACTACAGAGTCTTAATTATTTTAGATCCACTCTGCCCAGTGAAGCTGATGAAAATGAATGACTCCATAAGGTATCACTATGTACAATGTTCCACTATAAAAAGAATGATTCCTGCAGGAAAATGGATAGAACTGGAAAATATAATGTAAAATGAAATAAACCAGACAGAAAGAAAAGTATTGCATAATCTTTCTCATATGTGAATGCTAAACAGTGTCAACCTGAAAACCATCAACCACTGAAGTACATATACATGTATGTATATAATCACAATAGTGATAACTAGAGATTGGGAAATGCATGGGGGAGGGCAAGGGTAGAAAAAGGTTGGTGTGATCAATGCACATTGTATGCATATATTGAAAAATAACTTTGAACCCCACTAATATGCACAATTACTATGTGTTAATAAATAATCTTAAAAAAAGGAAAATATTTTTTAAAAATTACAAAAGAGAAGAATGAGAGAGACCCAAGTTAACATACTTTCTCTGTCTTGCCCATGTGATACCCTCCTGTGTGCTCTGAGGCAGCAAGAAGGCCCTTGCCAGATTCTGACACCAGACTCTTAGACTTACCAGTCTCTTAGAACTGTGAGCCAAATAAACTTCTATTCTTTATAAATTAAAAAAAATGATATATGTTTCTAGAAGATAAATAATTATTGGAGGGAGCTAGAAATTAATCATGCTATACAACATGATTTTATTTTGTTGTTGTTATTAATGGTCATAGACATGTTTTTAAACATGCCTATAACATCTTTGTAATTATTTCTAAGGAATAAAAGATGGAAGAAGTGATTCTATGTAACTTCCAAGGCTAAGTTATAAATCAAGTTCTTTCTCTTTTGGAATTATTGATCTTGTAATCTAGCCACCATGTTTTGAGAAAACCCAGGTCACATAGAAAAGAGGTATACAGCTTTAGTTAATGCTGAAGCTGGTATCCAGCAATACCTCAGAGCCATGAAATTGAATGAGCTTTCTGAAGATTCTGATTCCCAGCCTTCAAACTGTCCTAGCTGAGATCAAATGGAGTAAAGTAAAACTGTCTTAATCAAGCCCTCTAGAAATAACAAATTCATGAGAAAAATAAATACTTTTAAGTCACCAAGTTTTAGGAGGGTTTGTTAGGTGGCAATAAATAACTAGAAGAGGCATTTTCTTGAAGTATATGAGCCATAGATTTTTCCTTGTTAGCTGGGATGGAAAGAAAAACTGGCTGGATAAAAATGCCATTAAGTTTAAATTTATAGGGAAGTAAACATGAGAGCAGCTACAGCTGATATTTTTTATGTCTTTATGGGTGATAAGCCCATTTGCTTCATCGCTGAGACAAAGTGGAGAGGAGTTGATAGGAATGGGTTTGAAGTTTTGATTAAATATTAAAATTTCAGAATCAGTTATTTGGGGAACAAGGAAGGAGTTAATTAAAGTGACTGACAAATTTAAAAAATGAATGATATTGCAAATCATATGTAATAATGTATCGTTACTTTCAGCATAGCTATACTTGTTTTTTCATTAGTGATACAAGTGAAGAGTGTGTAAAATGTTTTGTAAGATGAATTTGGTTGACAATAAAGGGAGCTATGAAATGCACAATGTTAGTGATGTAGTGTGTGAAATTAGTCACAGAGCCCAGGATATGTAGATGAAAAAGCAAAACCAGGGGAAATCTGATAACCTAGGAAATTAGGAGGAGATCAAGGATTGAAGGTCAAGGTGTGGTAAAAGAACAAGTTTATTTTGAGGAAATTGAAGAGGCTAAAATCTCTGTTTGGATATAGGAATTTTCAAGTTTAAGATTTCAACGTTGAAGATGTTTTACTGGTAATAAAAAGCATTGTGTTACCACATGTGAGAGTTATAGAAGGGAGTAAAATTGAAAGAAATACAGAAATTAAGACGCTCTGAGGTTAGGAAGACTTGTGGCTGGTTGTGTGGAGTTACAGTGGGGTAGGAGGTGGATTGAAAAGGAAGAATATAACCTCTGCAGAAAAACCTAAAAACTTTTATATATTGATGTTGAGAATAGGAGGAGGGTGGCATACATTTGTATATGGACTTCAAGATGGAGAATCTGTTGAGGAAAAGTTTTTAATATTGGATGCTAATCTCTTTTTCTGGCATTGGGGTAGGGATGGTGTCATTACACTTGGGAGGATTGGAGAGACACTGAGAGCCATCAGATGAGTTAAAATTAAGGAGATAAGTGGTTTAGGAAAAGACCAAGGCTATATAAGAGTGTCTTTAAAATATCCTCAGTGTTCTAGAGGCTACTGATTGGTCAGGGAGATTTAAATAAAGTGTAGGAACATAGTTTTTCATTATTGCAAGAATCTGGTAAGGAGAAAAGAGTTGGGACACATCATAATCCAGGGTGGGGAGAACAACACACAGAAAACTATTATGTGTAGTGATAAATGTGAATTACTGAAGGTGAGGGTAGTCCAAAACTAAATCTAAATACTTAATAGTCATATGTGACAGTGTTCTGTATGAAAAAGCCAGCTGGGAATAGGGCACATATCAATTCTGAGTTGATAAAAATATTCACCTTTATTTTCTGACTACTAATTCCATGATGGCAGTAATCGTGCCTCTGTGTTCATTACTGCATGCCTAGAATAGCGCCCAGCACATCAGAAATGATTAGCAAATGCTTGTTAAGTAAACCATTCAACTAATAACAATCTCGATAATATTAAAGGTTTTGTTAAGTATGTATTGTGTATCAGAAATGATACTAGCGGTACTTTACATAGATTACTACATTTAATCTACATATTTATGAGGTCATCATCATCAAATTCTAGATTGAGATGCCAAGAGATTAAATGATGCAGGCACAAAGTTAGTATAAGAATGTATTGAATTTAAACTCAGGTCTGATTCCAAAGGATAGGCTTTGAACGCCACTCGATGATATATATTACATACTTATGAGTGTGGATTATAATCTGTGCATGGGGCATGGGGAGAAAGGAAGCAATTGGGTCTTGGGTGGTTAACTGTGAATTCTAGGGATGAAGGCTGAGAAAGTTGACAGGGTCAAAGGAGGGACATTGATGAAAATAAACTCAGAGATCCAGCTGGCTAACATCTCATATGTACCCATATTTTGAACCAAATTATTTTGTTGTTTTGTGGTTTTTAAAAATTCCTTATAGATTTCATATATCAATCTCTTGTTAGACATGTAATTTGCAAATATTTTCTCCCAGTTTATAGGTTCTTTTCAGTCTATTTACTGTCTCCTTTGCGGTATAACAACTTCTTAGTCTGACATAATTCCATTTGTATATTTTTGTCTCTGTTGCCTATGCTTCTGAGGTATGACCTAAAACGTCATCACCCATACTGATGTTTTGAAGTATTTCCTCTGTGTTTCAGTGTGATGTGACAGTGTGCATCTATAACTTCCCAGGTGTAGCTAAAGGCAAGGATTGTCTGAGTCAGATGTAACAGTCCTTCCATCTACATACAGCAGTCACAGTTCCTGTTAAAATTAAGAAGAGAAATCAAGGGGTGGGGGAGGAAATCCAAATGCCAATTTTTAAGGTTTCATGCAACTGGAATTTGAGGTTAAAAACATAAATGATTTACTTTTGATTCATCAGTCTCATTTAGATCAATAATTAAATCAGTATCATTCAGCTATATGTGAATAACTATGAAAAATATCTGCGTGGCTTAAGTCACATTCTGTAGACATCTATGTCACTGTTACCTTTATTTAAACTATTTCTCAAATCCTGTAATTCCATATTGGTTCCAGGCCACACTCTCGTCCTGATATATCCTTTGATTTATCAAGGACTTGTCTATCAGGCAATGACTCACATTAAAGAGCTAAGGCAGATCCATGACAGCACACTGCTTTCCTCCCCATTTGATCTGATTTCCCTTCAGAGCCCTGTTGTCATTGTCATTTCAAAGTCACTGCTGGCCACATGTTTGGAAATATCTGAACCACTCACACCAACATTTCATATGAATTCCTGAAGCAGAAATGGAGACCTCTGAGCAAGTGCTCACACTGTTGATCTTGCTATGTTTCACATGAAACTGGGGATTTGGTTTGGGCTATAAACTGGGTTAGAAAATGCTCCCATTCTTTTCCTCCCATTGTGTGATGCTAGCAATAATGAACTCCACAATGAATTCACTTACAGTTATCTTTATATTTCATATGCTTCCTTCTCTTCCATTTTCTTCCAACTTTTGCTTTGTCTATCAACCCATTTCACCATGGCCTCTATTAATGTATTGCAAATAAATTCAGCTATTTTCTTAGTCCTTCTCTTGGCTCTTCAACCCTGTGGCAAAAAAGCAAGACCAAATGGATTCCCTAGCACAGCCTCCTGGTGGCCAGGACTCCCAATTTCTGGCCATTATTTCTCCCATACTCTATCACACAGTAGCGTAGAAAAAAAAAAAAAAAGAAGTATTATTAGTGCTAATATTTAATAGAGAGAAGGGACAAAAGAAATATGTATAGTGATGTTGGCCTGTTTTAAAAGCTCTGATCTTTTAGACAGATAATATATCCTTAACGTATGTGTCTTAAGTTAAATATTTTTATGACTATTGCTATCAATATAGGCACAATTGAATTTTTTACAGCTAATCTAAATGTGTAAAGTTATTTCCTAATATGTGTCCTTTTATACCATTGGGGGGGTATAAATCAGAGATTAATTAAGTATAAATAAGTATAAGTTGAAATTGATATAAATTAATTAAAACTAGCTTAATGTAGTTTCATGAATTGGTAAATATAACAATTATAATTAATAAAACAAAATCTTATTGACAAATCAAAGTTCTTTAATACTATAAATTTAGTTCATATTGATTAAAATAATTTTATATAAACTGGGAAAATCATTTTGTTACTTATCAAAGAGATTTCAGTGTTTGTTGATCTACCATAAATAGAATGCTTCTGACTTTTTACCAGTAGAAAAATCTTTAGACTTGAATTTAAAGATACATTTCTAGTTCTTAGGTTAAAAGATATTTAGACAGTAAATAATCTGCTTCAAACTCATTTTTGTTATTTAAAAGCTGAAGAAATAAGACTTAATGAGTTTGAAGGACACATTTGGCTGTAAAAGCTAAAACCCTGGTAAAAATTGGGCTTAATAGCTAAGCTACATAAATTAATTTAGAAAAAAATATTCAGAGAAAGTTATTATTTGTTTGCTTATCTTTGTTAGCATGTAAGTTTTACATGTACAAGATTGTGACATTTTATATTAGTTTGCCATTGAGAGATATAATGTCTGGTATGCACCTGGTTCTCAGTAAGAGTGAAATAAAAAATTAATGTCATTTCAGGAAAGTTAACACTAGAAAATAATTTTCTGTTTTGCTGCTGTAAAACCTTAAGTTTTTATTTAAAAAGAAAGAAAATTTAGGAAACACTTACATACACCACACACACACATTTGAACCTTATTAAGAAGACTAACAGGATAATATGAGAAATTTCAGATGGCAGTTATTAAGTTAAATCTTAAAGACTGTGACATTATAAGTAGTGCAAACATTCAATTAAAATTATGAAACTCAAATTATAAGATCATGTGCAATTTATCTAAAGTAGCATTGTCTTCTAGCTTGATACAAATTCTTCTTAAATTATTAGTGAGCTAGACCTTTAAAATTACTTGGCAAGATAGTTTTATTGCTTGATAATTAGGAGCCACTTTTTTTTTTACTTTTGATTCAAATTTACTTAAATGTGAACAGTATTCATGTGTAAGTTTTCACTTGTTATACTCTTGTTTTTCCCTTATGTGGATAAAAAGACATCAAAATGGTAACAGCAACTATGTATGGTTGGCAACTATATTTGTTTTTGTCCTCCTTCTTTTTTTTATTATTTCTTACATACATGAGAATAGTGGAGTCACATTTTAAAGACACGCTTTTATATAACATGGAAAAACTTAACTGCTCAGAAATTTGGAAAATAAAGCTCAATGTTTGTTCATTTTATTGTTTCTCTTTTATCCTCCCTGTTTCAAGGTAGTTTTCTTGCATTTAGAATATATAGATAATACTGCAAATAAAAGAAAAAATTTGATTTGCATTATATTCAAATTCAGTTGATTTCACCATGTTTTCATTTAGTTACCTAATACTTCAGTGCTACTGAAAATATGCTGTATACATACTGTTCTGTTAAAAGGTGAAAATATCAGTAGAGTGGTTTGTAGAGAAAAATATGTTCTGTTATTTTGGAAATAATGCAGAATTTGGTGTTGCTGTCTTCTCAGGTTCCAATTCCTGTTTTCATTATTTGAAAGATCTCCTTTCCCAAACATCAACATAGCACTTATTATATATGGGTCTCCTTCATTAACTTTAACTCATCAGCAAACATTTCTATATTGCTCTTTGTTTAGGTGAATTCCTTAGGTCTGTGATCAATCTAGTTAGGAGACTTCATTCATTGTACTCTATCTTCTGTTTTTCCATACTTTATTCAGATTTCACTAGTTCCCCTGCCCGCCCCCCGAAATGTCTTATTTCCATTTTGAATCCATTGCCCCAAATCCTTTATTACAATCAGTCACCTTGCTTCTTAGCCTTCTGTGGGTTACAACAGTTTCTTAGATGTTCCTTATTTTCGATGATCTTGATAGTTTTAAGGAATACTGGTCAAGTAGTTTATATCATGTCCTTTTAGTGGTATTTATCTGATTATTTCCCTTGCTAGATGGTGTTAAAGGTTTTGGTGTGGAAGATCACAGAAATGAAGTGCCTTCCTTACCACCTCTTATCAAAGTTGCATGTTATCAACATTACATCAATGGTTATGTTACCTTGAATCACCTGGGATCTCTTAGAGTGTTTGCCAGGTTTCTACATTATAGATTTCCCCCTCATTTTGAAGCTCTACTTTTTGTGAGTTGTTAAGTATAGCCAACATTCATGGTAAGAGAGGAAGTTTCATAATCTTGTTGGGAAATGTTTAAAAAAGTTGTTTGACATTATTCCATATGGGGAATTTTTCTCTTTTCCGTTATAGCTTTTACTTGATATTTATATATACCAATATTTATATAGTTTGGATACATGTATAATTATTTTGTGCTTTGGGTTATAGTCCAATACTATGTTACTTACTCTGTTGCTCAAATTGTTTCATATTTGTCCATGGGTAGCACTTTTTTTGGTGTACTTTACTATTTGGTAATGATAAGATGCTTTAAACTTTTTTGCATGTTCTCTGCTCATTCCTAGAATCAGCTATTTCTCTAAGGATCCCTGGATCCTTTTACCAAAAAATGTTGTAGAAACCAAGATCAGGGACCTGGATTTGCTCATTCCTAGTAGAATATCATTGTTTGTATGCTGTCTCAGTGGACAGAAATAGTAATAATTTACAAATTTCCACCCTTGGCCATTTTTGTAGGCCAGTATCTGTGAGCAAATTTCTCACCTTTCTAATTACACATATTCCTCCTAGTCTTTTAACATTTAACTTGAGTTCTAACTCTTTCATTAATATTTTCTTATCTAAACTATTGAATTTTCTCTAGTGGCTAGCATTCATAATAGCCGCTTACATATCTATTGATTTATTCTTTCATGTAAATATATAATATACAATAATTTTGTATAATTTATTATCCAAACCAAAGACACTGTCAAATCAGAATTAAATGAGAAACAGGAAGAATGTATGTAATGGCTTAACATCATACATCTTTATTTACTTTGGCTATTAAAGTAGCCCTTATATTAGAGAATCAGATGGGGACATTAAATTGTTTTGTTGGCAAAATCACAATTAAAGGTTTTGTTTGCTTTAAAATTTTATCCTTTAGGTAAACAAAATCATTCTAGGGTGATACTACTTTAAGTCATAAAATCATAAAATTATAATATAAAAATGAAATGGGATTTTTGGGTTTAGTGAGACAGAATAATGATGTCTTTACCTCTTTTTCCACTTGAAAATCACTCAAAACTGATAGGAAGAATGAGAAACAGATACCCACATTCTTCCTTTGGCAAATCTAGGAACTATTCATGACCTGGAAATATCTTATATGAGAAAAGGTTGCCAGATTTAGATCAATAGTCATGCATGGACTGAAGTTGCCTAATAAAGAAAGAGACTCTAAAATTTGCTAATAAAGAAAAATCCAGCTCTGTGTTTTATAGAAGTGTCAAATTTAAAGCACAGTGATTCAAGGAGGGTAATAGTAAAGGAAAGGGCAAAAATATCCCAAGTACATGGTAACAGTAAGAGAATAGGGGTTGTAATAATTGCAAGTTCAGAGTCCAGCCAAGGAAGCCCACTCATTCTGTTACTATTTAATTATGTTCTTAAGTTAATAACCAATTCAATTAGATAAGAGAAATTAATGAAAGACATAAAGATTTTTTAAAAAGGGAAGTAAACCTGTTTTCACGTGGCATCCAACATACTTTTATAACCATGAAAATCAATGATGAAACAAAATCAAGCAATAAAAGAATTCAGCAAAGATAAGAAATTCATTAAAAATAGCATTCATGTGCACAGATAACAACTATTCAGAAATATTAGAAGTAAGATATTTTATTTTACATTGTACAAATATAAACTACTGGGGATACATTTGGTAAGAAGTATTCAAATTGTATATGGATAAAATTGTGAAGCATTATTGAAAGTCACAAACGTGGATTTGAGAAAAGGAAAGGAAACCCTTTATACTTCAGGATGCTTCAACATCTTCAAGAGGTTAAAATATCCTACTTTACTTAAAACTAAATACAATCCAAATGAAAAAAAAAAAACAAACAACAACTAAATACAATCCAGTGAGCTACTACAAAAGTTGAACCTTAATTTCAAATGAGAAATCAACCAATAAAGGACCCTTAAACATGTGAAGAAATTTTCACCTTCACCAATAATAAGAGAAATGCGAATTAAAACTATGCTGAGATTTTTTTTACACATGTTAGAATGGTTTAAATGAAAAAGACTAACCAAACCAAGTATTGGCATGGATGTGATAGAGCTGAAACATTTATATACACTGCAACCATAAAACTTCTTCAGAAGACAATTTGCCAGGTTCTTGACAAGGTAAGATACACCTACCAGGTGGTCTAGTCATTCCACTACTAGTTATTTATCAAAGAGTAATGCAAGTATGTATCTATACAAGGAGTGGTCCACAAATGGTCATAATACCTTTATTTGTAAAGCCCCAAACTAGAAATAATTCAAGTGTCCATCAGTAGATAAAATTTAACATGCATATAATTGAATAATCCTCAGAAATATAAAGGAGTGATGTATCCATAACATGATTGGATTACAAAATATGCTGAGTGAAGGAAGCCAAATTGAGAAAATAGTTTCTGATACCATTTATTTAAACCTCTCACAAGTGCAAACCAACTAGTGACAAACAAGAAACAGATCAGTGGTTTCCTATTGATGGGGAGGAGGGAAAATAAAGTGGGAGTTATTACAGAGGTAGGAGGAAACTTGGGGAGGTGATGGATATATCCATTATCTTGATTGTGGAGATGGTTTCACAGGTATAGACGTAACCTATTGAATGTACATTTTAAATATGCAGAATTTATCATATGCCCATTATACCTCAATAAATTATCAAGAAAAAAGATGACACAGAGATACCATTTCTTACACAGCAGATTTATGAAAGTTAAAAAAATTTCAATCCTAAGGTAGGGAATTTGGCAATATCTAATTATACTCCATATTCATTGACTCTTTGATATAGAAAACCAATTGTAGCAATGACACCAAGCATATATATTTCCTACAGAAAGAAAATATATTTACATAAAGGTATTCACTGCAGCCTTTCTTGAAATTGTGACATACTGTAAACAACATCATGCTCCAGTGTATGCATACTATGAAGTTCTAGGCAGCTCTTAACAAATTGAGGACAATCTCTATGAACTGATGTGGAATGATTTTCAGGAGAAATTAAGTGAAAATAGCTAACAGGAAGGAGTATTCATGAAACCCTGATTTGGTATACCTTGGTAAGAAGAAATATTATGAATAACAAAAATAAAACACGAATATATCCTTATAGCTACAAAACATGGGGAAAATGAACCAAAAAACATTAAATGTCTCTTATTTAAAATAGCTGGGGAGAGGAATCACACTGGAAGATATATGAGAAGTGACACTTCTTATAAAAGTTTGAATTTTAAAGCATATTATTCTATATATTAGAAAAAGAAAAGTAACCAATAAGGATAGGAAGGTAGGAAAATCAAAAGCAAAGTGAAACAAATGAACCTAGATATATTTATAATAAATACTATAACCACACAGAGGAAGAGAGAAAAAGGAAAGAAGGAAAGAAGGAAGGGAAAGAAAGAAAAGAGTGAAATAATTCAGATAGTTTATGAACAACATTTGACTATATATCCTCAATGTTGGGCACAGATGTAATGTGTAGAGAGGAATTGAAAAAAATCGAAACTTACTTTTAATAGGTTTGTTCATTATATGAGAAACACATTGAATTATTTTAGATACATCTACAATAGGATTGACTAAATGATTAAATGTATTGAAGTCACAGGGAAGCAAGGTTTCCACTGTGGAAGTGACAGATGTACAAATGGAATGGGAGAAGAAAAGAAAGAGACCTAGAGGAATGATATCAATGGGGGCTCATGATATCTGAAATATGTATATTTGGCATAGATGCATGATTATTTGTGTACGTGCATATCTATGTGTATTTATGTTTCCAAGTTCTGTCCACTTGAAGGATCAAAAAACAAAGACATACCTGTGACAATGAGTGCCAGATCTTGGTCTCTGAAACTATTCTCCACTTAATGGAACCAGAAATCTTCAGAGCCGTTACTGATTTGGGGAGGAATAGGATAAGTACAGGATGGGCCTGGAGCACCCTGTTACATCAGAAAGTAAGGAGCTGCTCAAAGAAAAAAAATATGGTGTGTTACAAAGACATAGGAGTCAGATTGAAGGGGGTCTCCCTGGCCAAAGTTTGGGCTATTTAAGTACTGAATTCTAAACTACTGAAAAAATAAGAACTAATTAATCCACATTTAAAGTAAAGAGATGTATAAATAAATGGGGGAGAGTAGAAGGTTGCTTATAATAGGAGGGCCAACTAGTAAATGTGAAGGGAATGCCAGAGATGGAAAATCCGTCACTGGGCAATAGTATGTGAAGATTGGATCAGGCAAGGACCACTGATGGATGCTAACTCCAGGAGTAATTTTTGATGAAGAATGGGGTATTTTCATTGTTTAAGATCGTCTCTTCACAGATTGGTAGTTGCAAAAGGAAAATTAAGTGGATAAAATGAGCAATACCTTGACTAGACAATGGACAATAACATTATATGTTAGACTCAGATGGACCTCATGGATCTTCAGATATGAAATTTGGGGAAGTAAACAATAGCACCTGTGAAGTGTTCCGGATGAGAATGTATATAACTTCAATTTCATAATAAGGAAATACCAGGCCAACACAAATGAGGAATATTTGATGGCAAAAACATGGTAGCTTTATTTTTCAAAAAAAATGTTGATATAACAGAAAAAGACTGCAGAAGATATATGGCAGCTGAACACCACATGAGATCGTATGTTGGAGTGCACACTTATGCAATAATAGGGCAGATGATAAAATTGGAACTTGTGCTGTAGATTAGGAAAAGTATTGTATTATGTTCATTTGAAAAAGTTATAATTGTACTAATTGTACTACAATTATACAAAAGAATACCACTATTTTGGAAAGAAGAGAACTGCAGATTCAGGAAGCAGGCACCAAAACAAAGCACATTTCATTGACATCACTCTTTCTGTAAGTAGTCTTCACAGAGACTGTGGAGTCAAAAGACTAGGGAGAAAAAAAAAGGAAACTTGAAGAAGCAGTTGATATTTTTTCAACTTAAAAACCAATTTCAACTTTTTTTTTGTTTTTGCCTTTGTAGTGTCTGACACAATACTATTCTGTATGATAGACAGATGTCATCTATAACTTGACTCATGGATTGATTTTTGGTCCAGAAGTTCTGAAAATGGATGCAGAGAAAATGTCAGACCAGAGGAACGATTAGAAAATAAGAGCATCATCTGTTAAAGACAAAAAATAAAATACATTGATAAATATTACTGCCACACTTGCTGAAGCCTTTAAACTACTTGAGTTTATCTTCATCTCTAAAGTAGACACTGCTTAGAGATGATCTTTTATAGAAGGAGTAGGAGATATATTTTAGGGACATTATTATGACTTATATTCACATTCATTTTTATCTTAGAATAATATTAAGAGAAAGAAATTGTGGATGAGTAGAGACGTTTAAATTTCTGGTAGCTGTTTCTATAAATCAAATTCCAAAAAGCATAAAGGAATAGGTTTTGTTAAAATACACTGGAACTAAGATCAATTTTTGCTGCTTTTATTTTTACTTAATAAAAAGAGTTGGATTATCTACTTCAGAAAGGCATTATAAAGTTGAAGGTGCAATGGATTTGTGATAATAACTTGGGAAAATGGTATGATAACTGTAGGACTGCTGACATTTTTCTTAGATTTACCATTCTACTTCTGATATCTCTACCTAATCACAAGTGATGAGACACTTGTAAAAACTCCTATGGCAATGACTTGGCTATTTCACTGAACTGTTGGTGACTACTATTTTTACATTGTTTTTAAAAGTCAAGTTTAATTTTTAAAATTGTGTTTGTCTGTCTCAAAATGTAAAATTTATAATTTGGTAATTCTCACGTATTCTCATCTAGTTTCTTGATTCCAACTCTGAACCAAAAAGAAAAATCTGCTAAAAAAGAATTAAGACTTAACTCAAAATTTCTAGAAGAGATAATACAGAGAAAGCTCTTGATATTGGCCTTCGCAATTTTTTTTTTTTTTAGTTTATATTAAATAGTAGCTCAGGCCCTAAAAGAATATAAATAAATAAATAAATACAAGCATATCAAACTAAAAAGCATCCAGACAAAAAGAAAACAATAAAATGACAAAGCAGCCAATAGACTGGGAAAATATATTTGCAAACCACATATCTGATAAAAGGCTAATATCCAAAACTCATCAAGTTTTTTTTACAACTGCACTTAAAAATGCATTTGCTGAAAAAATGGGTAAAGTGGGCTGGGATTGTGGCTCAGTGGTAGAACACTCGTCTGGCATGTATGAGGCCCTGGGTTTGATCCTCAGCACCACTAAATAAATAAATAAACAAACAAACAAATAAATAAATAGGTATTGTGTCCATCTACAACTAAAAAAAAAAATGGGTAAAGTGATGCAGCCACATCAATGTTTATAACAGCTCTATTCACAATAGCCAAACTATGGATCAACCTAGGTGTCCTTCAACAAATGAATGGATAAAGAAAATGTGGTATATATACACAATAGAATATTACTTAACCATAAAAAAGAATGAAATTGTAGCATTTGCTGGTGAATGGATGGAACTGGAGAATATCATGCTAAGTGAAATAAGCCAGTCCCCAAAACCCAAAGGCTGAATATTCTCTCTGATAC
The DNA here is from genome assembly GCF_001458135.2 of Marmota marmota marmota. Taxonomy (NCBI): domain Eukaryota; kingdom Metazoa; phylum Chordata; class Mammalia; order Rodentia; family Sciuridae; genus Marmota; species Marmota marmota. The sequence goes on along the minus strand of NW_025999990.1, from coordinate 45,093,617 downwards.
GTGGATACTAACCCACAACAAGGGAGGATGGGGAGGGGAAGAAAAAAGTCCTTTGGATTAGACAAAGGGGAACAAAGGGAAAGGAGAGGGAGGGGAATAGGAAGGATAGTAGAATTAATCGGACATAACTTTCCTAGCCTTGTATTTGAAAATACCACCAGGGTTACTCTGCATCATGTACAACCACAAGAATGGGATCCTAATTAAAATGAGTTATACTCCATGTATTTATAATATGCCAGAGTACATTCTACTGTCATGTATATCTAAAAAGAACAAATAAAATTAAAAAGAGAGTGGGTAAAGGACCTGAATAGACATTTCTCCAAAGAAGACCCCCCCCCAAAAAAAAAGCCAATGGGCATATAAAAAGTGCTTAAGATCACTAATTATCAGAGAAATACAAATTAAAATCATTACAGAAACAGTTATAAATAAAAGCTAGGTAACAGATATTGGCAAGGATGTGGAGAGAGGGAACTCTTGCACACTGTTGGTGGGAATGTAAATTAGTACAATCATTGTGGAAAACAGAGTAGAGGTTTCTGAAAAAAATTAAAGACAGCATGACCATATGATCCAGCAATCCTGTTTGTGTGTGTGTGTATGTGTGTGTGTGAGAGAGAGAGAGGGAGAGAGGAGAGAGAGCGAGAGAGAGAGAGAGAGAGAGAGAGAGAAATGAAAATACCACCTTGTAAAGGTAGCTGCAGTGTCATGCCTATGTACACAGCAGGTGTATACAATGAATAAGCTTAGAGTTCTGGTGTATAGCATGAGGACTAAAGTTAATAAATTGTATTTTATTGGAGATTTTTGTTAAATATATAGATGTTAGCTGCTCTTTTCACAAAAATGTAACCAGAGGAGATGATAGACTTGCTAATCTGCTTCACCATAGTAACTATTTTACTATCTTGGTATATCCCCAAACGTGTTATAAACCTCATATGTTCCCAAAGTTTTTAGAGTCTACATATAAATGAGGACTTACAGTATTCTTAAAAAAATAAGACAAACGTTAAGAAGGAGAGATGTTGGTGAAGTTGTGGACTCTGACCACTTCTCTGGAATAGAATTTTGAAATGATCTGATCTAGTTTCTCATTTGCTTTTTAGCTTGAGCTTTCATTAGTTTGAAAATAATGTCTCAGTATGGTCCTCTACATGTTGATCCTGCTTGGTATTCATTGAGATCTTAAGTTTGGAAATATGTTTATCTGAATTGGGAAGGTTTTTTTGCCACCATGTTTCAAATGAAACTTTTGTGGTCTATTCTTTATCTTTTATATGATAATGGAAATCAAATTAATCTTATAGTACATGCTTTAATCATATCTACAAAGGATCTTATAAAGTTTGTTTGTTTTATTCTCTCTTCTGTACAATGATTTCTATTAATCTATATTCAGATTCACTTACTCTTTCCCCTCTCTAGTCAGATGTTAAGTCCCTCCAGCGAATATTTCATTTCAAATATTGTATTTTAATTTCTAAAATATTTAAATAATCATTTCTCTTTCACTGAAGATATTTCCTATCTTTTGAATCCTCATAAGCCTAGTTTTGGGCTTTTCCCATCATGTCTGTGACTGGTTACAATAGCTGCATTAAAATTCTGTCCCGCTAATTCTCACATATGGCTTATCTCAGAGCTGGTCCCAGACTGATTTATATTTTCTTGTGGGAGCATATGTCATTTTATTGATTCATCAGCTGTCACATTTTAATTAAATTACATGTATTTTTAACGGATACAAAAAAGGTAAAATTTGTACATATTTCTGGGGTACTATGTGGTGTTTCATTACGTGTGTACATACATTGTGCAGTGTTTAAATCAGGTAAAACATGTCTCCTCAAACATTTTTCATTGCTTTATATTGAAAACTTTTGAAATCCTTTTGTTTAGCTTTTCAAAATATACAGCACATTGTTGTTATCTATAGTCCCCTACTGTACAAGAGCCTGCTAGAACTTCTTTCTCCTGTCTAACTATAATTGAATATCCTCTCTCTGGCTCTCCACATCTCTCCCTCCCCAGCTCTTTCTGTAGCCTCTTGTAGCTACTATTCTACTTTCAACTTCTATGAGATCAGACTTTTTAGACTGTATATGAATGAGCTTATGTAGTATTTGCCTTTCTGTGCCTAGTTTATTTCACTTAACATAATGACCTCCAGTTTCATCCATCTTGTGGCAAATAACTGGGTTTTATTCATACTTATAACGGAAGGTATTCCATTGTTTGTATTTTTTTTAACCTATTTGCTAGTTAATGGACACATAGGTTGTTTCCATTTCTTGGCCATTGTGACTAGTGATGTGGTGAGCATGACATACTTGACATAGTGAGTTCATTTTCTTTGTATACATACTTAAGAGTAGAATTTCTGGATTATATGGTAGTTCTATTTTTAAGTGTTTTGAGGAATAGCCATGATGTTTTCTCTAAAGCTGTACTAATTTCAGTTCCCACCAACAGTATAATTTCTGTTATTTTTCTGTGACATGTTATTTTGTTTCTTGTAGCAGGTAACAATGTGGATTAGATTTTTACTATAAACTCTACTTCTTGGTTCTCATCTGGATATTTTCAGTTCTGGATTTAGCCACAGATATAGGAAGAATAAACTGCTTACTTCTGTCTCTTTTGGGTTACTCTTTTCTCCAGTGCCCATGTTTTCCTATTTATTTTTCCAGAACCCTTGGAAGAATGATTTTCAGCCAGTGCCACAGACCCTGCCTTTGTGTTTAGTTCCGTACCAAAAAAAAAAAGAAGTGAATATACAATATGCAACTCTTTTCTATTTGTGGACTCCCCTTCAAGTGTTCCATGCTTCACCTAAGTCTTCTTATAATTTCCAGGATTTATAGCTTGTATGTGGAGGAAGACCTGTCTAGTAGGATTGTATCTGTTACCAGAAGTGGAACTTCTGCAGGTTTTAATAATCCTGTTTTCTATTGCACAGTTGTCAGAAAATATGTTATATGCTCTTCTCCTTTTTGGAGCTTGTCTACGTATTCTTTGTGACAAACTCTCAGGTCAGTTTCTCAAATTTTCACAATACTGAAACACATTCATTTGTCTTATTGGTCTACATTGGTTTATAGATATCATTACTTTATTTTTCCTCTCATTTTTTAAAATTTTAGTCACTATATCTCTTCTTTCTAACAGAGAAAGTATTAACTTCACTTTCTACAATATTTCTGTGGATTTCTCTTGCATTTTCCTACAGTTTTCTATTTAAATAGCCTTGGTGATACATTATTTATTTTATGCACTCATAGATATTGAATGTTCACATTTTAATAGAACAGTTATAGTAATAAATTGACCTTTATTTTCTCAATTACGTGTTTCCCATAATTCAGGTTTCATATATCAAAATTATTACTTGAACTATCTTTGCCTACATTTTCTTAGTTTAATTTTCCACATCTTTTGGGGTTAGGTTGTTTCATATATATTTTTCATGCATGACACAGGTTGTATTTTTCTTTTTGACTCAACCTGAGACTTGGGTCAATTACTTTTTACCATTTATGATTATTTTTTACATGTTTTTATTTCACATAGCTTTTGGTTGCTTTTTATTGTTTTCCTCTATATTAACTTTGTGTTAGTTTAGGTAGATTTGGTGATTTGAGGCACTCATATTCTGTTTCCCTTGTGACAGAGACTACTGGTTGCCAGTTCACATCTTTACACACTTATTTTATTCAAGAGGGAATGCACCCAGTGAAGACATGGCTTTTCTAAATTACTTTGCCAATAGATATGATCATATAAATAAGTCTGGCTGAGGAAGTGTGTATTAGTCTCCAGAGGAACGGAATCAAGAGGAAGTATAATTATAAAAAGGGTATGTGTTAGGTTGGCTTATGCAACCAGAAGCTGGATAGTCCACAATGGCCTTCTTCAGGCTGGAGAGCTGGAAGAACCAGTTGCTATAAAGTCCAAGAGGTTGAAGTCCCAGAACAAAGGGATCAATACTGCTGCCCTAGTCTAAGACTAAAGGCTTCTGGAAACTTCCTGGAGAATCACTGGCAGAGTTCACTTTGGAAGAGTGAAGAAGGGAGAGTCCAATATCCTCAGATGATGCCAATAGCAATCAAGAACCCCTTCAAGAAGAATAGAGCGTGCATCTGTTGTTGCTTCCTTATTCTTCCAACTTTCATTCCATCTAAGCCATCATTCTATTGGATGGTACTACCCATGCTTAGGGAAGGTCTTCATTTCAGTTGGCTATCCCACATGTCAATCATTGCTAGACATACCATCACTGACACACCCATAACCCTGATTTTGTTTATACCTTTATTTATTCATTTTATTTTTATGTGGTGCTGGGGATCCAACTCAGCCCACCCATAACCCTCTTAATCATCCACTTCTCTTAATCCAATCAAGTTGAAAATTCAAATTAACCATTACAAAGTATAAACAGAAATGAGTGTAGGATTTCCAGAAAATTTTTTAAAAGAAAGGGACATGAACTACTATTTCTTCTTTCTGCCACCTGGAATGTGACTAAAACGGCTGGCGTCTGAGAAGCCTTTTTTTTGGACCAGGAATACATTAAAATCAAATGGAATGGGATGATAAAAAGACTCTGCCGCAGTCCGGCTGCAGCAAAATAACCCGGGGGTGACGAAGAACTTGTGTAGATTGATACAGCAGGAGTGGGAGCCGTTTATTGTAGGACTGGAGGGGTATATATACATTACACACAGCTTATCTTAATTAACATAAACTAGATACAGCAGTCTCCACACTTAATGGCTCCTTGGCGTTACTTCACAAACCACTCCCTCTGCAAAATGCCAGGTGCCATCTTGACTTGTTTACAGACTCTAACAGACTCTTCTCTCTGACATCAAACAACTGCAGTTCAACACCCAATATGGATTTTATTTACAGTAGAGAGAATGAACCATTTTCTTTACATTTCTGTTATTTTAGACTTACCTACTTTTGTAGTATAATGAAAGCCTTACCAGTGCATAATACTTTCACTTTACAAAAAAAATATACATAAACTTCTATTACTTATAAAGTCCAGAAATTAAATAATATATATTGACTTCAGATAATGAAGGATGAAGAAATTTTCTGACAGTTTAATTCTTTCTCATAACCAAGAATTAATAAGTATCAGATTCATTTATTTGATCATATCAGTAACATTATTTTATATTCTAGAGTTTTTGCTTCAAGATTTGTATTTTATAATATTCTACAGATTAGTTATTGATATCACTCTCTAGAATACAAGTTAATTTTCTGTTTATTCCTTCCATCTAAATTACTAACAGAATTAATATTTATTAAAATGTGGTGGTGATACTCAAGTACCCAACTAAATATACCTGCCTGTATCCTTTCTAGATGGAGATCATTATGCAATTCAGTTATGTTCAGTTAGATACAATTGAAAATCTGTTAGGGATATTGAGGAAAGTTTTGCATTTAAAAATATTGATCCTGCCCTTTGCTGAAATGAGAATATTGTGGCTGGATCTAGAGCTCAGTGTCTCCTAGCATTAAGAGGGAAAGGTCAAGGAAACTGTCTTTGTGCAGATGATCCCAAGTTAGAAACCACCAACTCTGGACTTCATGAGAAAATAGAATCTCCATTTTACCTTTTGTTTAATGCAGTGATATTGCTAATATAGCTTCACAATAATATATTTTTAAATAAATTAAATACATTGCTTCTTGGCCATTCAGTTGAGGAATAATTGTTCATAATAGTCTCTTATGACTCTTTTTTAAACTTTTGCAGCATCACTCATAATGTATTCTCTTTGATTGCTGATTGTGAGCCCTCTGTTTCCCTTGTTAGTCTAATTATGTGGTTGTCAATTTTGTTTATCTTTCCAAGGAATCAACTCTTAATTTTGTTGAATTTTTTTCTCTATTTCATTTAGTTTTCCTGTAATCTTTATTATTTCCTATTCTGTGTTACCCTTGGATTTAGTTTGTTCTTTTTTAGGTTCTTACGAAGCAAAATTAGGTGGTTTATTTGATATCATGAAAATCTTAAAATTGGAAGAACTGATATTACTCAAATACCCATACTACCAATGTGAACTACAGATTGAGTATAATCTCTAAGAAGATTCAAAAGGCATTTTTTTTTTGCAGAAATAGAAATAAAATGATTCTAAGATGTTTGTGGAACTCCAAAGATCACAAATAGCCAAAGCAATTATAGAAAGAACAACAACAACAAAAATAAAGAAAAACAAAATTGAAATATTAAATGCATCTTACTAATTTCAAATTGTATTATAAATTTATAGTAATCAAAGCAATATGGTACTGGCACGTGAATAGCACATAGACCAGTGGGACAGTAGAGAGTTCAACAATCAACCCACACATGAAAAGAACTAATCTTTGACAAGGGTGCCAAAAGATGCAATGGGCAAGATTGACTTTTCAAAAATGGCATTTAGAAAACTAAACATCCTCATGCCAAGAATGAAAATGGACCTGTATTTTACATCTACAGAAACATAAATTAAAATATATATTAAAATTTAAATGTAAAACCTGACACCATAAAACTCTTAGAAGAAAATATAGTGGGGAAGCCTTTCAAAATTGGCCTTGACAGTGATGTTTTTGATATTATACAAAATGCTCAGGCAATGAAAATAACATCAGAAAAGAAGGACGACACTAAACTAAAAAGATTTTGCATGGCAAAAGGAATCATACAAAACAAAACAAAAACAGAAAGGCCATCTATGAAATGGTAAAAAATTTTTGCAACTGTTTATCCAATATCTGATAAGGGTTAATACCCAAAATGGAAAGGGGAAAGACAATAAACCTGAGTTTTACAAGCAGGCAAAGGAATAGCCATTTCTAAGAGGACATAAAAATACCCAACAGGTAAATGTGAAAAAGTGTTCAAGATCACTAACCATTAAGAAAATGCAAATTGAAACTCCAGTGAGACATCATCTTGCACTTGGTAGGCTGGTTATTATAAGAAAAGAGGAGATAGCAAGTGTGGTAAGAGAATGGAGAAAAGGCAACACCTTTACTATTTTAGTGGGAATGTAGAGAGGTACAACCATTGTGAAAGCTGTGGAGGCTCTACAACAAAGGCATTTTAAAAGGCTGTATAGTATTCCATTGTGTATATACACCACATTTTCTTTATATATCCATCCACTCATAGACACTTAAATTGTTTCTGTATCTTGACTGTGGTAAATAATGGTATAGTGAAAATAGAAGCTCAGATATCTCAACAAGATGCTGATTTCATTTCCTTTAGGAAATCCCAAAGGAATTCCTAGCAGAAGCATCCTGGATCATGTATTAGAATTAAAAGTGATTTTTCAGATCTGGGTATGAAGCTCAGTGGCAGAGCACTTGCCTAGTATGTGTAAGGCCCTGGGTTCAATCTCCAGTATTGCCAAAAAACAAAAAAGTGATTTATCTCTATCATTACAGTAATACAGCATTACATGTTTGTATGTATACTTACTTATATTAGTGTTTCATACTTTTTAGGTTATTATGTTGCTATTTAACATCCTTTCATTTCAACTTGAAGAATTCTTTTCACTGTTTCTTATAATGCAAGCCAAGCCAAGAGAAGCTAAACTCCTTCAGCCTTTCTTATTCGGGGAAGTCTTTATCTCTCCATTTTTGAAGGACAGTTTTTCTAGGTATAGCATTATTTGTTGGGAGTTTTGTCATGGAGTTTCTTCCTACATGACATGTCACTTTTCTCTTGCTGCTTTCAAAATTATCTCTCATTTGTATAAATAAATCTATGCATATAAGGTTAACTGATTTTTGAAAAGGATGTTAAGAATACATATGTGTGAAAGGATAATCCTGTCAACAAATAGCCTGGGGGAAAACTGGATTTATATATGAAAAAGGGTAAAATTATAGCCCTCTCTTACACCATAAACAAAAGTCAACTCAAAGTGGATGAAGTACTTACTGAAGCTATAAAATTCCTAGAAGAGAACACTCTGGGAAAAGGAATCCTAACCTTGGTCTTTTAATGATTCAGTGATATAATATCAAAAGCATGGACAACAAAAGCAAAAATAGACAAATGGGATTAACATCAAGCTAAAAAGCTACTGCACAGAAAAGGGAACAGTGAACAGAGTTTTAAAAAAACCCTACAGAATGGAAGAAAATGTATGCATCCTATATATCCAATAGAGGATTAATATCCAAAGCATATAAAGAACTCAATACAAAAATGTAGTAACCCAATTAAAAGATGGGCTAAGGAGTAGGAGAGATATTTCTCCAAAGAAGTCTTACAAAGAGCCAGCAGGTATATGAAAAAAATGTTCAACATCATTAATTATCAGGGAAATGCAAATGAAAACATAAATATCACTTAACACCTGATAGGGTGGCTATTACCAATAACACAAAGGACAAATGTTGACAAGGATTTGAAGAAATTGCAACCCTTGCACACTGTTGGTGGGAATGCAAAATGATATACTATATCCACTGTAGAAAACAATGTGAGGGCTGGGGATATAGCTCAGTTGGTAGAGTGTTTGCCTTGCATTTACAAGGCCCCAGCAACACACACACACACACATACACACACACACACGATAGAAAACAATGTGAAATTTTCTCAAAAAAAAAAATTGAAACAGAACCACCATGTGACTCAGCAATCTCAGTTTTGAGTATCTGCAAAAGGCTGAAGTCAGGATATGAAAGAGATATCTTCATTTCTGCATTCATACCAGCACTATGTAAAGTAACCAAAATGTGGGAATAGTCTAAACGTTGAAGCATAGGTAAATGGATGAAGAAAATGTTGTGTAGACATAAAATGGAATATTATTCATCTTTTAAAAAGAAGGAAATCGTGCCATATACAATGACATGGATGAACTTTGAAGGCATTATGCTAAGTGAAATAAGCAGTCATAGAGAGACAAATACTGCATAAGCTGTAACTCCCTTCAGCAAGTGGAATCCTGTCTGCATTCTTATGATGGTTCTGTCCCTGAGAAACCCAGTGCTTTGTTGAACCTTCTGGGAAATATCTTAAATCCCTGTCTAGTGCCTAGGTGATAGTACTATTAGTACTAAGGTGATAGTACTAAGGTGATAGTACTATTTTATGAGGAGGCACTTGAGCCTAGTTTAGTACCTAGGAGGAAGAGATGACAGCATCAGAGCCAGTTTCCCCCCTTTATGTTTCTTTTCTAGGTTGATTCCAGGCCTAGGGTTGACCAGATATCCCAAGGATATCTAACTGTCACAGCTACAGAGTCATTAGCCACCTTTGTTTCAGAGGGCTGCCAGGCAAATTTCTCTCTCCTACTACATAGGGCTTTATTTTTTCCCAAGGACCATGTAATACTGGGTCACTTGAGTGTTAGTTCCTTGTTTATATTGGGCAACTCAAATTATTTTAGCCAAGGGTCCCCAAACAGATATTTGCCGGGGACCCCATACATCCTAGAATTGACACAGTCCCCAAGCCCCTTTATTCAACTTCTTTCTTTAGTGATGTCTTGAA
>NW_025999990.1:45054266-45084048 GCF_001458135.2 Marmota marmota marmota | reverse complement strand
ATAAAAGAAAAGGAAGGAAAAATCTGTCTTTAACAACTTGCCATAGAAGCTCCTTTGTTCTTAACACTAAATTATGTTTTCAGCTTTTTTCCCCCTCTAAGTAGTCGAATGATGACTCACACACACTGTATCATTAGATAAAAGCATTCGCACTTCTGAAGGGAAATAGTAAGGTCATGTCAGTTTATCTAGAAAGATCCTCTTAGAAGGCATCAATCACAATATCCCATTGTTCATGAAAAAGTTTGGTATTTCTTTGAGTTTATATTCTTTATATATGAGCTTGTTTATATAATTTTCCTCCACACAAGTTCCCAAACAGATAAATTGTAATGGATAGCAGGCATCATCAGAATGTATCATACTCCCCGCCCCCCATGAAAGGGGGTTCACAAAAAAGAAAAACTTAAGATATTTAAAGCAGCTCTCCAGAGAAGTCCAGACAAGCTTCCCTGCTCAGGAGGGCCAGAGATGCTTCCAAATGTAACAGTATTCTTGGTGGCTTTGGCAAAAATTGATGCTTCATTGACCTTCCAGGACCTTAGACCATGGCTTCTCAAAAAAAAAAAAAATCATCTTTTCAAACCTTTTTGTTTGGTGAGATATTTTTAAATTATATTAACCAAATTGGAATTTCAGAGAGAGAACGCAATTACAAGAGAAATGTTACTGAAAGCAGTTTCATTTCGATGTGGAAATTGCAAAAATCATTGGCATGCATTGCTTGGCAATATCTGTCATAATTTTTTCTCAATATACCTAACTATCATGAAAGAGCTCTGAAATGGCAGTTCTATATTTGCATTTTGGTTTCTATCTTATACCATCATGTCAATTTCCATAATCTAAAAGTAGCTGCCTCAGAGGATAAATAAAGAACTCTAAAAATGAGATGCATGTACCAAAAGTTTAATAATCTTCCAGTTCCTCCTGCCTGAGTCATGAACAACTCACCCTCTGCACATGTAAAAGGGAGGTTCTGCACTCTGCAGCCTTGCTTCCTTTTGCTCTGAGTCTTCTCCATGTTGTCCAATCAGCACCTTTGCACCAGGGATTAACCACACAGGGGCCAGGGTCTCTACTTTCCCTTTGTTTTCACCCCTCACAATAAAAGCATCCTTTTTGACTTTCTCCCTCATTTCAACCCCTTCAAACTTTTGACTCAAGAGAGTAAGCACTGGGTTTCTGACCTTGTCTTCTCTAGAATGCATTTTATATCCTCTGGAGACAAAGAGGGCCCCATGCAGATGACCTACAGTTTCTAGGCCAGTGCTGCTCAGTAAGACATTCTGTACTGATGAAAATGTTCTTGAGTATGTGGCTCTCAAGCATTTAAAATAGATGTATATAATAGCAAAAATGATTTTTTTTTGTTTTAATTCAATTTGAATTTATTATGTAGCTGAAGGTTAAATTTATACTTGTTATTAAACTTTAATTAATGTAAAATTAAGACTAAATTAGTCACATGAGGGTGAATGGGTACTATTTTGGATGGTGCAGCTGAGGCTATGGTTTAAGGCATTGGAGGGTAGAAGTTGCTGGTCATCGAGGTTTCATTTTCCCCTTCCTTATCTTATCATTTCCCCTTATCATTTTTTGCAATTCAAGATGATTCCATTTTCATATGATGATTTCATTATTCCAGAGCATTAGTCAAGTCAAAGTATTTCCCAGGTCACTTCCTTTACTTTCTTCTAAATTTCATTTGCATGTGTCTTAATCCATGCAAGATGTTTTAACAAAATACCTTAGACTAGAAAATTTATAAATAATAGAAATTTGGTTCTTATAGCTCTGAAGGCTGGAAAGTCTAGGATCAAGGCATTGACAGATTTGGTGTCTGGTAAGGGCTTGCTCTCTATTCAGACGTTGTGACTCTTATTGTGTCTTTACATGGCAGAAGAGGCAAGGGAGTGCCCCCAAACCTCTTATAAAGACATTAATTCAATTCATGATAGTAAAGTCTTCAAACAATCACTTCCCACCAGCCCCATCTATTAATACCATGGTGTAATGGTTAATTTGAAGTGTCAATTTGATTGGAATAAGAGTGGATGATTAAGAGGCTTATGGGCATGTCAATGAGGGTGTGTCTAGCAATGATTGACATGTGGGATAGCCAACTGAAATGAAGACCTTCCCTAAGCATGGGTAGTACCATCCAATAGAATGATGGCTTAGATGGAATGAAAGTTGGAATAACAAGGAAGCAACAGCAGATGCAAGCTCCATTCTTCTTGAAGGGGTTCTTGATTGCTATTGGCATCATCTGAGGATATTGGACTCTCCCTTCTTCACTCTTCCAAAGTGAACTCTGCCAGTGATTCTCCAGGGAGTTTCCAGAAGCCTTTGGTCTTAGACTAGAGCAGCAGTGTTGATCCCTCTTGTTCTGGGGCTTCAGCCTCTTGGACTGTACAGCTACTGGTTCTTCCAGCTCTCCAGCCTGCAGAAGGCCATTGTGGACTATTCAGCTTCTGGTTGCATAAGCCAACCTAATACATACCCTTTTTATAATCATACTTTCTGTTGATTCTGTTCCTCTAGAGAACCCTAATACACATGACATTGGGTATTAGATTCCAACAAATGAACAGAGGCCAGGGATATACATTTACTCATTCCTTAGTACCTCCCCATCATGAGTTGAATGGGTGATACCATGGCTTGCTGCTTCTCTACAGAACCAAAAGCTATAGAGTCAACTAGCAGTGGAGTGAAACTTCTAAACATGTGAGCTGAAGTACACATTTTATCTTATTTAGTCAATTCTCTTAGGTATTTATTACAGTAATGGGAAGCTGACTAGCATTTGAGCTCTGAATTAAAAGTTATAAACTATTATTAGGAGAGGCCTAAAAAGATGATGTTGATTGGTAGGATTATATATGAAACCTATTATTTCTCCCTATTGAGATTAGTATAATCACTATAATCAATAAGATTTTAATAAAAATTCTAAAAAATACATTTTTGAATTTGACAAGCTGATTTTAACACTTGTATGAAATGCAAGGGTGAAGAATAACTAATATCATATTGAAGAAGAAAAAGGAAATAAAGGAGTTTTCATATCAAGATCTTCAGTAAAACTATACTAAGTAAATAGTATGATTTTATCCTTCTGACAAACAGATAATGGACTAGATCTAGAAGGTTCACAAAATGATCACACGTGTGTTAACCTTACTTATGGTAAAGGTAACCTCAGTGAACAGTGAGGAAAGGTAGTATTTCAAGAAATAGTCTTAATTTGGATAGCTCACATGTGGAAAAAGGAATATTAATCTTTAACATATATTAAGCACACCAATATGTAAATCTAAATATGAAAGGTTATAGAATAGTGTTATTGAATATAACGTTCTGCAGTGATGAAAGTATTGTATTTCTCTGCCTTCCAACATGGAAGCACTCGCCATGCATAGCTCCTAAGGACTCAAAGTTTGGCTAGTGTAACTGAGTAATAGAATTTTAAATCTGAATTTAATTAATTGAACTTTAATAGCCATATGTGGCTATTGGCTACAGCTATATTGTAAAGCACAGTTCAAGAATATAACTTATCAGAATATATTACTTGCTTGTAAAATAAGCAAAGAATTCTTAAATAGGACATTAAAATGCTCCCTAATGAGAGAAAAAGTTTGATGAAATTGACTAACTGAAAAATTAAGAAATATTTTTATCAAAAGACACCACTAATTTGTTAAATGTAACCTGATTGCCCTAAGAAGACTCATATCCAGAATATATAGAGGCTTATGCAATAAATCATTAAAGAAATAGCAACTTAACAGTAAAATTTTGAAAAATTTTAAAGTCTTTAAAAAATTGTCTTTATTTATAAAGAAGATATGCAAATGATTGACAAACATGTAAAAGGGTGTTCCTTTTAGAATTAGGAAATGGTAACGTAGAACTACAAGTGATAACATTGACTTCACCCATCAGAATGTCTAAATTTTAAAAGATCAAAATGTTGGTGAAAATATGGAGATCCTAAAAATCTTATGTACTGCTATGTTGATATAAATTGGCAGGAGATTAAAACAAACAACCAAACAAACCAAAAAAACCAAAAAAAAAAATGTGTGGATGACACTCGCAGACAACATGCAGGTATATAGATCATGTAGAAATGGATCCATAACCCACTGTCCTACTTATACAAAATTCTAAAACAGGAAGTATGTACTAATAGAGGTTAGGAGAAAATCACTTTCAGGAAGAAAGGATGGAGGGATGTAGGGGGACTTCTATTGTGATATTTTGTTATTTATTAATCTGTATTGTGTTTATAAAAATGTGGTAACTGTTCCACAAATCTTTTGGTTGTGTCCTTATGATTAGTATTTTCTTTATGTATGTACATGTTAATGAAGTCTATGTAAGAATGAGTCCGGGACTCCTAAGTGAGGAGGTAGAAGCAAGTACAAACCCTTTTGGGATGTGGTCACCTGATTCATTGTTGTACAGGATTTTCATAAACAAATCCTAATCATCCATGACCTTATTAACACTCCTGAATAATGGTGCAAAAAAAAGGCATGGTCTGACTAATACCATGTCAGAATTCACAGCTAACAGATTTACGCTGAAAGTACTTCATGAGTTGTTAGTTCAGATATAAACATATTTGCCTCATAAGGAGGGTAAATAAGAAAATGTATCAATATATGTATACAACTCAACAAACATTGTATAATAATAATATTCTAGGGGAGTAGGGGTATAACTTAAGGGCAAAGTGGGTACAAAAGGCTCTAGACTTGATTCCTAGCACCTAAAAGTAGTAGTAATAAAGTTATTCAGTCAATTTATGACTAATTTGAGAAAGAAAAAATAAAGAAGAACTAAAATTTTAAAATTTAAGACAGAATGAGTTTTTTCAAAGGGAGAACAATAAAATTATTTAAATTCATGTTTTAAAGACAACTTTATTGACGTGTAATTGCCATATAAAATACCTACTATTCCTATTTATTCACAATTTTATGAAGTTGAGATACTCTCATTGTTGGAACAAAGGAGAAAGCAAAGAAGTAGAGAAAAATCAGTGCAGATGAATAGTTCGAAATGATAGATATAAATTCTAATTATTAGCTATTACAGTCATTATAAATAAGCTAAATTTATTAACTATAAGAATAAATAAGATAAAGCTGTACAGTGCAGCTAAATGACTATGTTCAAGATGCACACATAAAACATAAGAAAACAGAAAGATGACAAATAGATAGATGAAGAAAATCATGCAAGTACTAACTAAAAGGAAAATAATCCAAAATATAGATTTGAAGATACAAAGAAGTATTTAAGTAAAACATGGATATTGCAAATGAAAAAGAGAAAAAAATCAACAGAAATTTGTGCTAAAAACAAAACTTACATATAACAAATAAAAAAATGAAACATATGTAAAAAAGTGGAAAATTTTGAGAACAAATCAATATCCCCAACATCATAGGAGGAGATTTTAGGATACAATTTTCAGTGATAATGAATCAAGTAAAAGAATCGTGAAGGTTTCTGTAGTTGAGACAACAATTGAACTGCACCATATACTGGCAAAACATGGAGTTCAAAAAACTATAATTGGAGAATATACATTCTTTTCAAGCACACATTAATTAGCTATAGCTAATAACAGGATAGGATAAGTTTCAGTATATTTCAATAAATCAAATTTCATGCAGACCATGTTATCTTAACACAATGTAATTAAGTGAGAGTTGGATAATGCAAGAATAACAAAAATGCCTCCATGTTGGAAATTTATGAACAGACAACTAAATAATCAAAGAAGAACTCTTACTGGGAATTAGTATTTTGCTTTTTACTGCTAGCCTCAAATATATTTTTATATTTGTCGCACTTCTTAAATGCTCCAAAGGATTTGCTCTATAGCTGTGTGTAAACATTCCTAAAGTGGCCTCACCCAGTATAAGCAGAGCAGGTATTTAGGTCTCCCTGTGAAGAGTTCTGGATCTTTTCCTGTGCAGTAGCCTTATCCCTGGTACATTTTCATGCAAACCCTGCTGTTGCCTCAGCCACCCCAGTGACTGACCCTTTCATCCTCAGGGGGACAGCTCACTTCTTGGATTCTTAGCTCCTGTGCTCCCTGCTGGAGAATGCTTCCAGGCAGAAGGCACAGCTATTGTTGGCTCAGCTAATTTCTCTCCCTTCTGTAAGAGAAGGCAGCCCTGGGTGGCTTAAGATGCAATGTCTGAAAATAGTTGGTTTATATATTTGTATTTATTAGGTGTATATTATATACATACCATCGTCGTATGTGCTTTCTAGTGGTTGGTGATGACAGGGTTGATCCCTCTTTAAGATTCTTCACCTCTTCTTCCCAACAGCTTCCCACCTAAGGGAATCTTCTCTGTAGCTCTCTTCTAGCCCTCCTGTCCCTTCTCCCTCTTTTCTCCCATCATGGGTAAGCTAGCATAATCTATTCAGTGTACTTTGCCTTTTACAGAAGAGAAAAAGAGCCAGAAATTATTTCAAACTGCTCTTATTATCTGTCAAAAATTGCTGAGGGAAGATCCTTCAAATGCCTCTGTGTGTATATGTGTGTTTGTGTGTGTGTGTGTGTGTGTGTTTTCATGTTTATCTGAGTTGGCAGAGGCAGAGAAGGATTTTAAAGGCCATATAAAGGTCTGTATTAATTAAGATTTTAATAAAATATATTCTGTATAAAATTCATATGTACTTGGTACATCGAAAACTCAATGGATTTTTTTGGGGGGCGGAGGGTATAGAACATTGCTGAATGTGAAGTACGTGTCATAATTTTATGTGTCAACTTGACTGCACCATAGCATAAGATGCCCAGATATTTAATTGAACATTATTCTGGGTGTGTCTAGGGTGTTTATGTGGAGATTAACATTTGAATCAGTAGACTTGATAAAGCAGGCTATAAATCCCCTACCTCCCCAATGTGGGTGGGCCTCATCCAATCCAATGAAGGCCTGAGTAAAACCTAAGACTGAGTAAGGGGGAATTCTCTTTCTCTCTGCATGCCTTCTAGCTGCAATACAGGTGTTGCCTTTGCACTCCATCTGGAACTTGTACTAAGAACCCAAGAAGTTCTTAGAACTGTACCGTTGGCTCACCCAATTCTCTAGTTTGTCTGCTGTAATTTTGGGGGCTTTTTTAGTCTCCATGATCCTGTGAGCCAATTCTTTTTAAGAAATTAATCTCCATATCAATCTCTCTTTCTATACATACACACAAGTACATACATAGATGATCCCTGATTTATGGTTCAACTTATGATCTTTCAGCTTTATAAAGATGTAAGCATAGTATGCACTCAGAAGAAACTGCACTTTATGAGTTTTAAATTTTGATCTTTTCCTTGGCTATTGATATGTGGCAAGGTTCCCTGTCCTGATGTTGAGCAGTGACAGTGAGCTACAGCTCCTGGTCAGCTACATGATCTTGGGGTGAAACAGTCAATACTCTACAGTGTACTGTGCTGCTAAGCTGTGATGTTCAATAGACCAGGCATCCTAAAAGCATTTTAAACTTATGATTTTGGGATGTTACATTGTTGTAAGTTGAGGGGCATCTATTGGACCACTGAACTCTATGCCCAGCCCTCTCAAACTTATTTTCAACAGTAAAAATACTGTACCATGAAAAAAAAAAGAGGCTATTCCATCCCATTTTAAACAGTGGCACCAATCGTTTTCTATCAGATGGTCACTAGACTTTTTGACATGCTTTAAAAGTGCTTTGTACATGTCTTCCATTTTATCATATCAAATATATCAAAAATACATGTATTCTGGCATAGACATTTACTAAGATTAATTCTTTTTACTCTTTCATCAAGAATATTTTTGATTGAAACTGATTTTTCTTTCTCTGTGAGTGGGTCATGGCAACAAACAACAACAACAATAATAAAGGAACAAAAAGACTATTAATATAGTTTGGTGCCCTGATGTGTGTTACCCACTATTGGTTTTGCATCATCAATACAGATATTGACCCCATGTAAAAATCAAATAATGACCTAATGTTATTATAACAATAACTTTATCTCATGAACCTCCTGAAAGGATCTTAGTTTTTTTAAAGGTCTGCAGACCATGCTTTGAGAACTGCAGGGCTATATTATATGAGTGCTTAACATGGATTTCTTCTGTTTTTTTTTTCCTGTGAGTCATTTGGTAATATGTAAAATATATTGATCACATACCTAATTTATCCCCAATATTTACTGATGGAAATAATCTATGGACAAGAAGGAAAGCCATTACCTATCTCCCTGGGGTGCTGTGTAGTCCTAGGGACTTGGGATACTTCTCCACTGATGTCAGCACGTGTGAGATGCTGGACTGGACTGGTGCCGGCAGCTGTCCCGTGGATGGTCAGATGAAGTTTTACTTTCCTGTGGCAAAAAAAGCACCCTGGATTATCCCAGCCAGAGAAGATCATTAGAAAGAGTTGATTCTTGAAAATATTATCAGCATACGAGTCTTTTTTTATTTATGAACCTGAGCCACTACAGGTTTTGAATTTTATTCTCAACACAAACAGCAAATTTCTTTTAAGAAACAATTCCCACTGCATGTCACAAACCTTTTTAAAGAAATTTTACATGGTTACTTTTCATATCTGAATGATTGGTGGTATTTACATTTTTTCAGCATTAACATTTAACTCCAAGGAGCAAATTACAATTACTGTGAACACATTTAATGAATATTTTAATAAAAACATTTACATTCTGAAGTAGATGGAAATGATTTTCAGAATGACTCAGACATTGAGCTTTACTAGGCCTGTGCCCTAAAGGGCATAATTGTA
This sequence comes from Marmota marmota marmota, assembly GCF_001458135.2. NCBI lineage: Eukaryota > Metazoa > Chordata > Mammalia > Rodentia > Sciuridae > Marmota > Marmota marmota. Next base: position 45,075,219 of record NW_025999990.1, on the reverse strand, counting down.
AAATTCAATTCCCTTGTATCTATCAACATCCATTGCATCTAGAATCAAAAGACATTTATTGTTGGTAATAAAATAATTTAATAGTGTTTATAGGGATTTTTAAATGGCTGTTTGCTTGGAAAAATAAATTACTATCAAGTTCAATAAAATCCCATTTGTTTTTTGTAGGTAGTATGAATATAGAGTAGGTTTTGTTCTGAAGTCACTGCTGATGATAATAAAGGAAAAAAACAGAATCAGTCCCAAAGAAAACGTATACTTTGCTTCAGTCTTATTGTTTTTCAGTCATATACATTTGATAAAGAATGTGCATTATGGATGAGACCATTTTTCCAGATTAATGTTTTAAAGGATTGGGAAATAGATATAATGCTGACTGAAAAAGTCACTGCTCAGTCAATAAGAAAATGTTATCTTCCTCTTTCAGTCTTCTTCAAAGTGATACAATTATATAAAACAGAAGCTCTAATTACTAAGAGTGTATTATCTAGAAGTTAAGGAAAAGAGGGAGGATTTTAAGAGCAATCTTCATACTTTATATTTTTCAAAATGTCTATCATGGTATTTGGCACATAGTAGGTATTGAAATATTTTGGTGTGACTCAATGGTTTGAAGAAATCAACAGTACATGGTGACGTGACCCAGTGGATAACTGTAATTTATTTAAAAGATGAAGTCATTTTTTAAAATAATTATAAAATAATTATACCAGACATATAGCTTAAAATCAGAGGAATAGTGTCAGCGAAGGTCATGGGTATGAACAGTGATAATCAGAAAGAAAAATAATCCAAAGAGCAAAGGTAGCAAGGGCCAAAGAAACATTTAGACTTTGAAAAAATTGTTCTAGAGGGATCCTGGTCTTTAAACAGAAATCTTCAAGCAAGCAACTTTAATGCTCTTGGCTTATAGACTATGGGAGGTCAGAAAACAAGGCAGATAACAGGTTACCTTCCCAGATTGCTGGAGGAACAACAGGAAGAAATATTAAATGCAGCCATCTATTTTGCCAGGTGAGGAAGAGAGATTAACAGGAATGTGGTGACGAGGGAACCAAGAAAAGGAAAGTTGTCAACTTCCTGTACCACCCACACATGGAAAGTTTATTTATTTTTAAAGTTTCCTTTTAAATCAAACTTGTCAATATAATTCTGTGTCTCTCCATTTTAAGCAAAGTATGTCTGTATGTGGAACAAGACTGTCACTTGCCCAAGTAGAATGATTATTACAAGGTACAACACCTAATAAACAAAGTGGGAAATTGGAAATTCTTAAATCATAAATTCTGGCCCATAGCATTTGCTATGATTGTTGTATCAGCTAGCTTTTTGTTACTGTGATAAGATGCCTGAGAAAAAGCACTTAAAGGAGGAAAGATTAATCTTGGCTCATAGTTTCAGAAGTCTCAGTCTGTTGTCAGCTGACTCTAGCTTCTGAGACTGTGGTGGGCAGAACATCATGGTGGAAGGGTGTAGTGGAGCAGAGCTGCTCCACACAGAAAGAGAGAAAGAGAGGAGGAGGAAGGGGCGAGGGACAAAATATTATTCTTCAAAGGCACATCTCAATGACCCACCTCCTCCAACTACACCCCATCTCCTCAGTTTCTGCCTCCTCAGTAGTGCCATGAGCTAAGGACCAAGCCTTCAACACATGAGGCTTTGAGGAACATTCCTGATAAAAAATTATAACAATTATCTTAGAATGTATTTAGATAATTGTTTTGTATTTCAAAATGCTTTCAGAATCATCTCTTTTTAACCCTGTAATTCAGAAGTTTTTCCATATACATGTATTTTCCTATCTTAGAATGTTCTTTGCTTAATCAAACCTTAGTCAGGCACCTGAACTTTCTCCTAGACCTATATGGACACTTCTTAGAGAAATGAAATTTCTTCAGGAAACCTGCCATGTCAGTTTAAAGAAAGAAAACTCCACCTTTGGTATCTGATTGAGTTCCTGATTCTCCATATCCCCAACAGGGTGATGTCTGATCTTTCTGGCCTGTGTTCGGGAGAAATTCATTTAATAGATTTAGCCAGAATCCTGTTTGCTCCTCATATTTCCTCTTCATAATTCTTCATCCACTGATCTCTACACTGATCCTTGGCTATAAATTTGCACTTGCCTGTCGTGTATCTAGTATGGGGTTCAATCTCTCTCCCCTAGTGCATTTCCCATTTGGTGGCCTCTGTACTTACTGTGATGGTCCTGAATAAAATCTTTCTTGTGGTGCTTTAACAATATCACTGGATATGTTTTTTCTTTACCAGTGGATTCTAAGTAATTAGGAGCAAGTGAACAGCAGTCTCCCGTGAAAGATGATATTCAAGAATGGAAGAAGGATAGATAGCCTGTTCCTTCTGGGGAAACCTTTAGTTTGAAAACCAAACTATAAAAACTATCTTACAATCACCTCTAACATTTTGAGGCCTGTAAGGAAAGAGTATGAGTAGAGGCCAACATTTTCTATGCTTTTTTTTTTTTTAATGATCATCAGTCATGTTAAAAAACCATTAAAGTATGATCTCTTCACATATATATTGACAAATACACCTTTACAACAAATTAGTAAAAATATTTGTGAAAAACCATGGTTTTAATAGGATTGAAAGTCAGGAAAGTACAGAAAACACTGAATATATTTATTATTGCCTATTGTGTAAGTCTTCTCTCTACATAATGATGATTTTGGATGAGTGATAGAAAATAGGAATTCATAAATCATGACTTATTATATTTATTTCCTAAAGTGCTTTCATTGACTACATTGCAGTAAAACTATTATTTTCTGGTTGACTGCTGTTGGAAATAGCACTTTATAAAATGTTTCCTAAGTTATTGTGGTTCTTAGGCAATTTTCATTAATATCAGGTACTAAGTCAGTGGCACCTGGAATTGTCAATAAGATTCTTGAAGTAACAATTAGATTAGGAAATAAAACATGATTTTATATAACATTCAAACAAAGGCAGGGTCAAATATGACATCATAATAACCAAAGAAACATAAATTATGTTATCAAATATGTTTATATTACTTGCAATGTGATTTTTGATGTTTCTGAAAGCAAGGGATAGATCTGTAAAATGTTCCTTGAATTCTTATTCTTCAAAAACTTTCAGTGTATGATACTAAAAGTAAAACCCAAAATATCAGTTTATAGTTCCATTTATTTAATTGTTTTTAAAAATTAAAGCTATGTGTTTGTAATGGCTAGATTATAATGTTTATAAATTCAGGAATATCTGCATAAATTGTCTACTATATAGTTATAAAATTATTTTGCTTTATTTTTCTAAAATATGGAAGTTTAGTCAAAATGTCATTTTGTTGCATAAATAGTTTCTTTAGATTTAGAAAAAATTTACGGCTAAAACTTTTCAGTGGTATTTAAAAATATCATTTTGGAAGTTAAAGACTAAAGTTTGAATATGTTTAACATTTTGGTATGTTTGTCAGCATAGTAATTGTAGTAAATATTTCATAAAATATAACTCTGGATATCATAAATTCAACTGATTTCAGTTTTTGCCAAAGACCATCATTTTCTTTGAGGATCTTCTGTTATTTTATAAAACTATTCTACTGCACCTTACACCCTACCTAAATAGAATCTAACTGGTATAATAGAATTTAGATAAGATTGAGTGTAAGGTCAATTTGACTTGTGTTTCATCAAGATGATCTTATTTTTCAAAATTGTATTAGCTATTTTTGAACCTTTTAATTAAAAAGTGAACTTCATAATCAGATTTTAAATTTCCACCAAAAAAGTTTTTAAGATTATTGATTTTGACTGCACTAAAACTATAGAATTATTTTGGGAACATGAATATCTTTATTAATCATGAACAAAGCGTATTTTTCCATTAATTTAGAGCTTTTTTTACATTTATCTCTTTTATGGACTTTCCTCTGTACAGGTAATAGACTTCTTTTACTAGGCTTATTGAGAGCATTTTAGATGAAATTGTAAATGACATAATTTTAATATTTCTTTTCTATACATTTGTTGCTAGTAAATAAGAATTCAATTTGTTTTCATATACTGAAATAATATCAAGCATTCTTTCTAAATTCACCATTTAATTCAAATATTTTGAACAGAAGTCATGGTAGTAGACATTCCCCTGTCTGAGCACAGGGGGATGCTTTCAATTTTGCATCAATAATTATGTTTTCCATAGATTTTTGGAAATAATTATTATCAGGGATGTGCTATTCTATTTTTAGTTTATAAATGATTTAAAAAGATCATTATCAAAGGATATTAAATTTTTCTCTCTAGTTTTATATATGCATGTTGAAATAATCATGAGATTTTTTATCACTTATTAATTGTGTGAGTCTCATTGATTTTAAGAATATTAAAATAATTTTTGAACCTGAAGCAAGAGAGCAAACAAATAAAAAACAAAACTTGGTCATGATGGACTATCACTTTTATCTTTACTGTATTCAGTTGGCTAATATTTTATTTAAAGATTCTTTTATTCCATATTAATGAAGGTGTCTGGTTTATATTTTTATGAAATGTCCTTGTCAGATTTTGGTATCAAGGTGATTTTGGTCTCATAAAATGAGTTGATAGATATTTTCTCTTTTTCTGCTGTCTGGTAGATATTGTGTTAGATTGTATTTTTTCCTCATTAAATATTTTGAAGAATAAATGGTAAAACCATCTGAGCATAAAGTTTTCTTTGCACAAAGGTTGATTACAGATTGAGTACCTTTACAAATATATATAAAATATAAGATATTTTTACAGAGTCAGTTAAAATGTATTTCACTTGAACTTTTTGTGGTTCATCTAAATTTCCAAATTTGCTGACAAATTTTCACATATTCATATATATGCACATATATGTTTTATATATATATACACTTACTTTTTAAAAATATATTTTCAATGTTGAGATGTTTTCTTTATATTTTTTTTGTTTTATTTCTACCTTCTCTCATTATTTTTGAGCATCTTATGAAGGATTTGTCTATAAGCCAACTATTGATTCTATTGATTTCTCTTTTGTTGATTTTTATTTTATTGATTTGTTCCCCTTATTTTTTTCTCATCTTTATTGGATGTAATTTTCTCTTCCATTTTCACTTCCTCAAAGTTAATTGATTTGTTTTTTTCCTCTTTAATGGTATAATTTTTTTCTCTGAAAACAGCATTAGTTTCATCCCATGTTTTAACATGTAAAAAATATCTTTTCAAATTTTCTTTCACATTTAATTATATTTCAAATAATAAAATATATTTTATACTATCTATTATGTTTTTAAATATCTTTCAGTTGAAACTTTTAAAAATTTCTGTTTTGATTACTTCTGTGCCCCATGGCTTATTCTGAATATATTACATGATTTCCGTACTTTTGTGAGTTTTCTAATTCCTTTTCCTATTTTAAATTTCTAGCTTACTTATACTGACATCTGAAATAATTTGTTTTATTCCACTCCTTTGAAATTTATGAACACTTGGATTTTGGTTTAGCGTATGGAACATTTTAGTAAACATTCCATGTGAGTTTGACAGGAATATATATGGTGCAGGTGTTGGATGCTGTGTTTTACACATGAGTCATTTAATGTTTAAATATTCTACATCTGGAAATTCAGTCCATATCTGAACACAGTCTATGGGTGACAATGTTTGAATCAGAGCCCTGCTGATTCAAAAACCTCCACTAGGGAATACCTTAGTATTTTGGTCAGCCTTTTTGCTGCTGTGAACAAAAGATCTGACAGGAATAATTTTAGAGGAGGAAGTTTCTTCGGTGCTCATGGTTTCAGAGGTCTCAGTCCATAGATGGTTGATCCCGTTGCTCTGTGCCAGAGGTGAGGAGGAAAGCAACTCAGGATTGGACAATCAGGAAGTAAAGAAGCTCTCATTCACCAGGGACAAAATATAACCCCCCAAAGCATGCCACTAAAGACCCACCACCTCCAGCCACACCCTATGTGCCTATAGTTACCACCCATTTAATCCCTATCAATGGATTAATGCACCAATTATTTACACCTTTTATAACTCAATGATTTTACCTCCAAACTTTCTTGCATTGCCCACACAGGTGCTTTTGGGGGACACCACATACCTAAATAATAATGCTAAGCCTTAAGAACGCTAGCCCAACATTAAAAGAACATCTTTTATTTATTTATTTTTTCCTATTCCGTACTGGGGATTGAACTCAGGGGCACTCAGCCACTGAGCCACATCCCCAGCCCTATTTTAGATTTTATTTAGAGACAGGGTCTCATTGAGTTGCTTAGTGCCTCACCATTGCTGGGGCTGGCTTTGAACTCTTGATCCTCCTGCCTCAGCCTCTCGAGCTGCTGGCATTACAGGTATATGTCATCGCACCCAGCGAACATGTATTTTTTGACAGGAATTTTTCTCATTCCTTATATTCCTTTTGAAAAAGACAGCCAAGATGATCTAATCTTAATTGCTAACTGTGCAGAAGAGGTAAGTTAGAAAATCTTAGTTTAAAAAGCTGTGTCTTATTTACTTATTGAATAAACTACATATGCTTTTGTTTTCCTTACTTTGGAAAATTCAAACTAACCCCCTCTGTCTCCTCCAGTGAAACAGAACTTTGAATTAAAAGCTAGAAAATACAGGAGAGATGTAAATATATGCTAGCATATTAAGTTGTGGATAATTTTTTTATCTCAGTAATAATTTTCTTTTTCCTATACATTAAATATTTAACCCTCTGATAATTGGATATTGTTTTTGTAATGAAACTGTTTAGTCATTCTTTTGAAATGTATTCAACATTTACCATGTGCAAAGCACTCATTAGATATTTATCCTGTGAACCAGTTCTCTCCAACTATACACAATATTATGAACTTTTATTTTTTTAAAGTTCAGAAAGATTCCAGATGGAATCTTACTGCTATAAAAGACAAAAATACCTAAAATTATAAAATTGGCTTGGCAAAAATTTTCACCTGGTCTGGTGGCACACACCTGTAATCTCAGTTGCTCAGGAGGATGAGACAGGAGGATCATAGGTTCAAATACAGCCTTAGCAAAAGTGAGGTGCTAAGCAACTCAGTGAAACTCTGTGTCTAAATAAAATACAAAAAGTAGGGCTGGGGATGTGGCTCAGTTTTCAAGTGCAGGGAATTTAATCCCTGGTACCCATCCCTACCCCCAGATTTTTTTTTCTTTCCCTGGGGACAAAAAATAGTCAATCTTCATCCTGATAGAATAAAATATTTTAAAAATTCAGAAAGGAAAAAAAAATGTGGGTCCCTATTACATTTAGACTCTTTGTGGTATGGTCAGTACAGAGCAAAGAATAGATCTAGCAAAGCTACTTATAACCAGTATGCTATTGTAACATTATTTTTTAAGTACTGGCAAAAATATTTAGAAATATGCAAAAATTATATACAAGAATTTGTGTTTTTTTTCCGAATTGGGATATCTAAATCAGCTAATGACCTGACAGCAAATATTGATTGGAAGTAACACAGAGGATGGCAATTATTAATTTGCAGATGGCCTTATCTAGATGGCTGAAAGCATCATGACTTGGGAACAGGAGTGTAACTCCAAATGCCAGAAGCCATCCCAGATGGCAGAGAAAATCTACTAGAGTATAAATTTCAACAATTATTTATATGCAAGAGTAACACTTAAGGGATTTGAAATTCATTTTCATTTCCATGCACCAGCATCATTCTTTCAGGGGGTGTTTATAGGCATATCAATGAACCAAGATGTAAGAAAACAAATTCCAGTAGACTTTTTCAACACAGGTGTCAAGCATGAAGGCTATTGAGTCACTTATTTAGGACCTTTACTTAAATGAATAAAGACATGCAAAGCATATTTTTAGGTATCGCAAGAGAGAAAGAAGCAGGGTTAAAATGCAAGGTACATATTGTTAGACTCCTGCAGTCAATCATAGCTAGAGAAAATCCACATAACAGTTCAGATATATGTTTGGTTAATGTGTGTGAAGATTTATGGTTTCCAACCTCAATCTGGTGCAACCTTATATAGATTGTGATTTCACTTGCTCTTTTCCCCCCCATATGGACAGCAGTTTTTTATATGGTTCCAAAACTACTCTAGCTCTTTTTACTTTAGGAGGTGACTGTGTGCTCTACATTATGGAGAAAATAGAGGGTCCTGTACACTTCACAAAGGTGGAATATTATTTGTCTTTGCATCATTCCCTGCCCCCCTTTTCCAGTGAAAATGTATCTTTCTTCTTTCCTCCACACTTGTGTCCTGAATTACCATTCTTCCAATCATCTATGCAACTTGAAATTATCTTCCTTTTCTTAAGACATTATCCTTTCTTGCATGGTTCCCTTTCCATTTTCTATTTTTAAAAGTGCTTACCCACGCCACCACTCTTTATATCTGTGCTTTTATGAGTACTGTTGATGTCCAGTTGCTCTAGTTCCTCCCATCCTTCAACATTTTAATTTGTTGGATTCATGGAGTTTTCTTTCCAGTTTCTGTTCTCAGCCTTCTGTTTCAAGTCTCCTATGTAATTTCCTCTTCTTGCCTCAGTCTCTGAGTGAGAGTGTATATCTCAAGGCCACCTTAACCCATTTTTCTCTTCCTGGATTATCTCTTACACTTTGAAGGTTTTGAGAACCACAGATATATAACTCTGTACCTTCTTGAGAATCAGAGAGAACACCAGGAAGTATTATGAAAACATCTCCAATCCAGTAGATAAATTAATTCTCTTTCATCTGAGCCTCAAAACTTCTTAATAATGATTTAATAATATCATTTGCTAAGGTATCTTGAGGCCTATACTAAATACTTAATACATGTTATCACTATCATCTCCATTTTCAGATAAGCATAATGAAACAGGAAAGTTTTAAATAGTTTATGCAAGATAATAGGCGGGTAAGGAAATGAATTACCCTAAAGGACATATTCTCAACCATTGGAGCCATGATACACACCTTGGTTCAAGAGTTCCTCTTAGTAGAGATTTTTCAGGTCTATACTTAGTATATTTTATAGATCTTATTTTGATTGTTTCTTTCCTTCTAATTTGCCCTCTTAAATCTAGTTTCTTCATCCTTTTCCTTCTGTTTTCCACATGGATCCAGGTTTTCTTTCTAGAAGATAAATGTTATTAAATAAACTTTCACTAGCTTCTAAGGACCCATGACAAACTATTAGATATTTATGATGATTTACAAGATCTTTAAGATACATCATTGACATTATTTCTCATTATTAGGTGATGGCCTCCTTTCTTTTATTTTGTTCATATTGTTACCTATGAGATGTCCTTCCCCCAGCATATCCATTTGGAGAGCATCTCCTCATTTTGAAAGGCTTTTCTCAAATATAAACTTCATGGCCCCTCACCAGCTTATACATTTCTTTTGTGTTCCCATAATACTTTGCACAATTTATATTGTGACATAGGCCATATTGCTATACTCAACTTGCTCATGTCTCTGTTGTACTCATATGTAAAACATTGCTCTGTATGTGTGTGTGTGTGTGTGTGTGTGTGTGTGTTTCCAGCACCAAGCATATTGTCCAGCATACAGTGGCAGTTGATGTGCTTTTTAATGTATGAAAGGATGGAGGAACCTGAATTCTGAAAATAAAAATCAATGAACTTAATATTGAATCTGAAAGAATTTTAGAGCAGGTTATACATGTTTTTAAGTACTTGAAATAGAAATGATAATTATAGTGATAAAAATTAATTTATTGAAATCAGAATAGCATCATTTATAGTGATAAAACATTAATTTATTGAAATCAGAATAGCATCGTTTACTTTTTTGATAGGGTCAGTGGTTTCACATAGCTTCAAAATGACTACAGAGTAAATTGAGATTTCTGTACAATGTTTTGTCAAGACTGTTGTCTTTTTCTTTACAAGTAAAATAGATAAGCTGACAGGTAAAGCCAAATGAAATAATGATAGTTGTTTCAATTCTTAATCCTGTGAGGATTTTGACTTCTACATTAAAAAAAATCCTTATAGGTTATATTTATTTGTGTTTTTCCCCTGGTTTTTATGTTTTGTATTTTTATCAGTAATGAATAAAGTTTATAGAAGACAAATACATAAAATTTGTGAAATGACCAAACAAAACAAAACAAAACTGTAGAAGGATGTGAAATACTCCAAAGAACTAAGATTTGGAGTCAGATACACCTGGATTTAAATCAAAGCAACGTGAAGTGGGATCTTTAATCTTGCTAAATCTAATTTTCCTTATGTGTAAAAAGGCAATAATATTTGACTGCTAAGGTTGTTGTGAGCATTGACTATATAAAACTGGATCATGCCTGAGAAATGACTGACTAAAATGGATCTCTTAGATATTAAGGATTATGATTTTAAAGAATGCTGTTACTACTGGAACTAATAATACATAATATAAACAGGATAATTGTTAACTCCTAGGTTTTAGTTTGAATATTAACTATTATGTAGTGCTCTGATTTATTAGCTATTTATAAAAGATTAGGGCTTTAAATTGAGTCCAAACTCATTATGAGTCAACAATGAGGCATGATTGACATATAAAAAAATAACAAATTTAATTTTAGCCCAAATAAACAGAAAAAAAATGATGTCTAAAAACAGTTTTTGAGAAATCCCAACAGTGTTGTATTAGTCAGTCTGTAACATGATGGGCATGTGACTGGAAACCATGTCCTGGAACTGTTTAAAGATGCAGCTTTAATCTCAGCCAATGGCAGGCTTTGGAAAAAAACAGATTAACTTTCTTGCCCTTTTTTATTTTTTATTTTTATTATTTGGTACTGGTGAACTAAACTCAGGAGCACTTAACCACTGAGCCACATCTCTGGGCCTTATTTTATTTAGAGACAGGGTCTCTATATAACAGTTAATATTCAATAACTCTACTGAGTTTGCTTAGGGCCTCACTAAGTTGCTGAGGCTGGCTTTGAACTTGTGATCCTCCTGCCTCAGCCTCCCACGCCACTGGGATTATAGGTATGCGCTACCATGCCTGGCTCGCTCTTGCCATTTAAAATGATTTGTATGTAACATAAGTAATAACATTTGTAGATAAGAACTTTCTTACATTTAGGGATTTTCAAATATTCTGTGACTTATTTTGTATTACAGGGATTCCCTTGTCATTCTACCTACCACTAGGAGTGTTCTAAGATTGGGTAGTCACCATTGAAGCCATTGTAGAAAGAGTTAATCGTGGGCTGGGGATGTGGCTCAAGCGGTAGCGTGCTCACCTGGCATGCGTGCGTCCCGAGTTCGATCCTCAGCACCACATGCAAACAAAGATGTTGTGTCCGCCGAAAAATAAAAAAATAAATAAATAAATATTAAAATTCTCTCTCTCTTTAAAAAAAAAAAGAGTTAATCGTGCTAAGTTGGAAGTGATATCAGGAGCTCTAAGGTCTAACATGCTTTCAGGACCAGTAAGTTTTTGTAGGTCTATAGTAACCTTCATTTAAAAAAAATTAACTTATTTTGTGCATTTAAAAAAAGTGTATTAGAGTGTATAACACACTTCTTAAAGTCATTTTAGGTCAGTAGAAAATATTTCCCTGGTGTATAAGACTGGTTTGATACACAGCTTTGTCCTTTGCTAGTTTGTGACCATTTTAGGTCAATATATTAATGTCTTCATCTCTCTGAATCTCATTTGAGTAGGAAAAACACGTTATCAGATATTCAGCAAGATTAAATACAACAGAATAATTATTTATGGCACGTATTAGCTCTGAATACAGATCTCTGTTTTGCTTCTACCTGAGGTGTGGTGGGTTTATATGAAAATTATAACATGGGAGAAAATTCTCTGCCAAATGATTCACTGACAGGTGGCAAATCAGTAAGGGTCTGTCACTTAATGTTTTAATACCAGGTAAGCTTCTGGAGACAACCTTGTTCTAATAGCTAATATATTCGGTTTGGGGAAAAAAAAATCTGAATTCTAGGTCTATTTGGGGACTGGCATGCATGCCAGTGACATGGATGTCTAAGTGTGGTGAGAGGCCACATTTCACATATCACCCCAGCCTGGAAAGCGAAAACAGTAAGTTGGCAGAGTAAGTCAAGTAAAAGCAGGGGAAGGATTTTATATTGTTGTTGCTCTCACCCAAGGGCAGGTGTTGCTTAGGTAACTGCTCTACTGCTGCCATGTGCTGTGACAGCGTCTGTGGCAGGAGTAACAGCACTGAGCAAGCTCAGATCTCTGACAGGCCTGAAATGGAGACATCTGTTTTCCTTGGGAAAGTGTGAGACAATGTGGTTAATACAGAGGCATATTTAAATCTAAGGCATAAGCCTTCTTGAGCTTACTCAGAATTGTATGTGATAATGGGAATAATTTTATTCTCTTCACCCAGTTCCCCCACCCCCTCTTCCTAATTATAGAAAAGTGAGTTGGAGAAATATTGAATGACTTGGGGGGAATTGTTGAGTCTTTATTTTTCATCTGTGTTCAGTTGTCACGAAGCCTAAGATATTCAAAAGTTGAGCAAAGGGTCACAGCAGTGAAAATAAAGGATTTGGGGTCATTTTGATGATCACTAAAAGTCAATGATATGTTTTTAACACTCCTAAGGTTATGCATAATTACTGATTGACCTTAAGAAGGCTGTTAATTGATTTACATCCCCATCTTCTCATATTAAAATGTGATTATGAGATAAATTATGGGCGTACAGGCACTAAGGCTCCTTCTCTCCAGGACTCTATGCTATTCCTGAAGGAGGACCTTTGCCCTGGGAGGTGTACTGCAAGGGGTATGGGGACACTCAAATGACCTACCCTGATTTTGTAAGGCATTGAATGAGAGCCCCATCCTATGGAAGAAGAGCAATTCAAGAGTACAAAAAAAAAAAAAAAAAGAAAGGAAGAAAGAAAAATAAAAAGGCTTAGTTGTTACAGGAAAAGAAAAATGAGTCTGAACAAAATAAAATAGCAAATGCCCACTATCATCTTAAAAAAAAAAAATCTCTCTCTCTTTTTTTTTTTTTTTTACCAGGGAATGAACTCAGGGGCACTTGACCACTGAGCCACACCCGCTGCCCTTTTTTGTATTTTTTATTTAGAAACAGGGTCTCACTGAGTTGCTTAGTGCCTCACATTTGCTGAGGCTGGTTTTGAACTCTCAATCCTCCTCTCAGCCTCCTGAGCCATTGGGATTACAGGCACGAGCCACTGCACCTTTCTGACTCTGGCTTCTTTTGCCAGATAGATGAGCTCCAGTTCCATCCATTTTACTGCACATTACATACTTGCAATTTTATTTAGGGCCAAATAATACTTTAATGTGTGTGTATGATATCTATCTATTTGCATCTCACATTATTCATTCATCTGTTTATAGACACCTAGGTTGATTCCATAACTTTACTAATATGAATTGTGCCATTATGAACAAGGGTATGCATGTCTCTAAAAAATGCTGATTTTGAGTTTCAAGATGGCAGGCCAGAGGGAGGCAGCATTCTATGTCACTCTGCGACCTGGGATGCAAGTAGTGAGAATATTTCTTCTCTGCTAGCGATATTCTTGCCTCCCACATAGGAAGCACCATGCTGGTCCAGGGCTCCAGGCCTCAGCATCAGAGTAGGTCTCCCAACTACTTGCCCACACAGGACTACCAGGTACCCAGGAGAGACCATCAGCAGCAGCACCTGCAAAGAACTTTTGGGCACGCACCCAAGCAAAAATCATGATACAGCTCCCATGGAGGACACCTGGCAGCATCCCATGAGTAGGAACTCCAGCCACCACCCCCGTGTGGACCCTCAACTACCAACATAGGGCTCCCCTGGTTGCCACCTTCTTGGGACTCTGCAGCAATGGACATAGTCCCCTACATGCAGTAGCCTGCCTGCACCTGGAACTTCACACAGGCTCTGAAGTTAGCAGACACATCGTCCAACACCATCGCCTGGCTCATCCCACCCAACCAGACACCCCACCGCTGAAAGCAGGAGCCTTCATCTTGGGTCACCTTCACCACCTACTTCCAGTTACCCAGTTTCTAACTACCCCCCTCTCCTCAGCAGCTAACCCTGCACAGTGACACCCTGGTTACCTTCACCATCCTGAGGGCAGAGATGCCAGCTAACAACAGAGGACACCACCTATTGGATGAAAAGGGAAGCAGGAAAGATACTGATAACCAATCAAAACAAGCCCTGTGTCTTCCTTCAAGATTTTTATTTTCTTTTTCCTCTCATTTCTTCCTATCTTACATCCCCCATATGTGAAACCAAGTATTTTGCATGAATTAGGATTTTGAGGACTCGGACATCTGAATAGTACATGACACTTGTGATGTATATTCTTTCTAATTTTTAAAATCTTTTTTTTTCTTTTTTCCCATCAATTTCTGCTATTTTAACATTTTTCATTTTTCTTGATATATGTGTGTTTATTTTATGTACTCTACTATCTTCCCACTTACTTGTCTGCTCAAATTTACTTCCTCTTCCTTCTCCTGCTACTAATTTTCCTCTTTAGATTTCTCTTTCACACTTCCTAAGATATACCAACTCCTACCTCTTCAGTATATCAGCCTATTTCTCACCCCTAGTTCTTTGTCTACCATCAGAAACTGTAAACCCCTTTATAAGCCTGGGAATATATTGTAGATAATAATTGAATTCACTTCTGTACATTGTGACCAAACTATAAACATCTTATTAGCAGACATTTGTTTTTAGGGTGTATATTGTTTATATTGGGATCTGATAACACTGTCCTTCACATCAGAGGAGAGGTATTTGATCCCTACAGGGGAACCATAAGCCTATAAGGTAAAAAGGGTAACATCTAGGATCCATAGTGCTAGAAGGGAAGACACACAAGCAATATGAAAAGACAAAGGAAGAAAGTGACCCAAACAAATCAAGATACATTATTAGAATTTATGGCTAGCACAGCAGAAGAAATAACAGAGAAGGAGTTCAAGTTGTACATAATGAAAATGTTCTGTGAATTAAAGGGTAATATAAGAGAGTAAATAAAAGCACCAAAAGATCATTTTGACAAAGAGCTACATAAACAAATAAAGGAAGCAAAAGATAACTTCAATAGGGAGAAAGAGGTTCTTAAAAAAAAAAACAGAAATCCTTGAAATGAAAGAAACAATAAACCTAATTAAAAGTTCAATTGAAAGTATCAGCAACTGATTAGACCACTTGGAAGACAGGACCTCAGACAATGAAGACAAAATATATAATCTTGAAAAGAATGTAGACCAGACAGTGAAAATGGTAAGAAACCATGACCAGAATATTCAAGAAATATGGGCCAGCATAAAAAGACCAAATTTAAGACTTACTGGGAAAGAGGCAGGAATAGAGTTTCAAAATAAAGGAATGAGCAATCTATTCAATGAAATAATATCAGAAAACTTTTCAAACATAAAGAATGAATTGGAAAACCAAATTCAAGAAGCTTACAGGACACCAAATATAAAAATTTATAACAGATCCACACTAAGGCATATTATAATGAAAATGCCTAACATGCATAAGGAGAGAACATTAAAAGACATTAGAGAAAGAAATCAGATTACATATAGGAGGAAACTGATTAGAATATGTGCAGATTTTTTAACCTAGACCCTAAAAGCTAAAAAGATCCTAGAACAACATATTCCAAGCTCTAAAATAAAATGGATGTTAACCAAGAATCTTATATCCAGCAAAATTAAGCTTTAGATTTGATGATGAAATTAAAACCTTTCATGACAAACAAAAGTTAAAAGATTTTACAACCTGAAAGCCTGCACTGCAAAACATCCTCGGCAAAATATTACATGAAGAGGAAATGAAAAACCCAACAATGAAAATCAGTAAAGGGAGGTATTACACTAAAGGAAAAACTAATCAAACAAGAAACCAATTCAAAATAAATGCCCAAAATAAACAAAAGTGGCTAGAAATACAAATCATGTCTCAATAATAACTCTGAATGTTAATGGCCTAAACTCACCAATCAAAAGACATAGACTGGCAGATTGGATTAAAACAACAACAACAACAACAACAATATGCTACCTTGAAGAGACTCATCTCATAGGAAAAGATATCCACAGACTGAAGGTGAAAGTTTGGGAAAAATCATACCACTCACATGGGCTGCGGAAGCAAGCAGGGGTTTCCATTCTCAGATCAAATAAAGTAGATTTCAAGCCAAAGTTAATCAAAAGGGATAAAGAAGGATATTAAATACAGTTTAAGGGAACAATTCATCAGCAAGACATAACAATAATAAATTTATATGCTGCAAACAATGGAGCATCTACGTTCATCAAGCATACTCTTTTCAGGTTCAACAGTCAAATAGACCACAACACAATAATTCTGGGTGACTTTAACATACCTCTTTCACCACTAGATAGATCTTCCAAAACAAAAGCTGAACAAAGAAATTATAGAACTCAATAATACAATCAATAACTTAGACTTAACTGACAAACATAGAATATTTTATATTTTTTCAGTGTGTTCTTTAATTTTCCTTGTAGAATTCTTCCATGTCTTTGATTAGGTTTTTTCCTAGGAATTTTATTTTTTGATGCTTTGAAGAATAGAATTTTTTTCTGATTTTTTTTCTTTTCAAGGATTCATTACTCAGTATATAGAAAAGTTATTGAACTTTGTATGTTATTTTTGTATCCTGTTACTTTGCTGAATTTGCCTATTAGCTCCAGAAATCTTTTGGTGGATCTTTTAGAGTCTTATAAGTATATGATCATATCATCTGCAAACAAGAGCAGTTTGATTTCTTACTTTCCTATTTGAATATCTTTTATTTCTTTGTCTTGATGAACTGCTCTGGATAAAAGTTCATGTACTTGTTGAACTGTTGAGAATGGACATCTTGTCTTAGTTTTGATTTTAGAGGAAATTCATTTAGTTTTTTTTCCCATTCAGCATGATATTAGCTTTATGTTTGTCACATATAGCCTTTATGATGTTGAGGTAAGTTTCTTCCATTTCTAGTTTATTCAGGTTTTTGTTATGAGGGCTGTTGAATTTTGTTTAAAGGCTTTTACTGCGTCTATTGCAATGAACGTGTGATTTTTCTCCTTGTTTCTATATTTGTGGCTTAATGCATTAATTAATTCACATATGTTGATCTACCTTTGCGTCCTTAAAATGAAACTTGACCACAGTGTGTGATTTTTAAATGTGTTATTTCATTCAGTTTACAAGTATTTTATTAATAATTTTTGCATCTATGTTCATGAAAGATATTGGTATATAATTCTCTTTTCTTGATGTGCTTACCCAGGTTCAGTATTATACTAACTCACTTCACAGAATGAGTTTGGAAGCATTCCTCCCTATTCATGGAATAATTTGAAGAGCATTGATGTTAGTCCTTATTTAAGGTCTTGTAAAATACAGCTGTGAGTCCATCTGGTCTTGGGCTTTTCTTTATTGAGTGTTTTTTTAAATTATTCCTTCAATATCATTACCTACTATTGACCTGTTTTGGTTTTCTGTACCTTCTTACTTAAATTTGGTAGGCCATATATTTCTATGAATTTATCCATTTTTAAAATAGATTTTTTAATATATTGGTATAAAAGTTTTCAAAGTAGTCCCTCATGATCCTCTGGATTTCTGTTATATCTGTTTTAACACATCAATTTTTGTCTTTAATTTTATTAATTTGGGTCTTCTGTCTCTTTATGTTGGTTCATTTGGCTAAGGGTTTATTAAACTTGTTTATCTTTTCAAAGAACCAACACTGTTTCATTGATCCTACGCCCTCTTAACTTTAAAGTTTCCAATGAGAAATCTGCTCTTCTTCCAATGGATTTGCCTTTATAAATGACTTGACACTTCACTTTTGCAGCTTTTAAAATCTGTTCTTTATTCTGAATTTTTGCCTTTTAAACTATAATATTTCATGGACAGGTTATTTTCCGGTTATATCTACTGAATTTTAAAATGCCTCCAATAGATATATGTCTATCCCATTCCCTAGATAAGGGAGATTTCCTGCTAGTATTTTGGTGAATAACTTTATGTGCCATTAGCTTGTATCCGCTCACCTTCCTCAAGATCTGTGAGTCTTAAATTTGTAATGTTTATCAGAGCTCTTGTATATTTTGTTTGTAGTTTTTTTCTTTATTGCTGTCTGAAATTTATAGTTTATCAACCTTGTCTTTGACTCATTGTTTTCTTTCTTTAGCTTGATCTAGTCTATTGCTGAGTTTTCCACTGAATTTATTTGACTAATTGAGTTTTCATTTTAAGATTTCTAATTGAGTCTTTGAGAATATGTATCTCTATTGAAATGCTAATTCATATCATTGATCATTTTAACTATCCTGCTTTTTGAATTCTTTTCTGGCATTTCCTCTTCTTCTAAACCTATGGATTCAATTATTGAGGAGTTAAGTCATTTGGGAGGTGTCATATTATCTTGTTTCTCATATTTCCTCTGTTTCTTTTTTAAAATTTTTTTATAGATGGACAGAATACTTTTATTTTATTTGTTTATTTGTATGGGGTGCTGAGGATTGAACCCAGTGTCCCACACATATTAGTCAGGCACTCTACCATTGAGCTACCACCCCAGCCCCTTTCCTATGTTTCTGAATTGAGATTTGTGGTCTGTTTGGATTGATATCCTCTTCACTGCTATATAAGGGTCTTTTTAGTGAGTTGCTTTCTCTTTTTGATGTGTGTGGACCAGGGCTATATCTCAGCATCAACACACCACTCAACATATTCAGACAGCCATGTTCAATTATAATCATTGTGTTGAGAGCAGAGAATAGCTACCAGTGACAACAACAGCTTGAAAACAAATCTTATATTAAAATATTATAAAGCCCTATTGAGAAAAGTTCTCTTCATGCTCCACTAACCAAAGAGAAAAAAAAGGGGGGAGTAAAAAAGATAGACTGAAAAGTTAGGCAATTAAGAATGAAAAACTAATATTAAATGTATATAGCATTAAAAGGAAAAGGAAAGAAGAAAAGTGGGGAAAGGGAGACAGAAGAAAAAAATTAGTATGACAAAGTAGAAAGGGAGAGTATAAAATGAGAAAGAAGAAAAAAAGAATAAATGCAATTCATGAATTTAAAAAAATATATAAAATGATGTAAAAGCATGCAATAATAATGGGTGGAATCAAAACAAAATCAACCCAAAAAAACAATACAAGTAAAAAACAAACAAAAAAACCTTGACATTTAAAATACTAAAATTCCCTCCTTTCTGAAGTATTTCAGGTGAAGAGACTTCTTTCAGGAACTTCCACATTTGGATTCTGCCTGATATTGGGATGTGGCAATGGAGGCCTGTCCTCTGAACGTCTCTGGGCATGGAGGTAGAGAACCAATCAGCTGGCTTGTGTTGGGAAAGTACATGTATTTTTTCACATCTTGATCAACCACCTTGCTTAAAAACTTTGCATAGATATTATGCTTCAAACCTTTCCATGTAGATGTTCACCCGACCCAGCTCCAGTGCAGTCAGGGAAACCCTGGGAACTCCACCGTGGGCCCAGGTACCCCAAACTGCCAATTCCAAAGGAATCCACTGTGCCTTCCCCCACTGTACACACTAGAAGACCAGCCTGCTGCAGGCCCCACTGCCTAAAGCTCTTAACAGCTCCATGCCATAGTCTCTTTTTTAAGGACCCAGACTAAGTCTCAGGGAGGGTGCCTGTTGGCACAGTTGAAAAAATAAATTCAGAAAAACTGCCATGTGATATACATCCTTCTGGTGACTCTGGTCCTAGCAGGGGTTGCTGAGCCTGCAGAGATGCATGTTGGGGTGTTAGGGTGGGGGATTGAAGGCACCGAGCTTTCTACCACCAGCCTGAGCACCAAGCCTTGGCCCAGTCTACATGTAAAAACCACACACTGCTGGACTTGTTCCAAAACTCAAACTATACTCTTTGCTGGGTAGATTGGAAAAACTGCAGACCACTCAGAGTGGTCTTCCTGTCTGACAAGAGTTTTCAGTGGGTCTGAATTACAGACTCTTCTGGACCCAGATTGACTCAAGGTGGACACCTGCTAAATAAAAGAGTAGTATTTGATCTTAGAGATTTAAAAAACGCAGGTGCTTCTAATATTCCATGCAGAAAGCCTAGATGAATGGAGCCCATTTTAAGGTGGTGAGGTGGTTCCCCATCATGGAACTTCATGAATCCATAGGAAAGTACAGTAAACCACTTCTCTCAGGTGGTCTCACTAGGCAAAATCCAAGTCTACTTTCTGCTAGGACTGCATATTTGCACAATAGTAGAGTCTGTATTTCTTGATATTGCTGATGTCCTCCCCCACCACTCTCAGATGCTTCCAGAAGAAAAGAACCAGCACTTCATTTCCTGTTTGCTAATCAGAGAGCAGGGATGGATTAAAGCCTTTCTATATGGAAAACTCTTTCACAGCTCAATAACATAAGACAGTCCAAAGTTAGAAGTGAAATTAAATTAATTTTTTTTGTTTTGTTATTTTTTCCACATTTTTATTGGTGCATTATAGTTATACATAATGATGGGATTTGTTGTTACATATCTGCACATGCACACAATATAAGAATATAATTTAGCCAGTATTACTCTCCTGCATTTCCCCCCCTCCCTCCGCACCTTATAATTCTTTTGGAGGTTAATTGCAATTTAGAATCTTAAACTACACCAATGAATCAATAACTTCTCATATTGTTACATTGCAATCCCTTAGTCTGTCTTGGTCTTTGTTTTTTTTTTATTGGTTGTTCAAAACATTACAAAGCTCTTGACATATCATATTTCATACATTAGATTCAAGTTGGTTATGAACTCCCAATTTTACCCCAAATACAGATTGCAGAATCACATCGGTTACACATCCACATTTTTACATAATGCCCTATTAGTAACTGTTGTATTCTGCTACCTTTCCTATCCTCAAGTATCCCCCCTCCCCTCCCCTCCCATCTTCTCTCTC